>NC_135232.1:1081555114-1081881932 GCF_051348905.1 Ranitomeya variabilis | reverse complement strand
ATCTCAATAATTTGAATATTCGGTTGTCTTATAAATTTGATCCTTCTTCTATTGATTTTTTGGATGTCACCGTGGGGAGGGGTCTGGGGGGGATTTTGTGTGCCGATGCTTTCCGTAAGGATACTGCGGTTAATTCTGTGTTGCATGCCGCTTCTTCCCACCCCCCTCATGTGATTAACTCTGTTCCTGTAGGCCAGTTCCTCAGGATCAAAAGGATCTGTACCAGTAATGAGGACTTTGAATTGAGGGCTAGTGAAATGATGAACCGCTTCCGGGAAAGGGGATACAGCAGGAGGTGTCTAAAGAGAGCATACAATCGTGCCCGGAATACTGACAGACACCAACTCCTTTATTCCTCGAGGATTAATAAATCAGACACACAGGTGAGATTGGTCACACAGTACCACTCCCAATGGAAAAGAATGTCGGATGTAATTTCCAAATTTTGGCCGATCCTTCTGGTAGACCCTGTTCTTAAACAATACTTACCGGATAAACCCTCCATTACGGCACGTAGGTCACAGAACCTAAGGGACCACCTTGTGAAAAGTTATTTGGCACCCTCTCCTCCGCCTCCCATTTTTCCAGGTTTCCCTACTCGGGTTAATATTTGGGGATGCAGCCCGTGTGGGAGGTGTGTGGCATGTCCAAATATAGTGTCAGCCCAAGATTTTCTATCTTCTGACGGCCGTTCTTTTAAAATCACACAGACTATCACGTGTACAACCACAATGGTGGTGTACCATGCCTCTTGCCCGTGTGGCAAGATATATGTGGGTCTTACCACACGAGCTCTTAAGGTTAGAACTAGAGAGCATGTTCGGGACATTCAGGCTGCTGCTGAGGAAGAGAACATGGAGGTTCTAAAAACCCTCCCACGCCATTTTAAGAAATTTCATCTGTGTGACCCTTCTGGTCTTCGGGTGGTGGGCATTGATCGTATTGTTTTGGGCCTTCGTGGGGGTAATGCTAGTCGTCTCCTATTTCAGAGGGAAACATTTTGGATTTGGAAACTCCGCTCCCTACAACCACAAGGGTTAAATGAAGTGTTAAGTTATGTTCCATTTTTGAAAACTCCCTGAACCCTTTGCTGTTCTTTTTTATTGGTAACTTTTTATGGTTTTAATTTTCTCTCTTTTTCTGTTTTCCTTTAGTTAGGTGTGATTACTTGCCCTTAATCAGCTTTACAGGAGCCCATTTCTATATATCTTCATGGACACATCTTCGGACTAGTATTTTATATATTCCACCATCGATTCGTATATTGGTGTACTATTCACTTATCCTATTTGTATATATAATTATCACTTTTGATATTTGTTTATATGTATTACTATGTACGTCACTGTATATCGGCTACATGCACTCTGTAATGCACTTTATCCATCACCTTTTAATGCTTTAGATGTTATTTATTTGCTTGTAATTTATATATATATGTACCACCACTTTTGCACATTTATTCCCATATTACCTGGCTGTGTCCTTTTTGGTTCTTTCCGCTGTGCGCATGCGCGCTTACTCCTGGTCCTTGGGCGCTTGTGACGGCGTCTCAATCACGTGGTTTGTCCAGCTCGCCGGGCTTCGCTCACCCCGGTGGGCGTGGCCTCGCGGGGGGACGACCCACCTGATGACGTCCTCGCCGGCGCCCTCTTCCGGGTTGTCGGCGTTCACATGCGCCGCCACATGCGGTGCTCTATACCAGCTGCTGTTAATATCGTCGGGCAGGTTCTCCTTTATAAGGAGGGATTACACTTAGGTTGCCATCCCCCGGAAGAAGGCTAATAGCGCCGAAACGCGCGTAGGGGACAGGTGGCGCCACAGTTTTACAGCATCCTAGCAGGTAATATATGAGTTCTATCTCTGACCGTACTGGTACTTTGCTACTCTTAGTTGTAGGGGTGGTCTACAGCCCTCCTAGCACTTTTGGACTTCTTTGTGACTCTGTAGATGTACGGGTAATTGCTGAGTAGTTATAATATTTTGGTTTAACCTGACTGGGCTCTGTTTTTCCTGTGGTGCCTCCTGCCTGTGGTTCACATTGTCATTTCCCTATTTTATTCTGGTTTTAAATTGTCTGTTTACTATTTGTTTAATAAAATTTAACTATTTGTGTCACCCTTGTTGGTGTTCTATTCTTTTATGATCTAAGGCTAATTTAGGCACCTTCTGTTACTTCTGCACCGCTTCTTGTTTCCTAGGTGCAGGTCTTGCATGATCTGATTCATATTGATACTGTGTATTTTTTCACAGATTTAACTTGCTTGGCTTTATGGATTACAAATCTAGGGATATAGCCTGGCAATCACAAATTGCTCAGGTCTTTGACAATGGTTCTACAGGTACAGCTTCAGGGGAACAAGGGAATGTTACAATCCTTCAAACCCAAATTAAAAAACTCTTACATAAACGCACCAAAATTTGGTGGAATAGGGCCTTTTTGGAAAACTACATCAGGAAGGGGTTAATACCACGTGGCTTACGTATTCAGGTGTTCCCCTCCTTTCCAGTATCTGATGACTCCTTTACCTCTAAATGGGAGGATGTTTGTTCTAAGGCCTCAATCCAGTTTATGGAACTGCTGGTTGACTTTAATAAGAAATCAGTTTTATCACTGGAAACAGAAATAGACGGTCTTTTCTCAGAGTTTAAGAGACTGGCTACCCCTGAGTGCATTACGGTTTTCAATGCCAGTTTAGAGAAAAGTTCTGTGGATTGGGAGACCCAGATTAAAACTACACAAGCGAAAAAAGTCCTCCGTGATAGCACTGATTTTCAGCGTAAAGCAGTGTATAGGTGGAGGAAATCAGTACCCACTGGTAGGCATGAAAGATCAGCTTCGGTGTCATCAGTGTCATCTTCTGGGGAAACATCAGATTCTTCACAAAGGTCAATGCAGACCCGTTTTGGCAACGCGGGCAAACGTAAATGGGAACAGAGACCTAACAGTAACAAGCGTGGTCCTGAACGCCAGAATGGGCAGAAGGACTCTCTTAAGGTAATTAACTTGTCCGAGCATACCTTTAGCCCAGAGGAGATTGGCCTACTTACAAAAGGTTTTACTTTTTCCCCTAGTAGGCGGTTTGAACCTTTCACAGCCCTCAAGGACCTGCACATGTTTGCCAGGTCTCTTATTTTTAAAAAATGGCATCACAGTGAGGAAATTCAGCAGGCCTTTCCACTACCAGAGGAACAGGCGGCCCTGAGGATCCTGGAGGAGCTGGCCCGTGAGCACGTTGGTCCTAACCTGGGTAGGTTGCCGCCGTCCTTGCGTCCTGGGTCTACGAAGTTCCCGCCCTTGTCACTTTGCCCTAATGTTGACATTTTTGTTAGACTTGTGTCATATGAGTTTGAAAAAATACCAAATTCTATTTATTGTAATAATCTGTCGAGAGCAGAGAAATTGGGTTTGGATCGCCTTAAAAAGCTTGATGATGTTGTTTTTAAGCCGGCAGACAAGGGCGGGAATGTGGTGGTATGGCCTAGGAAGATGTATGTTACAGAGGCATCACGGATGCTTAAGGATGCCTCATGTTATAAAAAATTAACTTTTAACCCCCTGATTTCCTTCAAGGGGGAGCTACTTAAAATCTTACAGAGGGCCGTAGATTTTGGCATCATATCCACCCAGGTACGGGATGTTCTATTGGTCAAGGACCCACGTGTCCCTACATTATATCTTTTACCCAAGGTGCACAAGGACGTCGGCAATCCCCCAGGTAGGCCTATCATTTCTGGGGTGGGTGGGCTTACGGAGGGCATCGGCAGATATATTGACTCTTTCCTCAAGCCCCTGGTGGAGACTATCCCTTCGTATTTGAAGGATACCTCAGAATTCTTAAAGAAAATAGACTCCGTACACATTGATGATGACATGTTGCTTGTCACTTGTGACGTTGAGTCACTATACACAAGTATTCGCCACCAGGATGGTTTGAGGGCAGTCAGATATTTCCTTTCAATGACCAGCTTCTCCCCCGGTGACAATGACTTTTTGATAGAGTTGTTACAATTTCTTTTGACAAAAAATTTTTTTCTTTTCAATGGGTCCTTCTACCTGCAGCTCCAGGGTACAGCGATGGGCGCGGCCTGTGCGCCGGCCTATGCTAACCTGTTCCTGGGGCTGTGGGAGAGGGACCTCTTTGCCTCGGATCATGACTCATCAATGGAGCGGGTCATATTTTGGACCCGCTACATTGATGATATTTTCATGATCTGGCGAGGCACCCCATTGGAGTTACAGTCGTTTATTTCTGGCTTGAATCTCAATAATTTGAATATTCGGTTGTCTTATAAATTTGATCCTTCTTCTATTGATTTTTTGGATGTCACCGTGGGGAGGGGTCTGGGGGGGATTTTGTGTGCCGATGCTTTCCGTAAGGATACTGCGGTTAATTCTGTGTTGCATGCCGCTTCTTCCCACCCCCCTCATGTGATTAACTCTGTTCCTGTAGGCCAGTTCCTCAGGATCAAAAGGATCTGTACCAGTAATGAGGACTTTGAATTGAGGGCTAGTGAAATGATGAACCGCTTCCGGGAAAGGGGATACAGCAGGAGGTGTCTAAAGAGAGCATACAATCGTGCCCGGAATACTGACAGACACCAACTCCTTTATTCCTCGAGGATTAATAAATCAGACACACAGGTGAGATTGGTCACACAGTACCACTCCCAATGGAAAAGAATGTCGGATGTAATTTCCAAATTTTGGCCGATCCTTCTGGTAGACCCTGTTCTTAAACAATACTTACCGGATAAACCCTCCATTACGGCACGTAGGTCACAGAACCTAAGGGACCACCTTGTGAAAAGTTATTTGGCACCCTCTCCTCCGCCTCCCATTTTTCCAGGTTTCCCTACTCGGGTTAATATTTGGGGATGCAGCCCGTGTGGGAGGTGTGTGGCATGTCCAAATATAGTGTCAGCCCAAGATTTTCTATCTTCTGACGGCCGTTCTTTTAAAATCACACAGACTATCACGTGTACAACCACAATGGTGGTGTACCATGCCTCTTGCCCGTGTGGCAAGATATATGTGGGTCTTACCACACGAGCTCTTAAGGTTAGAACTAGAGAGCATGTTCGGGACATTCAGGCTGCTGCTGAGGAAGAGAACATGGAGGTTCTAAAAACCCTCCCACGCCATTTTAAGAAATTTCATCTGTGTGACCCTTCTGGTCTTCGGGTGGTGGGCATTGATCGTATTGTTTTGGGCCTTCGTGGGGGTAATGCTAGTCGTCTCCTATTTCAGAGGGAAACATTTTGGATTTGGAAACTCCGCTCCCTACAACCACAAGGGTTAAATGAAGTGTTAAGTTATGTTCCATTTTTGAAAACTCCCTGAACCCTTTGCTGTTCTTTTTTATTGGTAACTTTTTATGGTTTTAATTTTCTCTCTTTTTCTGTTTTCCTTTAGTTAGGTGTGATTACTTGCCCTTAATCAGCTTTACAGGAGCCCATTTCTATATATCTTCATGGACACATCTTCGGACTAGTATTTTATATATTCCACCATCGATTCGTATATTGGTGTACTATTCACTTATCCTATTTGTATATATAATTATCACTTTTGATATTTGTTTATATGTATTACTATGTACGTCACTGTATATCGGCTACATGCACTCTGTAATGCACTTTATCCATCACCTTTTAATGCTTTAGATGTTATTTATTTGCTTGTAATTTATATATATATGTACCACCACTTTTGCACATTTATTCCCATATTACCTGGCTGTGTCCTTTTTGGTTCTTTCCGCTGTGCGCATGCGCGCTTACTCCTGGTCCTTGGGCGCTTGTGACGGCGTCTCAATCACGTGGTTTGTCCAGCTCGCCGGGCTTCGCTCACCCCGGTGGGCGTGGCCTCGCGGGGGGACGACCCACCTGATGACGTCCTCGCCGGCGCCCTCTTCCGGGTTGTCGGCGTTCACATGCGCCGCCACATGCGGTGCTCTATACCAGCTGCTGTTAATATCGTCGGGCAGGTTCTCCTTTATAAGGAGGGATTACACTTAGGTTGCCATCCCCCGGAAGAAGGCTAATAGCGCCGAAACGCGCGTAGGGGACAGGTGGCGCCACAGTTTTACAGCATCCTAGCAGGTAATATATGAGTTCTATCTCTGACCGTACTGGTACTTTGCTACTCTTAGTTGTAGGGGTGGTCTACAGCCCTCCTAGCACTTTTGGACTTCTTTGTGACTCTGTAGATGTACGGGTAATTGCTGAGTAGTTATAATATTTTGGTTTAACCTGACTGGGCTCTGTTTTTCCTGTGGTGCCTCCTGCCTGTGGTTCACATTGTCATTTCCCTATTTTATTCTGGTTTTAAATTGTCTGTTTACTATTTGTTTAATAAAATTTAACTATTTGTGTCACCCTTGTTGGTGTTCTATTCTTTTATGATCTAACACCACACTAGAAGTAGCCAGGGGGCATTCCTGCATTGTCTCTAGATGCCGCGCGCCAGCCGGAGAACTAACTACCCCTGGTAGAAGAAAACACAGTCCTGGCTTGCCTCCAGAGAATGTCCCCACAGGAGATAGCAGCCCCCCACATATAATAACGGTGAGAGCAGATGAAAAGACACACGTAGTATGAAAGCAGATTTAGCACAGAGAGGCCCGCTAACTAAATAGCAGAAAGATACAACAGAGGACTTCGCGGTCAGCTGCAAAACCCTTCAAAACACCATCCTGAAATTACCTTAACTCATGTGACAACTCATGCCACTGGAGTGGTAATTTCAGCCCAACAAGAGCTTCCAGCTGCAGAGATTCACATAAGTGCAAACTGGACAAAACATACAAAAATAGACTTAAGGACTAAAATGTCCAACTTAGCTGAGCAGAAAACTGGGAGCAGGAACATGCAACAGAATCACTCTGGATACATTGATGGCCAGCATTAGAATGACTGAGGAGCAAGGTTAAATAGGATACTCCCACATCCTGATAGGAACAGGTGAACTGAGAAGGCAAAGCTTGCAGGACACCAGTACCACAAGAGACCACCGGGGGAGCCCACGAACCGAATCACAACAGTAATTGTCCTGAACTGTGGATAAGAACTTGTAGCTTTTAGCACAACCAGAAGCTTCTGTGTCCCACTGAATGTCTGGATAGTTAAAATCCCCCATAATAAGGACCCTATTATCATTTGCTGCCCTTTTAATTAATTGCAGCATTTCATCCTCTACCTGTTCAGCTATATGAGGATGCCTGTAGCAAACTCCAATTAGCAGCTTTCCAGTACTGCCATTCCCATGTACACACACTCTATATTGTCAGAGTTCCCCCCAATGTCATTAGTGAGCACAGGTCTTAAGTTGGATTTAAAGAGGTTGTCTACTACAATGTGTAGTGGGCAGATAGATAGAGCGGAGCTTCACCGCACGTCACAACCCGGCATGGCATGGGCTTGCTGCGCTCTGTTAATGAAACCAGTGCAGGATAGAGCCCACGTGATGCTGGTCTGTGACATATGGTGAAATTCCACCCACTGCCCAGTCACTCAGGGAGCCTGGATCCCGCCTCGGTGATGCCGAGTCAGGTTCCAGTTCCAAAAGTTGACTTGACATCACCGGACATCAGAGGCAGCTGCAACCGGGTGTCACGTCATCGGGATGAGCGGACAGTGATTGCGCTGCTCACAGGCACGTTTGGAAATGCCAGGTATTTGAAGAAAGCCTTATTTCCAAGGTTTATATCGATATGCCCACTACACATTGTAGTAGACAACCTCTTTAATGAAAATACACACCCCTCCACCTTTGTCTAATCTGTCCATTCTAAATGTAGTGTAACCCTCTATGTCACTCAGTCATGGCTTTTGTCCAGCCAGGTTCCTGTGATGTCCAGCACATTGCAATCTGTGACCGTCATAAGAGTCTCCAATTTAGTCATTTTGTTTACAAGACTTATTGCAATTGCCAGCAGACATTTAATATTAGCAAATGTCTTAAGGTACCGTCACATTAAGCGACGCTGCAGCGATATCGACAACGATGCCGATCGCTGCAGCGTCGCTGTGTGGTCGCTGGAGAGCTGTCACACAGACAGCTCTCCAGCGACCAACGATGCCGAAGTCCCCGGGTAACCAGGGTAAACATCGGGTTACTAAGTGCAGGGCCGCGCTTAGTAACCCGATATTTACCCTGGTTACCATTGTAAATGTTAAAAAAAACCACTACATACTCACCTTCTGATGTCCGTCAGGTCCCTGGCCGTCTGCTTCCCGCACTGACTGTGAGCTCCGGCCGGCCGTAAAGTAAAAGCAGAGCACAGCGGTGACGTCACTGCTGTGCTTTGCTTTACGGCCGGCACTGGCACATTCAGTGCAGCAGCGCGGACGCCGGGGGACGTGACAGACATCAGAAGGTGAGTATGTACTGTTTTTTTTACATTTACAATGGTAACCAGGGTAAATATCGGGTTACTAAGCGCGGCCCTGCGCTTAGTAACCCGATATTTACCCTGGTTACCATTGTAAAACATCGCTGGCATCGTTGCTTTTGCTGTCAAACACGACGATACACGCCGATCTGACGACCAAATAAAGTTCTGGACTTTCAGCAATGACCAGCGATATCACAGCAGTATCCAGATCACTGCTGCGTGTCAAACACAACGATATCGCTATCCAGGACGCTGCAACGTCACGGATCGCTGTCGTTATCGTTGCAAAGTCGTTTAGTGTGAAGGTACCTTTACTCTTACCTCCCTACTTTCCTTGCATGTACCAGGCCCCTTATCTGTCTACTCTATCTATCCCCTTTTTAGCACAACTACCCTCCCTCCCCCAGATCCTAGTTTGCAAGCTCCTCCATCCATCTGACCATTTTTTGACCAAGCATAGCTGCACCCTCCCCATTGAGGTGCAGCCTGTCCCTATAGTAGAGCCTATAGATGACAAAGAAGTCGGCCCAGTTTTCCATTTACCCAAACACTTCCTTCCTGCATCAATTTCGAAGCCACTTATTTATCTCCCTAAGCTCCCATTGTCTTTCTAGTGATGCTCATGGCACTAGCAGTATTTCTAAAAAAATACCACCTTGGAGGTCCTGGCCTTCAGCTTTTCTCCTAGATCCCTGTAATCATTTTAAGAATAATTTTTAAGGACCTTCCACCTTCCTCTAACCTTGTCATTCATACCGATGTGTACCATGAACGCTGAGTTTTTCCCAGCCCCTCCCAGCAATCTGTATATCTGATCTGCAATATACCAAACCCAAGCACCCAAAAGACAACACACTGTTCAGCAGTCAAGGCCTCCTCGGTGACAGTTGACCCTCCCAGTCTGCCTAATTATAGAATCTCCTACTACTATCTGTCTGGCCTTTGCTGCACTCCTATTTCCCTCCTTCCTACAGCAGTCGTTTTCCTGGTTGCTAAGAGCAATGTTCTGCTGTAGTGATCCCAGTCCTGGGCTTGCATTCCTAATATCAAACAGGCATATTTTGCTAGGTTGTGCCAGATCAGGACTGGAGTCCCTGACACTTTTCCCCCTATCCCTTTTTGTAACATTTACACAGCTACGTACTTCTCTGTCCTGATCTTCCCCACATCCACCCTCCTCCATATCACTGGCCCCAGCCAGCACAAGCTCAGTGATCTCTAAACTCCTCTCCAGGTTTACAATGTTCCAGAGTGTTGTAAGCTGTACATTTAGATCTATTACCTGGGCTTCCAAACACGTAACTCGCTGACATCGAGAGACCTATTCACCCTCAAACGGCTGTTCAAGGCATGCATACATCACACAAGATGAACACCTGGTAGCATTATCCATGGAAGATATATTCAATGGGGATAAACCGTAAAGATAAAAGCAGAAAAACTTGTAAGGAAAACATGACTTGTGCTTCAACCACGCCCCTATCACTGATTGGCAGCTTTCTGTCAATCAGTGGTGTGGGCGGCTTGTACAGGACTCAGCATTCGAGCTCTGCTAGATCTACAGCAGAAAATACTGTGATTCTATCACAACTGTTGCATCCAGTAACGCAAGTGACACATGGTTGGATCAGGGCCTCTGTCCCTACCATCACGAGTATTTGGGGGTGAGACTCCATTTCAATGTTGTTTCAAACAAATGTATGCTTATCAGATTAACTAGGTAGCCACAATCAAAAATGTAACATTTTCATTGCCAAAAAATGTTGCTTTCAAGTAAAAAAGGTCTACCTTCTGAGCAACTTGCTGTCCGCCGCCTGTTGTCAAGTAATATTTACAGACAAGCAGGACGTATTACAGGGAGTGGAGTCCTTGCAAGTCTTCTGATGCTGTTTCCCGCTGTCTCAGACACAGGAGCTCTGGCTGCTCAGTCTCCGCACAGCAGGAAGGCTGCTGCACTTGGGTAAGGCTTGGATCGGTCTAGGATTTCTTCTATCACTCGTCTGCTGGTTTTCCATCGCAGATTAGCTGTGCAACTCTACATCAGGCTGATTTCCAAATGGCCCTTGGACTTCAGACAAGAAAGAATTTCCAGCGGGGCAGGCGAGATCCCTCAGATTGTGCATTTAGATTACATTGTCATCCAAATAACTGGAGCAAAGTCAAGGACTCAAAGTCTTGTAGACAAGGGTGTTCTTTTCTATCATCAAATTGTAAGGACACCCTCTGGCAATGGTCCAGTTTAAATTTTGGTTTAGACCATTGGCTACATAAAAACCACAATTCCAGCTGCTGTGCTTCCATTATCCACTGCCGGCCCTGCGCCATCTCTCTCCGCTGCAGCCAATCAGTGCGCTCAGCAGTCTGGTGCTATCCACATCGGCATCACTGAGCCCGATGATTGGCGGCAGCAATCACAAAATGGCGACGTGACATTTCAAGTGCAACAATGAGAACAAGGACTGAAGGCAACAGCGATGAGCCAGCCCGGCCCTGGAGAAGTCCAGTTGAATTTGTTATATTTTTATATAACAGCCAATGGAATAAAAAAAAACATTAAGTGGACAACCACGTGGGAATCGATGACCAGGTTTTTGCAGTATGATGTAGAGGCAGAGGCGCTGATTCCAGCTTTGTGTCACATGCTGGTCTGCATACTGTCATTTTGATGCAGTTTTATCTGCTACAGATCTAGCAGTGCTCGGAATGCTGAGCCCTGTATAACCCCGCCAACTTCTCTGATTGGCAGCTTTCTGGGTACAATGTATATTGAAGGAATGCTGCTCATCTGTGATTGAAGCGTGGCTGGACTAGGAGGCACAAGGCACCTAGTCCTGTAGTGATAACATCCTGCTGATAAAACACTGATTTTACTGAAACATCATCACACAGACATCTCAAGAATAAGACTCTCTGCCCCTACACTATGCTGCTCTCGAATTACATAGCAAAAAACTGTTGACAGATTCCCTTTAAGAGAATAAAAGACTGAATCTCAGCAGCAAAACATATTCTTTATTTCTCCAGCCTTTCTGGTCATCTTACAATAACATCATGGTAAAATAAAATTAAATTATCGGTCATTCAAGTAAAAAGCACAACGAGAAACTGCCGCACATCTGGAGCGTAGAACAGATCACTACTTAATGTATGGCTAAAGGAAAAAAACATTCTCACGACACATATAGAAGACATGGCGACACAGTATCCGGTACAGAAGTGACTATGCATCCTGCGCACGGATGGACGGAAGATTTATCTTTAGTATATCTAGCGGCCTATAGAGAGGTATTTGTGCTCCGTAAGTTCTACAGGATCGAGAAATACAAACAGGAAATATCGCGGAAGGGATGAATAGTCAGGTCAGCATAATACACCCTTGGAACATAAATTAAATAATTTAATGAAATGTTCTTTTCTTACTTAAAATGCAATGGAAGTGTCAGTATCAGTGATTGCTGAAGACGCTGGGAAATCGCTCCACGTCCTTTGGTTTCAACCAGCCGCCAACCCAAAAAAATGTATGGACACACTTTGCCTAAAATGCTTGATAACCCCAATATAAGCAAGTCCCTACGACTACGATCAGAACTAATGATATATTAGTAAAGAATACGATCCAGCCTGAAAGAGGCCTAGCTTTTTTTGTTTTTGCCTCTCCACATTTTAGAAGACAACTTTATTTTTATTTTTTAATGTCATGTTCATATGAGGCTTTGTCGTATGTAGGAGAATGAATTGTAATATTTTCTTTCTGCGCCATTTAAAGGGAACCTGTCACCAGGTTTGTCCTATGAGATATGGCCACCACCTTTCAGCCCTGACATACAGCATTCTAAAATTCTGTATATAACGTGTGCCCCCAATCCGGCCTGTAAGACAAGAAAAAGACCTTTTATTATACTCCCCTACACGGCGGTCCGGTCCGATGGAAGCACTGGACCAAGACAGTGACGCCCACTGCACCCAACTGTCCCCAGGGGACTATAATAAAAGGTCTTTTTCTCGTCTTTCAGGCTGGATTGGGGGCAGATATACAGCATATTACAATGCTGTACATCAAGGTTGGAATGTACAGGCCTTATTTGACATGGGACAAACCTGATGACAGGTTCCCTTTAAGGGTTCAAATAAATTCTTATATTAAAAGGAATTAATATAATTATTTATTTTGATGAGAAAATTTGTCTTTTTTTTAGCAAAGAGGGCTTTGTTGCCATTTAAACTAAATATTTTGTAGAGTAAATTATGCTGATTTTTACAGTTAATAAGTGTAGGGATTTTTATTTTATTTTATAAGGTTTACCTGGAAACCTGTAGAAAAATCATGAGGAATTAAAAAAATACAATAAATAAGTGTACTCCTTATTCCAAATTTCTACCATTACCATATCAAGGTATCCCTGGTTCACCACTGGTCTCAGTTTACTGGTGTCCAGCAATAACGTGTTATTACCAGTAAGGGTTCTTCAGGGAGACTTTGGCATGGTAGTGACAGAAGTTTGGGAAGGTAAGTAGATGGATTTTTTTTTTTTTTATCTTAAACAATCAACTTTTGGAACTTTCTGCAATCCACACCAATGTGGGCAACCTGCGCTAATGTGGACACAGCTCAAAACTTCTAAGGGATTGTTCATAAGGTGGCTACCAAATATTTTAGCCAAATATTGCCATACATAAGTGGTTGACTGTTCCAGACTGTGCAAAATCATTGGTCCATCATCTCTGGTTTGCAAACATTTCAACAAGTCCACACACACGAACATAAACTGTAAGACAAAGCCACCGCCATTTCTTCACCATACAAATACCAATATTAAATGTCCAAAATCACTAACCAATGAAATGTCCAGACTTTCATGAAATTAGAATTTTTCCAGCATGTTGCACAGTATTTCAAGTCAGGTCCTTACACACATATGGTACATCTTTGGAAGCTTGGCGCACGTAGTCATGACCCCTGGTCATCTGTGGACTGAACACTTTCAGAATTGCACACGGTCATTGAATGTTCATCCAGTTCGGGAGATACAGAATAGTCATTTTTTCTGTCCGAATCATTTTCAAGCACAATGTTCTCCAAACTATCATCAACCGTTTCTTGAGTTACATCCAAGCTGGATGGTGATAAAAGCTCCTCTTCTAGTTTTTCAGTGGGTTCTGGACTGGACGATGGAGTATCAAAACTATCCAGAGGAGGTGGATCTTCTGCAATAGTGTGGCCTCCGTCAGAACTTATCATGTGGTTTTCCTCCATCTCAACAGAAGCCAGTTCTTCAGCCAGGTCAATAATTTGCTCCCCAGATGTCTCCAATTCCTTTTGCTCTGAGCAAAGAAGAGGTATTAAGGGATGAAGATACATGTTCTCGTAAGTATGACCAAGTGGATCTTGAGAGTTCTCTAATAACTGATTGGGTTTCTTTTTGGTTGGCTTGTCCACATCAGTAGGACATCTCTCCACGTCAGGTTGTCTGCGTGCTATACACAAATACACACACAAAAAATCTATTAAATACAACCCATCACTGGTTCTTAATTTATTTACTAACTTTTTCTCATAGCCAGGATTTCCATAAACAGTAAAGGCTCCCATAGAAGAAGCCACCTTAGACAAAGCATAAGGAATGCAACATGTCCATCAGATCACAGCTCTCTCACTGTAGACAGCTTATTTTTATAGGTTTTTAAACAACTGTTTGGGGTCAAAGAAGTAGTACAACCACATCAAGTCATTACCTTCATAGATCAGAGGTTTGTGGCAAGGTACATCAGTAAAAGTCATCATCGGTGACTTTGGTCTCTGTGTAGTTGGCATTGTTGGATCATGTAATGATATTGTGTCCCGACCACCTACAAACATAATAGAAATATATTCAGATTAATAAAAAAACTATTTGACCCCCCCTACCAAGATGATAAATAAAATGTTGTTCACTTAATGAGGTAAAATGGGTGATAATGGAAGAAGAGATTATAATTCATGGTTGCGATGCTCATCCTCAATGTTGGAAACCCAACACGTTCTTAAAAGTGGACAACCCCTTCCAGAAACACTTTTCCTATAAGATGTATTAGTAAATAAACAAACTTGGTTTCACTCAACCTCCTCAAGTCTGTTGTAGAGTCTCCACCTTCTGATGCCTGTGATTGTCAGCAGCGCGGACGTCATGTCGACAGCCAATCAGTGAGATCAGCAGCTCTGAGCCGCTTGTGAAGTCTACATAGATGGAGCCGCTGAGCTCCGATTGCCTGCAGTGATTTCGACGTGAAACAATCTAAGATGCAGGATGCTGTGGTGGCGACTCAGTGCTGGACCCTGGGAGGGTAAGTTAAGCACAGTCGTTTTTTTTTTTACTACTAACACAACTTATATGAAAAGCTTTTCTAAAACCTATTTCAGTCTAAATTGTGTTAAGAAGTTCATACAGGATAGGAAAAACGTGGCTTCTTTCTGCCGAAGACAGTGCAACTTCTGACAACAGATGATGTGTTGTGGCTCGGACCCTATTCACTTCTATGGAACTGAGCTCTTATTCGCGATACAGCAGATCGACCACTGTGGTGCTACTTTTAGAAAAAAAACATCAATTTTGTTGAAACCCTTTAGGATCACTTTTAGTTTTGGGAAAGTGAAATGACCTAGTGGTTATATTACCAGCTATGTGTGACATTCATTGAGCAGCTACAGCCTTACCTAGCAGTTGTCATGTGTTGTATATATTATCTCTCCATGTCTCTTACCAGCAAGCATCGCAAAAATGAAAAAATGTGTCATACTGGATGGATACGGGGAAAATCTTCACTAATTATGGACAGTGTCGACTAAATGGGATCATGGGATCTGAGGATACAAATCATGTATGAAGTCTGTACACACTGCGGTCATCTACGAGAACACTCACAAGTACAAGTATGGATAGAAGCGACAGATAACAACGCACATTGTGCACGCAGGGCACGGTACCTTAAGCTACACACCTCAGCTGCTGCAGAACACTTGTGTGCCAAGAAAAAGGAGTTTCATGCCAATCAGCCATTAACATGAAGGAGGTGGTTCTAAAGTAACTGAGCTGTGTTACCTTGGCAGTTGTGTAAGATCCTCCAAAGAAAACCCCTAGAAGGTAGAGGGCAATATGAATTCAGAAAAATTGACGAAGGATGTCTTTTTCAGGCGGATTCCATCTGAAAAGAACTACACAAAATGTACAGCAATGTAAAAATGACATGCTGCGCACATGTTCAGTCTTTTCGTATTGCTTTCATCAGCTTCAGGATTTAGAAACTGTGAAGCAGTTAAAGGGGTTATCCACTACTCGTCAGGGAGCCTCGAACATGTCCCTTGAGTACCCGCGATACTCACTGCATACCCGAGCACCCTAGGCAAACTCACTCGCTGCATACCCGAGCACCCTAGGCAAACTCACTCGGTGCACACCCGAACACCCTAGGCAAACTCACTCGGTGCATACCCAAGCACCCTAGGCAACTCACTCGGTGCATACTTGAGCATCCTAGGCAAACTCACTTGGTGCAAACTCACTTGTGCATAACCGAGCACCCTAGGCAAACTCACTCGCTGCATACCCAAGCACCCTAGGCAAACTCAATCGGTGCATACTCGAGCATCCTAGGCAAAGTCACTCGGTGCACACCAGAGCACCCTAGGCACACTCACTCAGTGCACACCCGAACACCCTAGACAAACTCACTCGCTGCATACCAGAGCACCCTAGGCAAACTCACTCGGTGCACACCCGAGCACCCTAGGCAAACTCACTCGGTGCACACCCGAGCACCCTAAGCAAACTCACTCGGTGCACACCCGAGCACCCTAGGCAAACTCACTCGCTGCATACCTGAGCACCCTAGGCAAACTCACTCGGTGCACACCCAGTCACCCTAGGCAAACTCACTCGCTGCACACCTGAGCACCCTAGGCAAACACTAGTTTTGATATTTGTCCAATTTACTTGTGTCAGATAAATGTTTATAACTGAATGTTTCTGACATATAGATTAATCCTTTTGTTATCTCTTACTATGCACTTTTTTGGTCACTCAGTACTGGTGTGCGTCGTTATGTGTTGACTTTCATGTGTTTTTTTTTTACAATTTTGTATACAACGAAAGTTTTTTATTTTTAGCTAAAACACTTCCTTTCTGCTGATTATTTACCGTATATTCGTTTTGGAGTGGCTAACATGGGTCTTTACTAGTTTAGTATTCTACGTTGTCAACGGGAATACCCATCCACAAATGAATTATGTATCAGTTGGATTTATGGTTTCTTGCTTCCTTTGGAAGTCGTTCACTTTTATAGGAAAAAAAAACAACGCCACCGCAAAGAACAACATTAAGACCGCCACTTTTTCCAAAAGTGACTTTGCTTAGGAAAAGTTTGGCGGCTCTGAGGGCATCTAAAGGACTTAGCAAGTTCATACTCCCAGATAGAAAACCCTGCAAGACAACTTGAGCTGACCAGATTTATTTTCTAACAAGTCACAACCTCAAACATAAATCCGACAGAAACATGGAAGTGGAATAAACAAGTCAGAGCATGAAATTTAAAGCCTATCAAGAGATCCGAAAGAATGGTGACGAAAATGACATGCGGAAAAGTTGATAACATGTCCACACAGTCTATGGTGTATGATGCTGAGGTTGCCTTCTCACGTGCCATTTCGATGCCAAGAGTGGAACATAAAAATGTAGTGCTAGTTTTGACTTTAAAAACAACATAAATAAATTCCACCAAACTAGTAGAAGTGAAAATGTCCTCATTAAGGTGTTTCCATAAACTACTGACATGAAGGTGGGAAGACCTGCACATTCAGAAGTTTATTGTCAGATACTGGCCATCACTTTGACAATAAAAATACTTTTTTTTTTATCATTGTTAGAACCACTCCACCTACAACCAAAGATTCTGAGAATTAATAAAGCCTTTCTTAAAGATATTGTGCATTATACATACACATTCGTTGTTGGCCCCTTGAATGTCCTTTATCCAAAGCTCAATGTTTATAGAGTTTTATGGAGCGTTTGACATCGTAAAGCGAGGTGGCTTAATGATGGATGGTGAGGTTACTGAACATTAATGTAACACATTCTGTACTTGAGATTTCTCATCGTGAAGCCCAGAGCTGTCTGCTTGTTCCCAAATGCCGACTTCATTTGTTATATTCTATTCTAAACTTCTATCCTGATTCCTACGGTGATGAAACAAGCAATTTGTAGGTTTTTGTAAAAAGTAAAAAAATGAAATGGAATTACCAAAGACAATGAAAGTTACAATATATCGGACTAATCCCGAGGAAAACAATGAAGCCATATCATGATCTCAATCTAAAATATATGCAAAATGGCCAAGAGATATAGAATCAGTGTTATTGGAAAAGGTTGTTCTCTCCATTGGGGTTACCGAAACAGTCGCATAAGTGTGCGGAAATGTGGTTAAGTGGCCAAATTGACCTTAAGGCCCCCTCACAAATTAGACGGTTTGCTGAAACTACTGTTATCACCGCCTCGGCCAACGGTCTTACTTCTACGTGGACCTCCCGACTATCTGATTTAAGACTGTCGATCCTTTTGTTCTGGACAAGATAAGCCGCAATCAGAGAAGTATGATAGCAGCTGTCACGGCTCCTCTGTACAGGACTGTCGGGCAAGGTAGCCGACAGCCAAACAACGGGCTTAACTTTCAAGATTTCGATTTTTTTTCCACCACAAGGAGAGTGACATGAAAAATTAAAAGAATCATCCTTGAAAAATTATTTAAAAAAATATGTGTATGGAAACAAAATCATTTACATAAAAAGATCTCCTTGATTTCCATTACTAAAATTTACTGTGCTGGAGCTCAGATAACATACAGAGCTAAGGTGGGCGTACACATGCATGGTCAGTTTGGCTAAGGGTGCATATGTCATAGACGAGGAGAGGGGAATAAGAATCTGTTTAGATACTTCAGGTGGTGGGTTATCTTCAGAATTTTCTCCAGAATCTGCCATATACAGGTGCTTCTCACAAAATTAGAATATCATCAAAAAGTTAATTTATTTCAGTTCTTCGATACAAAAAGTGAAACTCATATATTATATAGTCATTACAAACAGAGTGATCTATTTCAAGTGTTTATTTCTGTTAAAGGGAACCTGTCACCCCCAAAATCGAAGATGAGCTAAGCCCACCACCATCAGGGGCTTATATACAGCATTCTGTAATGCTGTAGATAACCCCTCGATGTATCCTGAAAGATGAGAAAAAGAGGTTAGATTATACTCACCCAGGGGCGGTCCGGTCCGATAGGCGTCGCGGTCTGGTCCGGGGCCTCCCATCTTCTTACGATGACGTCCTCTTATTTTAGTCATGCTGCGGCTCCGAAACAGGCTTACTTTTTCAGCCCTGTTGAGGGCAGAACAAAGTACTGCAGTGCGCAGGCGCCGGGAAAGGTCAGAGGCCCGGCGCCTGCGCACTGCAGTACTTTGCTCTGCCCTCAACAGGGCAGACAAAGTACGGCTGCGCCGGAGCCGCAGTGTGAATACAAGAAGAGGACGTCATCGTAAGAAGATGGGAGGCCCCAGACCGGACCGCGACGCCTATCGTACTGGGACCGCCCCTGGGTGAGTATAATCTAACCTCTTTTTCTCATCTTTCAGGATACATCGGGGGCTTATCTACAGCATTACAGAATGCTGTAGATAAGCCCCCGATGCTGGTGGGCTTAGCTCACCTTCGATTTTGGGGGTGACAGGTTCCCTTTAATGTTGATGATTATGGCTTACAGCCAATGAAAACCCAAAAGTCATTATCTCAGTAAATTAGAATAATTAACAAAAAACACCTGCAAAGTCTTCCTAAGCGTTTAAAAAGGTCCCTTAGTCTGTTTCAGTAGTCTCCACAATCATGGGGAAGACTGTTGACTTGACAGATGTCCAGAAGGCAGTCATTGACACACTCCACAAGGAGGGTAAGCCGCAAAAGGTCATTGCTAAAGAAGCTGGCTGTTCAGAGTGCTGTATCCAAGCATAGTCATGAAAAGTTGAATGGAAAGAAAAAGTGTGGTAGAAAAAGGTGCACAAGCAACCGGGATAACCGCAGCTTTAAAAGGATTAAGAAAAGGCCATTCAAAAATATGGGGGAGATTCACAAGGAATGGACTGCTCCTTGAGTCATTGCTTCAAGAGGCACCACACACAGACACATCCAGGACATGGGCTAAAGTGTCACATTCCTTGTGTCATGACCAATAGACAACGCCAGAAGCGTCTTACTTGGGCCAAGGACAAAAAGAACTGGACTGTTGCTCAGTGGTCCAAGGTTTTGTTGGATTTCATTTGGAAATCATGGTCCCAGAGTCTGGAGGAAGAGTGGAGAGGCCACAATCCAAGCTGCTGGAGGTCTAGTGTGAAGTTTCCACAATCAGTGATGGTTTGGGGAGCCATGTCATCTGCTGGTGTAGGTCTACTGTGTTTTATCAAGACCAAAGTCAGCGCAGCCGTCTACCAGGAAATTTTAGAGCACTTCATGCTTCTCTCTGCCAACAAGCTTTTTGGAGATGGAAATGTCATTCTCCAGCAGGACTTGGCAGCTGTCCACACTGCCAAAAGTACCAATACCTGGTTTAAAAACAACAGTATCACTGTGATTGATTGGCAGCAAACTCACCTGACCTTAACCCCATAGAGAATCTATGGGGTATTGTCAAGAGGAAGATGAGACACCAGACCCAACAATGCAGACGAGTTGAAGGCTGCTATCAAAGCAACCTGGGCTTCTATAACACCTCAGCAGTGCCACAGGCTGATCGCCCCATGTCACACCGCATTGATGCAGTAATTGATGAAAAAGGACCAAGTATTGAGTGCATTTACTGAACATACATTTCAGTAGGCCAACATTTAGGATTTTAAAATCATTTTTCAAGCTAGTGTTATAAAGTATTCTAATTTACTGAGATATTGACTTTTGCGTTTTCATTGGTTGTAAGCCATAATAATCAACATTAACAGAAATAAACACTTAAAATAGATCACTCTGTTTGTAATGACTATTTATGAGTTTCACTTTTTGTATCAAAGAACTGAAATAAATTAACTTTTTGATGATAGTCTAATTTTGTGAGAAGAAGTTGTAATTGGCACACTCACCCAAATCACAGGTTGACCCATTGATTTAGTGAATGAGTATCAATAGCACAAGCCCACCTGGTAAGCATAGCTACAGTCATGGCCAAAATTTTTGAGAATGACACCAAAATTATATTTTCACATGATCTGCTGCCCTCTGGTTTTTATTAGTGTTTGTCTGATGTTTATATCACATACAGAAATATATTTGCAATCATATTATGAGTACCAATAGGTCTTCAAGACCTCTGCAATTCTCCCTGGCATGCTCTCAATCAACTTCTGGACCAAATCCTGACTGATAGCAGTCCATTCTTGCATAATCAATGCTTGCATTTTGCCTGAATTTGTTGGTTTTTGTTTGTCCACCCGTCTCTTGATGATTGACCACAAGTTCTCAATGGGATTAAGATCTGGGGAGTTTCCAGGCCATGGACCCAAAATCTCTATGTTTTGTTCCATGAGCCATTTAGTTGTCACCTTTGCTTTATGGCAAGGTGCTCCATCATGCTGGAAAAGGCATTGTTGGGCGCCAAACTGCTCTTGGACGGTTGGGAGAAGTTGCTCTTGGAGGACATTCTGGTACCATTCTTTATTCATGGCTGTGTTTTTAGGCAAGACTGTGAGTGAGCCGATTCCCTTGGCTGAGAAGCAACCCCACACATGAATGGTTTCAGGATGCTTTACAGTTGGCATGAGACAAGACTGGTGGTAGCGCTCACCTCTTCTTCTCCGAATAAGCTGTTTTCCAGATGTCCCAAACAATCGAAAAGGGGATTCATCAGAGAAAATGACTTTGCCCCAGTCCTCAGCAGTCCACTCCCTGTACCTTTTGCAGAATATCAGTCGGTCTCTGATGTTTTTTCTGGAGAGAAGTGGCTTCTTTGCTGCCCTCCTTGAAACCAGGCCTTGCTCAAAGTGTCTCCGCCTCACAGTGCGTGCAGAAGCACTCACACCAGCCTGCTGCCATTCCTGAGCAAGCTCGGCCCTGCTGGTAGTCCGATCCCGCAGCTGAAACAGTTGTAAGATACGGTCCTGGCGCTTGCTGGTCTTTCTTGGGCGCCCTGGAGCCTTTTTTGACAACAATGGAAGCTCTCTCCTTGAAGTTCTTGATGATGCGATAGATTTATGACTGAGGTGCAATCTTTGTAGCTGCGATACTCTTCCCTGTTAGGCCATTTTTGGGCAGTGCAATGATGGCTGCACGTGTTTCTTTAGAGATAACCATGGTTAACTGAAGAGAAACAATGATACCAAGCACCAGCCTCCTTTTAAAGTGTCCAGTGATGTCATTCTTACTTAATCATGACTGATTGATCGCCAGCCCTGTCCTCATCAACACCCACACCTGTGTTAATGGATCAATCACTAAAACGATGTTAGCTGCTCCTTTTAAGGCAGGACTGCAATGATGTTGAAATGTGTTTTGGGGGGTTAAAGTTCATTTTCTGGGCAAATATTGACTTTGCAAGTACAGTAATTGCTGTTAAGCTGATCACTCTGACATTCAGGAGTATATGCAAATTGCCATTAGAAAAAATGAAGCAGTAGACTTTGGAAAAATTAATATTTGTCTCATTCTCAAAATTTTTGTCCATGACTGTACACTGGTAGACCAAAGGTATAGCAACTGGTTAACTAGATGGGTATTTCCTGAAGGAACTACAGATAGTGCTTTGGAATGGTGCCCGGGCTGCCCCTGCAAGACTTTCACACTTGGGTGCCCCTCAGGCGCTGGTTTGGTAGTTGTAGTCCCTCAGGGTTGAGGCCACTGGGTCCAATTTGGCGGGCGGGGTCACTCTGGGTCCGATTTGGCGGGCCGCGCCACTCTGGGTCCGATTTGGCGGGCCGCGCCACTCTGGGTCCGATTTGGCGGGCCGCGCCACTCTGGGTCCGATTTGGCGGGCCGCGCCACTCTGGGTCCGATTTGGTGAGCGGGGCAATAATGATAAGACTACAGATAGTGCTTTGTAATTGTGCTGTACTGTCACTTTAAGAGCTGATATTATCTGACAAAACTTGTGACCTGGTGGGCTGATGTAGAGTTTATAGGCGTTGGCATAGTAACTGGGTCTCACTGCGCATATCAATGAGCTAATCAGCCAGGTGGCAGTTATTTTTAGAAATTGCCTCAGAAATCAGGCCCATTATAAACGTATTGGAAAATTTCCGTATTGAAACGCATTGAGACACTTTTTTCAAACGCAAATTGCGCCAAAACTACAAATCCGATCGACACGAAAAATACTTAGCACACCTCTTGGGGACGCTGGCTTCGAAATGACACCTCACTGGAGTCTGTGAGTTTAGCGGTTCGGGCCGCATTACGTGCGGACTGAATAATAAGAATAAGAAGAAGTTTACCACGGTGGAATAACAGTATAGTGCTTTGTTCCAAAGCACTATAATAAGCCCACACATATAGTAGATATGCAGGCAAAATGATGTTCTTGAGTAGTACAATTGACTTTCACATAGAAAAAAAATCTATGCAAGTGGGCCAAAATCAGAAACTCTGGAAAGTTAGCTCTTAGAATAATTTCCGGCACATGTTCTAGTTTTCTTAAGCAAAATTAGAAAGTCCCAGATTTCTTCATCAAATGAGCTTCAACATCAGGATTTCCAGTTAAACTCATTATTATTAGAGATTTTTTTAAAATTTCATCTTCTGTATATGATCATGGTGACAACCATCTGTCTTGAATTTTACTTGAACATAGGCCATTGGTTCTTAGTCACCTTGGCTCCCCCCCAAAATTTGGCAACATCCCCTTATAGGTGGTTGTTGGCAACACAACAACAAAGTCTTTTTTTTTTTTTTTTTTTTTTACAAATTTCAAAATTGTGCAAATTGTTAAATAAAAAAATAAAAAAGCAAACAAAACCGTACATAAATCAGTTATTCATGCTGGGCTGCAGCCATTTATACTAATTATACTGCATAGTAAACACTACTAAAACAACTGATAAAAAATATGTTGGAATTTTTTTGTGTTTTTTTTTTTCACCCCATTTACTGTTTTTTGCCTGTTTTTCAGTTGTTCTGTACAATATATGGTAAGGTGTATGGTGTCCTGGTGTCATCAAAACAACAACTCGTCCTACAAAAAAAACAAAGCCTCATCTGGGTTTGTGAAAGTTAAAAACGAAACAAAATAAAAATTAGCTAAAACATGGCTCCTAGAAGAAAGGGAAGAAAAAGAAGGTACAAAAATTAAATTGGCCTCTATGGGAAAGGATTAACAATTGACTTAAACAAGGGGTTAATTTCCTTTAAAATCTGATATAAAAACAATGCGTTCCACGCTCCATAGAGGCTGTCTATGACAAGAGGCCACCATGGCGGATTGTGTGTGACACCAGACAGACATGGTAACGTGTATGGAGGATCCTGGGGTACAATATTAGGCCTGTGGGAAGAGGAACACTGACGTCGCCTACTGTGATTGGTGGATCCTGTGTTACCAGCTGTATACAGAGGTGCTACCTGTCACTGTCATCCGGCCTCTGATCATAAAGAAACTACCGAACTGCTGTTCATGTAACAACATGAGTCTAAAATAGTCCGGTATGAAAATTGCCAGATTACTCATTTTGGTCTTTAATAAAGATCATGGTATAAAAACAAATGTTTGTAACACACAACAAAACAGATTTAAACAATAGGTAATTTTCTGAAGTCATATTGCCTGTAATGGGGTTTTCCAGACTTGGGGTTCAAGTCTGCAGTAGGGTTGATCGAATAGCTTCGGATAAGAGCTTATCTGAATAGCTATAGCGCTTACCGAATAGCTGCCTATTCACAACACAACACATGCATGGGGAGCCTGTTTGTTGGGCTCTCCATGCATGTGTTGTGACTGTCACACAGAAGTGACACACATGCAGCTGATTATCGGGAGCGCTCCAGGTATCCGGGTTCCCGAGGCAGCTATTCGGATAAGCTCTTATCCAAAGCTATTCGCTCATCCCTAGTCTGCAGTCACTCCAATTGGCTGCAGACTTGTGCATCCTACAATCCGCAGTGTGCGCACTGTCAGGATTCTTTGGTATGGCGCTGGGAGCAATTTGGAAAGGAAGGAAGGAAAGGAAAGAAAGGAAGGAAGGAAAGAAAGGAAGGAAGGGAAGGAAGGGAAGAAAAAGAAAAAAAAAGAAAGAGGGAGAGAAAGAGAGGGAGAGAGAGGGAGAAATAGTGAGAGGAAGAGGAAGAGAGAGTTAGAGAAAGAACAAGAGAGAAGGAGAGAAAGAAATGAAGATAGAAAGAAAAAAAGAAAGAGAAGAAGGGAGAGAGTGAGAAGCAGAGGGAGAAGGAGAGAAAGAAGGAATGAGAGAGAAAGAAGGAAGGAGAGAGAGAAAGTGAGGGAAAGAAAAAAATATAAAGTAAGTCAAGAGAACGAGGAGACAGAGAAAAGAGAGTAAAAGAGGAGAGAGAGAAAATAAGGAGAGAAATAAAGAAAGAGAAAGAAAGAAAGCAAGAGAGAGAAAAAGAAAGAAAAAGAGAAAGAAAGAGAAAAAGAGAAAGAAAGAAAAAGAAAGAAAGAAAAAGAAAGAAAGAAAGAGAAAGAGAAAAAGAGAAAGAAAGAAAGAGAAAGAAAGAAAGAAAGAAAGAAAGAAAAAGAGAAAGAGAAAGAGAAAGAAAGAAAGAAAGAAAGAAAGAAAAAGAGAAAGAAAGAAAGAGAGAAAGAAAAAGAAAGAAAGAAAGAAAGAAAGAAAGAAAGAAAGAAAAAGAGAGAAAAAGAGAAAGAAAGAGACAAAAAGAGAAAGAAAGAAAGACAAAAAGAGAAAGAAAGAAAGACAAAAAGAGAAAGAAAGAAAGAAAGAAAGAAAGAAAGAAAGAAAGAAAGAAAGAAAGAAAGAAAGAAAGAAAGAAAGAAAGAAAGAAAGAAAGAAAGAAAGAGACAGACACCAGTGAGGCCATGATCCATAATCGGGTGTGTCACAATAGGTTTTGTACACTACACAGTCCCATTAATAACAGCAGCCTCCACCAAGGTGAGTAAGAAAACACAGTCTGTATGAAATATATAGAAAACACAGAACCTACGCCCAAATCCCACAGACACATTGTAGCTGAGGCCTTTAATGAAGCAGAAAAGGGAGGAAGAGAGAGAGTGATAAGTCACAGTACACATGTAACATCATCACAGTGCTCACATCTCAGATCACACAGGAAGGCTGTGACGAGAGGACGACATCTCAGCAGTGTAAAGACTCCATGTAGAAGTTGTATAGACATGTTCTGTTCACATGGGGCAGATTTATTGCAGAAATCTCCGCCGCTGTTCCATTCATGTGAATGAAAAGAATATAGAGACCTTGCGCTTTTCTTACTAAATGGTTTTTTAGCGTCTCTCTCCTTTAAGGCTTCAAAACCTTCATTCCCCTTTAAGACATTAATTAAAGAGGTTTTGTAGCTTCCTCAGCAGCATTTTTTTAAAAAACAACAAACCACCATTCTCACCCTCCCCAGGTCCACCTCTGCTCCCTGGTGTCTGACGTAACAACGGAAGCGCTGCAGACAGTGAATGAGCTCAAAGGATCTGCTGTAGCTGCTGCGATGTCAATGTGACATCAGTGCTGCTGGCAGTAACAGTCATCGGTAGCAGCGGCAGAGGCTCAGAGCTGGACCAGAGGAGGGTGAGCAAAGCACAGTTTGTTTATTTTTAAAAACAAACTGCAGCTCGGAAAAAAAGGGGTTTTCAGAAATGGTGGGGCTACACACGGTGACATGTGCGGTTCAACAGCAATTCGAAGACAAGTTGTGCATCTTGTCTATGATTTGTGGCCGTACAGCAATTTTAGATTTGTGATTTTGCTTTAAGAACCAATTACGGAATATTGCAGAAAAATCACATTTAAGTCACGGCTGCATGCGTTCCGCTTTGAAGTCGTGTGTGACTTGCGACCAGAGACAGAAAATGCAACACATTTCTAAACATTTGAAATTCATGTGATGAGACCCCATAGAGAACCATTAGACATGATCTCTGCGTCATCTGACGAGTGCGGCCATTTAGCCACAGCCTTCTCATGCACATATACAAAGATTGCCAACAGGGCCTGCTTACTGATGGTTTCCACAGAGCAACAGTTTTTAGTTGTACATTTTACATCCATTACTCACAAAGTCACATCTCACCTGCTCAGACTGATGCCCTGGTGGTTATAATTACTGGGAACTCTGAGGTTTTACAGGGTGAGATATTTGCTATATACAGTGGTGCTAGAAAGTTTGAGAACCCTTCAGAATTTTCCCAATTTCTATATAAAGTTTACCTAAAACTACATCTGATTTTCACACAAGTACTTAAAAGTAGATACAGAAAAACAAATAAAGCAAATGAGTAGAAAATATTAGACTTAGGCTGGTTTCACAATTGCGTTTTGATCTGCAGCGTTTTTACCAAAAAAACCGCATGCGTTTTTTTTCTATGTTTAACATTAAAAACTTATCGTTTTTTTTGCATGCGTTTTGCCGCGTTTGACGTCGTATGCGTTTTTTTTATGCATGCGTTTTTTGCGGAAATGCAACATGTAGTAATTTCTAGAGGCGTTTTTTTGCGGCAAAAAAATGTATTGATGTCTATGTAAACGCATGCGTTTTTAAGCACATGCGTTTGCTTGCGTTAAAAACGCATGTGTTTTTATAGAAAAAAACAAGAATACACCCTGATAAGCCACCCCCCACCATCAAGGTGATAAAGGGATCCTAACCCTAACCCTAGGGATCCAAACCCTAACCCTAACCCTAACCCTAGGGATCCAAACCCTAACCCTAACAATATGACAGTGAATACTCTACGAGTTTATATTTTTAGTACTCTATAGCAATACCGTATATCTTGGGGTGTCCACATTTAACAAAGCTTTTTATTAGAAGAATGTCCTGGTCACCAGGTCAACATAATAGCCAATCCCTATGGATCACTATGGTTAGGGTTAGGGTTATGGTTAGGGTTTGGATCCCTAGGGTTAGGCTTAGGGTTTGGATTCCTAGGGTTAGGGGTACGGTTAGGGTTTGGATCCCTTTATCACCTTGATGGTGGGGGGTGGCTTATCAGTGACCTGGTGACCAGGACATTCTTCTAATAAAAAGCTACCCCTAGCCCTAACCCTAGGGATCCTAACCCTAACCCAAACCCTAACCCTAACCCTAGCTATTTCTATTTATAGTGGGTTTTCTAGTTGATTTTGATGATAGGCAGCTGTCACACACTTCTCAGCATGCGTTTAAAAAATGCAAACGCATGAAAAAACGCATGTAAACGCGTCAAAACGCAGCGTTTTTTTACATGCGTCTAAAAAACGCAGCGTTTGCATGCGTTTACATGCGTTTTTTCACCACATGCTTTTTTTAAAAAACGCTGCATTTTTAAACGCAAATGTGAAACCAGCCTTAGTCATTTTTGCATGATGAAAATTATCCATTATTACGTCTGTACGTGAACCTTTAGGATTAGCAGAACATTTGAAGGTTAAATTAGAGTCTGGTGTTTTAAATAAATGGGATGACAATTAGGTGTGAGTGGGCGACCTGTTTTATTTAAAGATTAGAAATCTACAAGTTTGTGGAAGTGTGTCATGGCATGAACAAAGGAGATTTCTGAGGACCTCAGAAGAAGAATTGTTGATGCTCATCAAGCTGGATAAGGTTCCAAAATAATCTCTAAACAGAGACTTCAATCAACAAAGCTTACTTCAAAAGTAAGTTAAGGTACCTTCACACTAAACGATATCGCTAGCGATCCGTGACGTTGCAGCGTCCTGGCTAGCGATATCGTTTAGTTTGACACGCAGCAGCGATCAGGATCCTGCTGTGATATCGCTGGTCGTTGAACAAAGTTCAGAACTTTATTTGGTCGTCAGATCGGCGTGTATCGTCGTGTTTGACACCAAAAGCAACGATACCAGCGATGTTTTACAATGGTAACCAGGGTAAATATCGGGTTACTAAGCGCAGGGCCGCGCTTAGTAACCCGATGTTTACCCTGGTTACCAGTGTAAAATGTAAAAAAACAAACAGTACATACTCACCTTCGCGTCCCCCGGCATCCGCTTCCCACACTGACTGAGCGCCGTAAAGTGAAAGTGAAAGTACAGCACAGCGGTGACGTCACCGCTCTGCTGTTAGGGCCGACGCTCAGTCAGTGCAGGAAGCGGACGCCGGGGGACGCGAATGTAAGTATGTACTCTTTGTTTTTTTTACATTTTACGCTGGTAACCAGGGTAAACATCGGGTTACTAAGCGCGGCCCTGCGCTTAGTAACCCGATGTTTACCCTGGTTACCCGGGGACCTCGGCATCGTTGGTCGCTGGAGAGCGGTCTGTGTGACAGCTCTCCAGCGACCAAACAGCGACGCTGCAGCGATCGGCATCGTTGTCGCTATCGCTGCAGCGTCGCTTAATGTGAAGGTACCTTTATAGTCTGTGTTGTCACAAAGGAACCCAAGGTAATCTCTAAGCAACTAAGGGCCTCTCTCACATTAATGTAAATGTTCATGAGTCCAAGGAGAAAGCCACTGTTCTCCAAAAAGAACATTCTACAGTTTGCTAAAGATCATATGGAGAGGCCAGAAGACTATTCCAACAATGTTTTGAGATAAAACACTATGGAGAGTGTAGAGCAAATCGGGTCTTATCCGACAAACAATTAAAAGGTATTCTTATCATTCTTATTATTGTGCTAACCTGATCCATGAGTTTGTTCGTTTTTATATCGTTGTCCAGCAGCTGCGGATCTATGGATTGTCAAAACCAAAGAGGATAAAGACATGGAGAATTTGTGGATACCTCCCAGGCTTTCAGTTATTGAAGACGTCAATTCACAGGAAATTATTGAACATGCGGTTTTTATTCAATGCGTTTCAAAGTGACAGACACTTCTTCCAGAAAAAACCACCTATAAGGGGATGTTTACGAAAGAAGACGTGCCTGTCACTTCGAAACGAGCTAAATAAAAAACGCATCTTTAATAATTTCTTGAGAATTGACGACAAGATGTGTGCTCACTACAAAGAACTGGCTCATGACTGATTCATTACAAGTGACCAGGGGGTATTAATTACAGGTGGACGAAAGGCGATTCCGCCAGCTAAATAGGAAAAGGTTTGGGTTTTTTTTTTTACAGAGACTGTGGAATGCCCTGTCGCATAAGGGAGTAAAGGCAGTTACTTAAAAAAAAAAAAGAAGGGCTGGAAGAATTTCTCACAAAAAAAATGGCATTGTGAGTTATAAATAATCTAGTGATAGAGAATGTAGAACTGGTGGAGAAATGCTGAACTAGATGAACCCAAGTCTTTTTTCAACCCATGTAACTATGTAATATAGAGGTTTTTAGTTTAAATGAGAAGTGTTATGTGTCAGGGGACGCAACTCCGCTGTCTCCAATCATCAGAACAATTACATAATTGACCGATGAGCGATGGATGAGGCCACAGCTGTTTTCCCTACTAGGCTGGTTATTGGGGAACTCGCAGTGAGCGTGTGGAACATGGAATACATATTTATACCCCAATACGATCACTACCAACTCCACAGAAACAAAAGGATCTAGCTGCCACCACCAGTCTTTTATACAGGCCAATTAGATACCCGTTGAGATAGCGTATTGCTTCAGGGGTGCGGTTTACACAGCAAGAGGAACAGATATTATATTTTATATATTCAATTTGGAAAGGTAGGTACTGTTTATAAACAATAAATAAATAAATATATATATATATATATATATATATATATATATATATATATATTGTTACAGAATGGGAGCAAAACAATACGCTATATACAATTACATGGAATAAAAGGAACAACAAGAGAAAAGTACCTAACATGGACCTGGAAGCTGGAAATAGCCCAGAGCTAAGCGGAGGTATGTACTCGTCAGAGCAGCTCCTTAAAATAACTGACAGAACCACAGAGCACTATGTCCAGAACTGACAAATGACAAAAACCCAAACTCTGATTTTTATTAGATCTAGGTTACACTCACATACCTCCCCTTGGTGAGCTCATATTCGGGACTGGTGGTAGGATGTACTAGGTCTTTAGAAGATTATGAGATCCCCAACATTCAGGATATCGTCGCCCCTGAAGGTCCCATGCGGGAGATACTGTTATCATGTTTCCTGTCACAATTTTATCATTCTCTGGAGATGAAACATGGCATGGATAGCATCATAAATCTAACCGCAATTAAGTTGGAGGTATTATGCTGGCCTTACGGTGATGTGAGTGAATGCGTTATATTATTCACTTCACCATGAGCGTCTCAGACCACTTGTGAGTGTACAAATCCTAGACTCGGTGGCAGGCTCTCTGTAGATCCCATATTGTAATTACTTATTCACGACAAGAGGTCCTACACCAATGGAGGTGATGTGTCAACTCTTTCTCACTTCCCCAGTTATAATTAATCCTATATGTTCAAATAGAAGGAGATATGTCCCCTTCTCTGGAGATGTCTTTATGGATTTTACAATTTTTCTCTACAACATTTTGTTTGGAGAAAAAAACCCACTGTAATACAGTATGAAAACCTCACGCCATTTGTAAAACATGATGGTGGTAGTATCATGGTTTGGACCTGTTTTGCCATAATAGATATAAGAGTGAATTCTCAATTATACCAGCAAATTATAAAGCAAAATGTCAGGACATCCGTCCATGGCTGAATCTCAAGAGAACATGGGTGATGCAGCAATACAACAACCCAAAGCAGAAAAGTAGTTCTACATTCTACAAAAGAATGGACACAGAAGAATAGTTTTGGACTTGCCAAGTGAAAGTCTTGACGTCAATCCTGTAGAAATGTGGAAGAATCTGATGTGACCAGTTCATGAGAGAAAACCCACCAACATAACAGAGTTGTAGCTGTTTTGTAGGGAGGAATGGGCTAAAATTCCTATGAGCCGATGTGCCGGACTAATGAACAATTACCAGAAATATTTAGATGCAGTTATTGTTGCACAAGGGAAGCACAGCAGATATTGAGAGCAAAGGTTCACATACTTTTGCCATTCACAGACATGATATTGGATCATTTTCCTCATTTAAAAAAAATGACAATGTTTAACATTTTCTCACTTAAGTCAAAATTAAGTAAAAATACGGAAAATATGAAAAAAATTCGGAAGGATTCAAAAACTTTTAAGCAGCATTGTATGTTTCTGTACAAAAGTTATATCAGCAAAAATAATCACAAATCCATTCCACCGAATCATTTTAACCATTTACACTTCAAGATTATTGCTATGTTCACACATTCCCAGTTGGATGTGGAGGCTTAGCCCGAGGCCAACTCTACACACAGAAAACACCATGGAAGAAAGGAAAATCTCAGCCCGATTTCATGGACATTAGTAATATTAGCTCATAATACAGGTCTACAAAATAAATCTGGTCTAAGAAATAAATCCAGTCTACAAAATAAATCCAGAAAAGAACTGACCAGGAAGACTCCATAATCCCGACACCTCCAACGTCCGGAGCTTCTTCTCCAACTCTGCCACCCTGTTACCGAGAATCCTGGAGGAATGTGGAAAGTGAGACACAAGCCGACATCAGATTTTACACCCCACACGAGATAACGTCTAAGAAACGGCCATCTTACAAGGTCATGGGGACAGAAATGGATTCTATTCACCAAATTTGAGCGGATACTTTTACTACTGAAACCAGTGGAACGGTGGCAGCGCTTGGACATGGCTGTCTCCACTGACGTCTATAGGAATTGTAGGAGCAACTATGGTGATGGTTCCAGAAGTCCCTCCTTTCATGCACTAAATGGTATGGTAATCCCCCCTATGTGTCTATTGAAGGGACCACTGTGAAATATCTCTTGTACAATTTGGATCTTCCTTTTTTATTCCCTTTAATGGCCGAGGCAGGAATATATGTGTCTAGGAGCCAATCACAGATTTAGCTGTCCTCCATTACCCATCGAAAGTAAAAGTCCAACAGACCGTGAGTAGAGTAGTACTTGTGCTGTGGGGGTCTCACTGGGGAAGGGGGCTTAAGCTCCTTTTTGGGACCAGCTTTCCAGATTCATTAGAAAAATAAGATTTTTTTTTCTCTTTTTATGTTTGATTATTGATTCATTTGGCCCAAAAGAGAGAAAAGTTATTCTGAGACCTGCAGCGTACAATCATCTGAAGGAAATGCTCAGTATGACCGAGCCTTGAGCTTCCTTGTTGCAGTGCGATGAGACATCTTGGATGTTCTTCTTTCTTTCCTATAAGAACACAGTGGGGGCAGTACACAGGGGGCCAGATGCAACACACAGGAGGCCAGACGCAGCGGGGGCAGTACACAGGGGGCCAGACGCAGTGGGGGCAGTACACAGGGGGCCGGATGCAGCGGGGGCAGTACACAGGGGGCCGGACACAGGGGGGGCAGTACACAGGGGGCCGGACACAGTGGGGGCAGTACACAGGGGGCCAGATGCAACACACAGGGGGCCAGACGCAGCGGGGGCAGTACACAGGGGGCCGGATGCAGCGGGGGCAGTACACAGGGGGGGCAGTACACAGGGGGCCGGACACAGTGGGGGCAGTACACAGGGGGCCGGACGCAGCGGGGGCAGTACACAGGGGGCCGGACACAGCGGGGGCAGTACACAGGGGGCCGGACGCAGCGGGGGCAGTACACAGGGGGCCGGACGCAGCGGGGGCAGTACACAGGGGGCCGGACACAGTGGGGCAGTACACAGGGGGCCGGACGCAGCGGGGGCAATACACAGGGGACAGGACGCAGCGGGGGGCAGTACACAGGGGGCCATCGGGGGGCAGCGCACGTACTTGTTAGTTTGTCTTTGGTGCTGAATAACCATGTTTTTCTCGTGAATGGTTTCTAGCAGAGCTGTGGCCAGAGACTTGAGATCAGAGATGGACTGTGGAGTTGCCGGCAGACTGCAGCCGTGATCCTCTGACAACAGCTCCTGAACTGCACAAAACAAAGGAACAGACGGCGACGGATCAAGATCCCAGTCATTAAGTCTATCCAGATGGTCAGTGTCACTATATGTCACTAATGCAGCTCACTGGGCAAATCCAAGGGGTCTTCCTACTTATAAAGTGATGGCGTATCTCTAAGATACCCTATTATTACTGGCGGGATACTCGTCTCTGGGGCCGCTAAGGATCTGGAGAATTAAGCGACACCGTGGATGATCACTCACCAGCAGCACAGCCTCATTCACATTAATTAGACCAACTACAAATCCCAGAAGGGCAGTGGGACTGGGACACCAATGGAAACTTAGCGAATGAGGCCCCTATATCCGCAGGATCGTTGGGGAGTCCCAAATAATGAATCCTCATAGATCATATAATGGCGGCATATCATAGGCATATCCTTCTACGTAATGACTTACTAAAGAGGATCTGCCACTTGCCAGAAACACGTAATTTTTTCACTTCATGTAAATGCTGATTTTCTCCTGAATCCTGTGCTGTTTTTCTTTTGTTCCTGCGCCTCACCATTCTGGAGATATAGACAATTTTTCCCTGTATATAAATCAACTCTTTACAGCCAAGTGGGGGTGGCTATCAACTCTTCCCTGTGGGAGTCTTCTTGAGGATCACGCCCAATTGCCTAAAGAGATTGGATTCATCTACAGGGAAAAGGGGGCCATATCTCAAGAAAGGAAAGGTGTAGGAAAAAAAAAAAAGAAAGTAACACCAAAATCAGGAGAACAGTGGCATCAAGAAAAAACATGACACGTTTATGGCAAGTGAGTTTATGTCGAGCAGTTTTCCATAAAAAGAGTCTACTTGTCACGCTTAGCGCTTTTCTGTAGAGCCGGTCTTATGTTAGACACTGTCTTATCCAATGTACATATTCCTACAGAGTAGTACCGTATTTTTGGGAATATAAGACGCACTTTTTTCCTCCCAAAATGTGGAGGAAAATGGGGGGTGCGTCTTATATTCTGGATGTACCGGCTCTGGCTGTGGTGGGGAGGTGGGGGAGCGGTTTCGGCAGAGCAGAAGGTTACAGAGGCAGGAGCCGGCGGCTCTGGCTAACTCCTGTGCCCACTGCTAAAGAGAAATGAATATGCACTGCTTTCCACCCCCATGGGCATGGAGGGCAATGAATATTCATTTCTTTCTGACATCCTAGTATGATTGGTCCCATCTCATTGCTGGTATAATTGATCCCATCCTTATTCTGGTATGATTGGCCCAATCCCATTGCTGGTATGAGTGGCCCCATCGCCTTCCTGGTATGATTGGCCCCATCCCCTTCCTGGTATGATTGGCCCCATCGCCTTCCTGGTATGATTGGTCCCATCCCATTGCTGGTATGATTGGTCCCATGCCCTTCCTGGTATGACTGGCCCCATCGCCTTCCTTGTATGATTGGTCCCATCCCCTTCCTGGTATGATTGGCCCCATCACCTTCCTGGTATGATTGGTCCCATCCCATTGCTGGTATGATTGGTCCCATCCCCTTCCTGGTATGATTGGCCCCAACACCTTCCTGGTATGATTGGTCCCATCCCCTTCCTGGTATGATTGGCCCCATCCCCTTCCTGGTATGATTGGTCCCATCCCCTTCCTGGTATGATTGGTCCAATCCCCTTCCTGGTATGATTGGCCCCATCGCCTTCCTGGTATGATTGGCCCCATCCCCTTCCTGGTATGATTGGCCCCATCCCCTTCCTGGTATGATTGGCCCCATCCCGTTGCTGGTATGATTGATCCCATCCTTATTCTGGTATGATTGGCCCCATCCCCTTCCTGGTATGATTGGCCCCATCCCCTTCCTGGTATAATTGGCCCCATCCCCTTTCTGGTATAATTGGTCCCATCCTTATTCTGGTTTGATTGGCCCCATCCCCTTCCTGGTATGATTGGTCCCATTCTTATTCTGGTATGATTGGCCTCATCCCCTTCCTTGTATGATTGGTCCCATCCGCTTCCTGGTATGACTGGTCCCATCCTTATTCTGGTTTGATTGGCCCCATCCCCTTCCTGGTATGATTGGTCCCATCCTTATTCTGGTATGATTGGCCTCATCCCCTTCCTGGTATGATTGGTCCCATCCTTATTCTGGTATGACTGCCCCATCCCCTTCCTGGTATGACTGGCCCCATCCCCTTCCTGGTATGATTGGCCCCATCCCCTTCCTGGAATGATTGGCCCCATCCCCTTCCTGGAATGATTGGTCCCATCCTTATTCTAGTATGATTGGCCCAATCCCGTTGCTGGTATGATTGATCCCATCCTTATTCTGGTATGATTGGCCTCATCCCTTTCCTGGTATGATTGGTCCCATCCCCTTCCAGGTATGATTGGTCCCATCCCCTTTCTGGTATGATTGGCCCCATCCCCTTCCTGGTATAATTGGTCCCATCCCCTTCCAGGTATGATTGGTCCCATCCCCTTCCTGGTATGATTGGTCCCATCCCCTTCCAGGTATGATTGGCCCCATCCCCTTCCTGGTATAATTGGTCCCATCCCCTTCCAGGTATGATTGGTCCCATCCCCTTCCTGGAATGATTGGTCCCATCCTTATTCTGGTATGATTGGCCCTATCCCGCTCTTGGTATGCATGGCCCCATCAGAAGAAATTTAAAAAAACCAACAAAAAAAAACAAACCAACAAACATTACACTTACCTTCCTCCGCTTCCTCGCAGTGTCCTGCTCTATTGCCAGCAGCTGCTTAATGCTTGTAAGCAGTGCATGGCAGGGACGTCATGCGCTGCTTGCAAGCCAAAGGGCAGCTGATGGAATACTCACCGGGACTGTTCATCGCAGATCGCGGTGAGTATCCATACCTCTTCAGTAGCGCGCAGTGTCAGCCGCTGGCTTCATGCTGCCACCGCCGGTCACGTGTGCCGATACTTAAGAGAAATGAATATTCCGAATATTAATTTTTCTTAAGCATCAGCACACGTAACCACCGGCAGCAGCGGGAAGCAGGCGGCTGACACTGCGCGCTACTGAAGAGGAATGGATACTCACCACGATCTCCGATGAACGTTCCCGGTGAGTATTCCAGCAGCTGTGCTCTGCTTGTGAGCAGCACATGACGTCCCTGCCATGCACTGCTTACAAGCATTAAGCCGCTGCTGGTACCGGAGCAGGATGCTGCGAGGGAGCGGAGGAAGGTAAGTGTAATGGTTTTTTTTTTTTTTCATCTTTTCAGATGGGTCCATGCATACCAGGACTGGGATGGGGCCAATCATACCAGAATCAGAATGGGACCAATCATACCAGGACTGGGATGGGGCCAATCATACCAGAATCAGAATGGGACCAATCATACTAGGATCGGGATGGGACCAATCATACCAGGATCGGGATGGGGTCCTGCATACCAGGATAGGGATGAGGAGGCCATGCCTACCAGGATAGGGATAAGGAGCCATGCACACCAGGATAGGGATAAGGAGCCATGCCTACCAGGATAGGGATAAGGAGCCATGCATACCAGGATAGGGATGAGGGTGCCATGCATACCAGGATAGGGATGAGGAGGCCATGCATACCAGGATAGGGATGAGGAGGCCATGCATACCAGGATAGGGATGAGGAGGCCATGCATACCAGGATAGGGATGAGGAGGCCAAGCATACCAGGATAGGGATGAGGAGGCCATGCATACCAGGATAGAGATGAGGAGGCCATGCATATCAGGATAGAGATGAGGAGGCCAAGCATACCAGGATAGGGATGAGGAGGCCATGCATACCAGGATAAGGATGAGGGGGCCATGCCTACCAGGATAGGGATGAGGAGGCCATGTATACCAGGATAAGGATGAGGGGGCCAGCCATGCATACCAGGATAGGGATGAGGAGGCCATGCATACCAGGATAGGGATGAGGAGCCATGCATACCAGGATAGGGATGAGGAGGCCATGCATACCAGGATAGGGATGAGGAGCCATGCATACCAGGATAGAGATGAGGAGCCATGCATACCAGGATAGGGATGAGGAGCCATGCATACCAGGATAGGGACGAGGAGGCCATGCATACCAGGATAGGGACGAGGAGGCCATGCATACCAGGATAGGGATGAGGAGGCCAAGCATACCAGGATAGGGATGAGGAGGCCATGCATACCAGGATAGGGATGAGGAGGCCATGTATACCAGAATAAGGATGAGGAGCCATGCATACCAGGATAGGGATGAGGAGCCATGCATACCAGGATAGGGATGAGGAGGCCATGCATACCAGGATAGGGATGAGGAGCCATGCATACCAGGATAGGGATGAGGAGCCATGCATACCAGGATAGGGATGAGGAGCCATGCATACCAGGATAGGGATGAGGAGCCATGCATACCAGGATAGGGATGAGGAGCCATGCATACCAGGATAGGGATGAGGAGCCATGCATACCAGGATAGGGATGAGGAGGCCATGTATACCAGAATAAGGATGAGGAGGCCATGCATACCAGGATAGGGATGAGGAGGCCATGCATACCAGGATAGAGATGAGGAGGCCATGCATACCAGGATAGGGATGAGGAGCCATGCATACCAGGATAGGGATGAGGAGCCATGCATACCAGGATAGGGATGAGGAGCCATGCATACCACGATAGGGATGAGGAGACCATGTATACCAGGATAGGGATGAGGAGGCCATGCATACCAGGATAAGGATGAGGGGGCCATGCCTACCAGGATAGGGATGAGGAGGCCATGTATACCAGGATAAGGATGAGGGGGCCAGCCATGCATACCAGGATAGGGATGAGGAGGCCATGCATACCAGGATAGGGATGAGGAGCCATGCATACCAGGATAGGGATGAGGAGGCCATGCATACCAGGATAGGGATGAGGAGCCATGCATACCAGGATAGGGATGAGGAGCCATGCATACCAGGATAGGGATGAGGAGCCATGCATACCACGATAGGGATGAGGAGACCATGTATACCAGGATAGGGATGAGGAGCCATGCGTGCCAGGATAGGGATGAGGAGCCATGCGTGCCAGGATAGGGATGAGGAGCCATGCGTGCCAGGATAGGGATGAGGAGCCATGCATACCAGGATAGAGATGAGGAGGCCATGCATACCAGGATAGGGATGAGGAGCCATGCTTACCAGGATAGAGATGAGGGGGCCATGCATACCAGGATAGGTATTGCAGAATTGACCACATTTTTTGCTTCAGTTTTTTTCCCCTAATTTCCTCCTCTAAAACCTAGGTGCGTCTTATGGTCCGGTGTGTCATAATCCGAAAAATACGTTACCTTGTTTCGCAGAGAGCACCCCCGTCAGGGCGCTGCTGGTAGATTTGCTGCTTGACTTAGAATTCTTCCTCTTCTCCAGCGCATTCTGAAACACAATGGATCACGTTATGCAGAAAGGACGTATTGGGAAATAATTGCTCTGCACATACTGGCTGGGAATATTAGTCATATTTTGCAGTATGACGGAAGAGTTTCATTTTTCCAAAGTGTCAGAAAAACAAGGCTAACATGTCATTCTTCCAATGTAGCTCAGTAAATTACAGGGGTTATTTCACAAACTTTTATTAGCCATGTCTGAAATAGATGATACATGCACAACCTATGAGACCCCCACCAATCACGAAAGTTGGGGTCCCAAAGTAGGAATGGAGTGGTGTGTGACTACTGCTCCATTTCCATTATTGGCTCTATGCGCGTGGCAGTGCGCAAGCGTGAGTGACTGCACCAGAGGCCGCACATGCTCACTACTGCTCCAATCACATGGGAAAAGGGACCTCTGTTTGTTGAGAATGGTGGGGGCCCGGCAGTCGGACCCCCATAGATCACACATATATCACCTTTCCAGCGGACACATGTCGCTTGTAGTGGATAAGTGTTGCTAGAGGATAACCCCTTTAAGGTTGCCCATCTTTGGGGACAATTTTTTTTTATATAACTTAAAGGAGTTATCCAGCCTTGGGGTACATAATCCTTTCTCCCATCACTGGGAGGAGAGCTCTTTACAGCAATTTATTATGGGGTTAAATGGGAGCTGTACACATAATGCACGGAGAGCTCCCTCTAGTGGCGGATCCAGACAGAACAAACATTAGCATTTCACTAGTTCAATAAAGCGAAGCAGGTGATGTGGACCTCTGACCCATAAATTAAAAAAACATACAAAAAAAACATACTGGACCATTTTTTTTTTTTTTTAGATTAAATATTATAGGATCACTACTACTTGACCATCAAAACATTACAGGGATGCTAGTACGAAACCTGAAGCCTACGTAAAATGTGAAGTGCATGGAAATGTGTCATCCGAGAATGACCTATTATTTAAAGAGTGTTTCATTTTTATTTGATATCACTGCCTATAAAAATTAAAATCTTGCAATTTTCACAATGGCTACAAGACCTAATCTTAGATTCCTACTTCCTGTTGGGACATGCACATTAGCAGCAATAACTGAACCCAGTCCCTTCTGAATTGTATTGAAGTGTTTAATGAGCATGTCCTCATAAAGACAAAGGTCATTGTGCAGTGAGGGAGAGGAGGGGAGCTGTGACATCACCTATTGTGATCAGGGCTGTGGAGTCCGTAAGCCAAAACTCCGACTCCTCAATTTAAATGATTCTGACTCCACCATTATGGCCTCCGATTCTGAATCCACAGCCCTGATTGTGATTGGTGGATCTTGTGTTATCTACTGTATATAGAGGTGGTATCTGACATTGTAATCCTGTCTGTGATGATAATGAGACTTCTGAAAAGCTTTCTGTACAGAATAGGAAGTGTGAGTGACATTATTTATTATGATAGTGTGATGCAGTGACCCCTGTTAGAGGTAGGGGGCGCTGCATGGTCTCCCCAGAATACGCATGGAGGCGTATTGAGGACATAGGAATGCATGGCAGTCGCAGGCATAACTATGGTGATGAGACAAAGTCTGGCATTGTGAATGGACGGTATGTGTGTCGCAGAGGAAGATACTCTGCGCTGTAAGCCTGATGTAAGGTTGTTCTAGGACCTGTAGTCCCACAAGTAATTGTGTTATTTTAGAGGGAGGCTGGCAGGGCTAGTTTAAGAGCTGGGCGGGTCGAACTAGCCACACTCACCACCCAACTATGGGAGTGGTTACAGCTTGATAATGTGACCAGGGTGTGGGTCACATGGTTCCTGTGTATGGACCTGAATGCTTCTTGGCTGGTAGGTCCTGTGAGAGGAAAGGCCTGAGTGTTGGGAGGTCCAGAGTGGGGACCTGATCCCTGAAGAGCACCTGGTGAGGCCGTGGACCTGAGAGGCCTGGGTGTTGGGAGGTCCAGAGTGGGGACCGGATCCCTGAAGAGCACCTGATGAGGCTGTGGACCTGAGCGGCCTGGGGGTTGGGAGGTCCAGAGTGGGGACTGGATCCCTGAAGAGCACCTGATTACGCCGTGGACCTGAGTGGCCTGGGTGTTGGGAGGTCAAGAGTGAGGACCGGATCCCTGAAGAGCACCTGATAAGGCCGTGGTCCTGAGTGGCCTCTGTGTTGGGAGGTCCTGTGTGTGTGGACTGGATCACTGAAGATCATGAGGTGAGGCCAAGCACATGCAGAGCCGGAGAAGGCTACTGTGTTGGGGAAGCTACCGCCCTTCGGTGTGTCTGGACTGACTGAGGTGTGCCTGCCAGGCAAGTTGGTGATCCCTGTAAGGCAGCTTTCCCAGGGAGAGAGGACTGACAAGGAGTCAGCGGGTGGAGCAGGAGCTCCCGTAAGGTACCTCCACAGACTATTGGTGCTTATTGTGTTTTATGAACTAATGAACTGAGCGGAATGCGGTCACCCATGGAAACTGGACAAAGTAAGGTCCAGCATGTTTAGTGTCTGTGAGATGAAGCCCTATACGAAGTGATGTAATGAACTGTTCGTGGTTGCGGTTTATGATACCTGAATAAACCGGATAGACTGTTTTGTGTTAAAAAACCATGCCCTTGTGCATTTATCCCGTTGCCAAGCGAGTATTCCGCTATCCGTTAGTGAGCGCTATCTCACAATAGGTAGATCCTGTGTTATTTTCTGTATATAGAGGCGCTACCTGCCATCGTAATTCTGTCGGTGATGATAATGAGAATGCAGAAATGCCTTCTTCACAGAACGGGAAGGAGTGAGTGACATTATTTATTATGATAGATAGATCCTGTGTTATTTACTGTATACTGTATAGAGGTGGTACCTGACATTGTAATCCTGTCTGTGATGATAATTAGACTTCTGAAAAGCCTTCTGCACAGAATGGGAAGGAGTGAGTGACATTATTTATTATGATGGGTAGATCCTGTGTTATTTACTGTATACAGAAATGCTACCTGCCATTGTAATCCTGTCTGTGACGATAATGAGACTGCTGAAAAGCCTTCTATGCAGATCAGGAAGTGCGAGTTGAATATAAGGCTAGTGGTTAGTGTGAAAAATTGCAAGATTTTGGACTTAAATATAAGATAGATATATGGAAAATTGAAGGATAAATCAAACAACAAATAAGTGTACGCTAAAGGGAATGTATCATCAGAAAATTTATTTTAAGAAAGCCAACTAAGGGAGTATAACCAGGGACCCTTAAACAGCCCCTCTAACAATCGTACATTTGCCCCTGGAGGCCCAGCATGCATCGTGTATGGTGTGTACGGTAATTACTGCAGTGATATAACCGGGGTGAGACATTGGGACATGTTCACACCTCTAATGAAGGAAGCTGTTACACGGATAGGAGATGACACTTTCCCTCTAAATGATATCGGTGTGGTGCGAAGCTCGGGATGCTCTGTAACGTCATCTTCATCCGAAAATATAAAAAAAGGATTTCTGCTCATATGGGACAATGCATTATTGTTGTGTTTTTTTTCCCTAAAAGTTATACACAGACCCCCATTGATCGTGATATGGTATCAGGGCTATTTTCCCTCCAACAGGAGCTAAGAGGGCAGGTTGTAACATAGGGGTAACCTGCGGTAGAAAATATAAATGGAATGTATTTTTTACTATTTTAAACATTCCATCATTGTACAAAAAAGTTAAAGACTTACTTATTGCACATGTAAGGGCCAAAATATAGTAAAAATATTGCAAGACAATAGAGCGGAAGCTTTTTAGAAACTCTAGAATGCTGATCCTCTAATCCCCCGTTCTGGCCGGCGTCAGACCACCAGGGAGTGCGCAGGTGCTGGCGATGTGCCGGCTCTTTCCATTCATTGCTGTAGGCAGCAGATACTCTCCCATAGCGATGAATGAGAGATCCGAAGCATGTGCTACCACCTCTCCACTCACCGGGGGGTCAGATGACAGATAAAATGGGGAGGGGGGGGGGATCAGGGAACCCTTCGTCCTAGAGGTGGGTGCGGATGTATCAGACATTTATGGCATACACTGTAGTATATGCCATAAATGTTTTTCATGGGTTAAATAGAAAGGAGCAGCAAAAAAAAAAAGGAAAAAAAATTAATAAAAAAAATCCCTGGATGGTCAAAAAATTTAATTTATAAAGGACAAAAAATGCTATAAAAGTGAAAAAAAATAAAAATAAATCATGATTAAATGAGTTATCCCACTTCAGTTAACATTCATCATTCTTGTTTTCTCTGGAGAGCCCGCGCCTCCGGGTTTATCCATCCAGGAGTCTGCGCTCGTGATTCTATGACACAAACTTACACAGGAGCAAGAAATCAGCTGCAGGAAATACAAACAAGAACCGGTTTCCTTTACCTTGTACTTGACAATGTTGCTTTTCTGCAGATTAACTTCTTCTTGCAGTTGTTTCAATCTCTCTTGCAAATACCTGGAGAAAAATAAGATGGAATCTCAGTGAGGAGGTCTAAGGTGAGAGAAGAGGCGCACAATGATGAAGGAAGAAGAACATCCGGCCGTGACGAGGAGAGACGGAGAATCAACCAGGAGGGCGGCGTCTGTAGACTGCAGATAATGAACAGGAGATCTACAAGATCCTATCCCAATATGTAGCAGGTGTAATAATAATAATATTAGCAAATACCACCAATTAGAAATGTGGTATAATTCTTCAGATTCGCTATGTCGCATACCCCATGGGCAGGTCATTGCTGTAGCTTAGGCATACATGTTTACGACCACTAAGAGATGTCTAACTAACGGTCACTGTTAGTGATGGGTGAACCTGTGGATGTTCTGGTCCGGCCGAACATCTAAAAAATGTTTGGATTGGGTACCAGACCAGATGCACGGGAAGCCTGAAAATCCGTCATTTGCCACACTGTCATCAAAGTTCTCACGCAGCGGTGCCGTAACTGAGTTCACCAGGGTTCAGTTAGAACTCCGGTGAACTTTCTCATGGCGGGAACTCAGCGCTAGGCTCCTGTCAGTGTGTGCTGGCTGGTGGGGAAAGCAGTCACTTATGTGACCGTTCTAATCATCTGAATCGTTGTGGGACAGTATGGATTATCTGCATTTCAGACAGGTGAGGGATATGGTTGTTCATTATTATTCTTTTTTTTTTTTTTACAGGAACATGGGCATCGGTGGATTAGGCGGCGTGTGTAACATGGATGTAGTGCAGTGTCTTATATGCCTCCAATGTGAGCAACTAACGAGGCGATAATTGGATGTAGTTTCATTGCTGGGAAAAAGACCGGGCGCTTCTCCATTACTGATGGTCCGACCCAGAAAAGAAAAGACTTCCGCTCTCCGCGCTGGAACGCATGTTGTACCTACTGCGCAGCACCGGAAGTCAAGGGGACCTTAGAGCAGAGAAGCGCGCCTCCCACCAACGACGTGTATGAAAGTGAGGGCTCACTGAAACCATGGTGAGATTTATATGAAGTATTCAAAACTAAATGGACATAAAGGTGAATGAAGGGAAAGTAAATATATAAATGCTATGGTGAAATATGAAATACTAAAGAATTAATGCAGGAATTGTGAATAAAATCAATAAATAAATAGACATAAAAAGTAGATAAGAGAAAAGTGAATGTATGAATGCTGCAGTGCCATAAATAAGTATAAAATACTCAGAAATTAATAAAGAAATGTGTAAAATAAATACTAATAAATAATACAATCCTTACCAATAATTAAATTAATTAGATTTACAGAGAATAAATCAGATATAAAGAATCAATAACAAATAATATGTAAATAAATAGTGAAACAAATAATAAAAATGTGTAAATTTGTGTAGACCATAAAATGAAGAAAATGTCCATACATAGTTCAAACAAACAAAAATCAGATGATTCATGGACTGTGAGTAGTTCGCACCATCATGTTAAAATAGAGGTAGATACTTCCAAGGAAAGCGTTCCTATGTCCTGATCTCCTTCAGGTTAACTTGGACACAATAGTACATTCATGATATCCGTGACTGACCCACGATCAAAACGTGCAGATCGTAATTCTCGGATAAAAAGACACTACATCAAACTGGAATCTATTAGATGTATTAAAAACAATATTAATATATATAAAAACAACCATATGAAAAAACACAGAATGACACAAATTACTGTATATAAAAAAACAAAATATAAAAATGAAAAAATAATGCAAAAAATAAAAAAAAAATAAAAAAGACAACAGAAAAATATATAAACATCTCTAAATGCTTATAAAAAAAGCCCCAAAACCAAGGTTTTCATTCAACCCTTGAGCGGAAGTCTTTTCATTTCTGGGTCAGACCATCAGTAATGGAGAAGCGCCCGGTCTTTTTCCCAGCAATGAAACTCTACATCCAATTATCGCCTCGTTAGTTGCTCACATTGGAGGCATATAAGACACTGCACTACATCCATGTTACACACGCCGCCATAGAAGAAGCATAACGCGAAACGGCACTGTCGGGGTGAGAGCGCGAGGCAGCAGGGACTGTTTTGCACTCAAGCACTTTACAGGTATTGTACTATTCACAACACTATGAGTTTCACACTAGATTTTTATTAGCACTCACTACATTCATCATGATCAGCAGAAGCCCATGCACAGCTTATGGTAATTACTAATATTTGCTTCATGCACTATGCACTTTATTTGCAATTTATGAATTAGAATTTACTCCATATTGTCTCTGCATGTTTGGTCATTTTCCTTAATTTTCGTAGTGCGATTTCCTCTGTGCAGACAATCATTTCTATGTCCCGATGCTCCTGCACTCCTCTTATGTTCCTAAGCTTGATTTCATTTGAATTCTATTATTTTTTTATTGTTAACAATAAATATTGAATTTTTGACTATATAATACTTGGTTGCAATTTATCGTCGTGCCTCTGTACGCAGATTGAAGTTGTGTTTGTAGTTATCAGGAATAGACGTTTTTGCTTATTCTTTCTTGGACTCTATTAACCCCTTCCCGCCGCGGCCCTTTTTCGTTTTTGTGTTTTCGTTTTTCGCTCCCCTCCTTCCCAGAGCCATAACTTTTTTATTTTTCCGTCAATATGGCCATGTGAGGGCTTATTTTTTGCGAAACAAGTTGTACTTTTGAACAACACCATTGGTTTTACCATGTCTTGTACTAGAAAACGGGAAAAAAATTCCTAGTGCTGTGAAATTGCAAAAAAAGTGCAATCCCACACTTGTTTTTTGCTTGGCTTTTTTGCTAGGTTCACTAAATGCTAAAACTGACCTGCCATTATGATTCTCCAGGTCATTACGAGTTCATAGACACCTAACATATCTAGGTTATTTTTAATCTAAGTGGTGAAAAAAAATTCAAAACCTTGCTAAAAAAAAAAAAAAAGCGCCATTTTCCGATACTCGTAGCGTCTCCAATTTTCGTGATCTGGGGTCGGGTGATGGCTTATTTTTTGCGTGCCGAGCTGGCGTTTTTAATGATATCACTTTTGATCGCCCGTTATTACATTTTAATGCAATGTCGCGGCGACCCAAAAAAAACCATAATTCTGGCGTTTCAAATTTTTTTCTCATTACGCCGTTTAGTGATCAGGTTAATGCTTTTTTTTTATTGATAGATCGGGCGATTCCAAATATGTGTAGGTTTGATTTTTTTTTTTATTATTTTTATTTTGGATGGGGCGAAAGGGGGGTGGTTTTATATTTTATATTTTTTTATTTTCTTCATATTTTTAAAAACATTTTTTTTTTTTTTTTACTCTTGCCAAGCTTCAATAGCCTCCATGGGAGGCTAGAAGCTGGCACAAGTGGATCGGCTCTGCTACATAGCAGCGATCAGCAGATTGCAGGCTTGCGATGAGCGCCGACCACAGGGTGGCGCTCACAGCACGGCAGCATCAGTAACCATAGAGGTCAAAAGGAACTCTATAGTTACCATCCTGATGCATCGCCGACCCCCGATCATGTGACGGGGGTCGGCGATGCGCTCATTCCTGGCCGCGTGGCCGGAAGCGCCGGTTAAATGCCGCTGTCAGCGTTTGACAGCGGCATTTAACAGGTTAACAGCGGCGGGTGAATCGCGATTTCACCCGCCGCTATTGCGCGCACATGTCAGCTGTACAAAACAGCTGACATGTCCCGACTTTGATGTGGGCTCACCGCCGGAGCCCGCATCAAAGCAGGGGACCCGACATGCGCCGTTCTAGTACGGGGCATGTCGGGAAGGAGTTAATTTATAGGCTGATGGGAGTAGTACTCTCTTATCAACTGACGCCTGTGACTTGGGGTAAAAATGTTATCGCCGGTCACAGCTGCTGGCTCACCGCCGCTCTCTGACTGCCGGAGGCAGTGTGGTAAACATGCGATGTTCAGGGTGCCGAACACTAACAGAAACACGGACTTCCTGGAGAAGTCTGTGTTCGGGGTCTGGGCCCGAATACTAAGTGTTCAGTACGGACCCCAAACTTTACTGTTCGGGTTCGGCCATCACTAGTCACTGCATCAGTGCCTGTAACCATGGATACCTAGGCTACTGCAATGCCCTGCACAGGGGATAAACGACAAAGCGAATCAGAAGAACTATACCACATTTCTAATTGGAGGTATTTGCTAATATTATTAATATTACACCTACTACATATTGAGTAGGATCTTTCCCCAGCCCAGTCTGTTTAACAAAACAAACAAAGACTGCTTCACACACCCTTCCAGGGTCCAGCACTGAGTCTCCGCCGCTGCAGAGCTGCAGCGCCGATGTCACACCCACAACGCTACAGTCAATCACCAAGCTCAGCTTTGCCTGATTTGATGGCAAAAGCCACTCATTTCAGTTATTGGCTGCAGCGCTGCTGATGTGACATCAGTTCTGCAGACAACAACAGTTACTGGGAGCAGCAGAGGAGACTTGGTGCTTGACCTGGGGAGGGTGAGTAAAGTACAATTTGTTCTTGTAAAGAGAATCTGTCAGCATGTTTTTGCTATGGAATCTGAGAGCAGCATGAAAGTTACAGAGACCCCGATTCTAGAAAGATAGAGCATCATTTCAAGGTTCCTGTGCATAAGCAGGGATCATTTCAGGCGGATAAATAAAAAAAGTCCTTTAATTACAGCAGCATCAGCAGTATTGGATTAAGCAGGCAGTCCCTGTTATGTCAGAAGGATGTGGCTATAATAGGGGAAGAGGGGAGATGTAAGGGTGAAGTAGATAAAAACAAACAAACATGCATTTGCACAAAAAAAAATTCCACATACTCTGAGTACAAGCAACAGGCATTGTAGAAATAGGACTGTGAAGATGAGCAGGGAGTTGTCGAGTACAACATGGCTAGATATACCCACCGCCAAGGTCAAATATTGGGAAGCTGGAATACTGACTGGTCAGACAGAAACTTACACACATCCAGTTCACTGCACATTTCTATAATGTCGGAGTATCTTAAACATTACCATCACAGAAACCTACTGTTTTGTTACGGTTCAAAGAATTGTGATGAATAAATAAATGCTCACATGACAATTGAATAAACTTAACCCCTTCGTGACATGCGCCGTACTAATACTGCGCTGCGGGCACTGCATCTGTGCCAGCCGCGGTACTAGTATGGCGCACCGATCACCGCGGTCTCGCGCTGAGCGCCGCGGTGATCGGGTGCGGGTGTCAGCTGTATATGACAGCTGACACTCCGCAGCAATCGCGGGCATTTAACCCCTCTGATGCCGCTGTCAGTAGTGACAGCGGCATAGAGGGGGATCGCGCAGGGACGGGGACTCCCTGCGCTCTCCCACCGGAGCAACGCGATGAAATCGCGTTGCTCCGGTGATCCGGAAGGAGTCCCCGGATCCAAGATGGCCGCGGGCTAGCCGGCGCCTACTGAGAGCTGCTGAGAGCAGGCGCCGGAAAGCTTCCTAAACTTGCCTGTCAGATCGTTGATCTGACAGAGTGCTATGCACACTGTCAGATCAATGATCTGATCTAATACAGTGATGTCCCACCCTGGGACAATAGTAGAAAGTAAAAAAAAAAAAAATAGAATGTATAAAAAAAAAATCCCCAAATAAAGGAAAAAAAAAACATTTCCCAGTAAATCCATTTATTTATGTAAATTTAAAAAAAAAAACAATAAAAGTACTCATATTTGTTATCGCCGCGTCCGTAACAACCCGCTCTATAAAACTATCCCACTAGTTAACCCCTTCAGTGAACACCGCAAAAAAAAAAAAAAAACAAGGCAAAAAACAAAGCTTTATTATCATACAGGCGAACAAAAAGTGGAATAACACGCGATCAAAAAGACGGATATAAATAACCATGGTACCGCTGAAAACGTCATCATGTCCCGCAAAAAAAAAGCCGCCATACAGCATCATCAGCAGAAAAATAAAAAAAGATATAGCTCTCAGAATAAAGCGATGCAAAAACAATTATTTTTTTTATATAAAATAGTTTTTATTGTGTAAAAGCACCAAAACATTAAAAAATTACATAAAGCTGCTTTATCAATTTTACCACACGTGGAACGGTATAAACGCCCCCCCTAAAAGAATTTCAGGAATTGCTGGTTTTTGTTCATTCGGCCTCCCAAAAATCGGAATAAAAAGCGATCAAAAAACGTCATGTGCCGAAAATGGTACCAATAAAAATGTCAACTCGTCCCGCAAAAAACAAGATCTCACATGACTCTGTGGGCAAAAATATGGATAAATTATAGCTCTCAAAATGTGGTGATGCAAAAACTATTTTTTGCAATAAAAAGCGTCTTTTAGTGTGTGATGGCTTCCAACCATAAAAATCCGCCAAAAAAACGCTATAAAAGTAAATCAAACCCCCCTTCAACACCCCCTTAGTTAGGGAAAAATAATAAAATTTAAAAAAATGTATTTATTTCCTTTTTCCCATTAGGGTTAGGGCTAGGGTTAGGACTAGGGTTAGGGCTAGGGTTAGGGTTGGGGTTAGGGTTAGGGCTGGGGTTAGGGTTGGGGTTTCAGTTAGAATTGGGGAGATTCCATTGTTTAGGCACATCAGGGGCTCTCCAAACGCGACATGGCGTCCGATCTCAATTCCAGCCAATTCTGCTTTGAAAAACTAAAGCAGTGCTCCTTCCCTTCCGAGTTCTCCTGTGCACCCAAACAGTGGTTCCCCCCAACATATGAGGTATCAGCGTTCTCAGGACAAGTCGGACAACAACTTTTGTGGTCCAATTTGTCCTGTTACCCTTGGGAAAATAAAAACGTAGGAGCTAAAATATCATTTTCGTGAAAAAAAAAATATTTTTTATTTTCACGGCTCTACGTTATAAACTGTAGTGAAACTCTTGTTGGTTCAAAGTTCTCACAACACATCTAGATAAGTTCCTTGGGGGGTCTAGTTTCCAATATGGGGTCACTTATGGGGGTTTCTACTGTTTAGGTACATCAGGGACTCTGCAAATGCAACATGACGCCTGCAGACCAATCCATCTAAGTCTGCATTTCAAACGGCGCTCCTTCCCTTCCGAGCTCTGCCGTGCGCCCAAACAGTGGTTCCCCCCCCCATGTATAGGGTATCAGCGCACTCAGGACAAATTGGACAATAACTTTTGTGGTCCAATTTCTCCTGTTACCCTTGGGAAAAAAAAATTGCGGGCTAAAACATCATTTTGTGGAAAGAAAAAAATATTTTTTTATTTTCACAGCGCTACATTCTAAACTTTAGTGAAACAATTAGGGGTTAAAAGTGCTCACCACACATCTAAATAAGTTCCTTAGGGGGTCTTCTTTCCAAAATGGTGTCACTTGTGGGGGGTTTCCACTGTTTAGGCACGTCAGGGGCTCTCCAAACGCGACATGGGTTCCGATCTCAATTCCAGCCAATTTTGCATTGAAAAGTCAAACGGCGCTCCTTCCCTTCCGAGCTCTGCCATGCGCTCAAACAGTGGTTTATCCCCATATATGAAGTATCAGTGTACTCAGGACAAATTGCACAACAACTTTTGGCATCCAATTTATCCTGTTACCCTTGGGAAAATAAAATATTTTGGGCAAAAAGATCATTTTTTGTGAAAATTAATATGAATTTTTTTTTTACGGCTCTACATTATAAACTTTTGTGAAGCACTTGGAGGTTCTAAGTGCTCACCACACATCTAGATTAGTTCCTTAGAGCAGTGATTTTCAACCTTTTTTGAGCCGCGGCACACTTTTTATACTTAAAAAATCCCGGGGCACACCACCAACCAAAATGGCACAAAATGACACTAAAACAGTACATATTCTACATATAGTTAATAATATAGATTCTAAATGTATTTATACTCACTCAGTGTGAAACCTGGGCCTGTTTCGATAAACACAAAAGGGATATCCTGGCAGGAATGGTGGAAAGACACACACAAAGCTCTTCCTCAACAGTTCTCAGTCTCCCTGTTTTGTTTTTATCGCAGTCAAGCTTGAGAAGCCCAGCTCACATAGATATGTGGTCGAAAATGGGAGCAATGTCAAAATAGCTTTGTTGGCCAGAATGGGGAACTCCTTGGAGTGGTACTGTGCAGTGTATATATACAGGAGGAGTGGTACTGTGCAGTGTATATATACAGGACAGGAGGAGTGGTACTGTGCAGTGTATATATACAGGAGGAGTGGTACTGTGCAGTGTATATATACAGGAGGAGTGGTACTGTGCAGTGTATATGTACAGGAGGAGTGGTACTGTGCAGTGTATATATACAGGACAGGAGGAGTGGTACTGTGCAGTGTATATATACAGGACAGGAGGAGTGGTACTGTGCAGTGTATATATACAGGAGGAGTGGTACTGTGCAGTGTATATATACAGGAGGAGTGGTACTGTGCAGTGTATATATACAGGACAGGAGGAGTGGTACTGTGCAGTGTATATATACACAGGAGGAGTGGTACTGTGCAGTGTATATATACAGGACAGGAGGAGTGGTACTGTGCAGTGTATATATACAGGAGGAGTGGTACTGTGCAGTGTATATATACAGGACAGGAGGAGTGGTACTGTACAGTGTATATATACAGGAGGAGTGGTACTGTGCAGTGTATATATACAGGACAGGAGGAGCGGTACTGTGCAGTATATATACAGTACAGGAGAAGTGGTACTGTGCAGTGTATATATACAGGAGGAGTGGTACTGTGCAGTGTATATATACAGGACAGGAGGAGTGGTACTGTGCAGTGTATATATACAGGACAGGAGGAGTGGTACTGTGCAGTGTATATATACAGGACAGGAGGAGTGATACTGTGCAGTGTATATATACAGGACAGGAGGAGTGGTACTGTGCAGTGTATATATACAGGACAGGAGGAGTGGTACTGTGCAGTGTATATATACAGGACAGGAGGAATGGTACTGTGCAGTGTATATATACAGGACAGGAGGAGCGGTACTGTGCAGGGTATATATACAGGACAGGAGGAGTGGTACTGTGCAGTGTATATATACAGGACAGGAGGAGCGGTACTGTGCAGTGTATATATACAGGACAGGAGGAGTGGTACTGTGCAGGGTATATATACAGGACAGGAGGAGCGGTACTGTGCAGTGTATATATATACAGGAGAAGTGGTACTGTGCAGTGTATATATACAGGAGGAGTGGTACTGTGCAGTGTATATATACAGGACAGGAGGAGTGGTACTGTGCAGTGTATATATACAGGACAGGAGGAATGGTACTGTGCAGTGTATATATACAGGACAGGAGGAGCGGTACTGTGCAGGGTATATATACAGGACAGGAGGAGTGGTACTGTGCAGTGTATATATACAGGACAGGAGGAGCGGTACTGTGCAGTGTATATATACAGGACAGGAGGAGCGGTACTGTGCAGGGTATATATACAGGACAGGAGGAGCGGTACTGTGCAGTGTATATATATACAGGAGAAGTGGTACTGTGCAGTGTATATATACAGGACAGGAGGAGTGGTACTGTGCAGTGTATATATACAGGACAGGAGGAGCGGTACTGTGCAGGGTATATATACAGGACAGGAGGAGTGGTACTGTGCAGTGTATATATACAGGACAGGAGGAGCGGTACTGTGCAGTGTATATATACAGGAGGAGTGGTACTGTGCAGTGTATATATACAGGAGGAGAGGTACTGTGTGGTGTATATATACAGGGGAGAGGTACTGTGCAGTGTATATACTTCAACAGCCGCCCAGCCCAGGCCCCCAGCACCTGTCCTGTATATATATTATATACACTGTATCTATACAGGCTGTGCTGGGGGCCTCCTGGGCTGGGTGGCTGCTGTAGTATATATATATATATATATATATATATATATATATATATATATATATATATATATATATATATATATATATATATGTCAGCTGCAGCCGCCCAGCCCATGGCCGCCCCAGAGTAGACTGTCAGAACATACAACGATAATGATAGCATGGCACTCACTCAGGTGCCGGTAGCAGCTCCGGGAATCTGCCTGTGCCTGATAAGTTCAGCACTGCTTGCAGCCAGGAGAGTAGAGCAGGAGAACTCTCCGCCCACAATGTCACACTGGCTGGCTGTGTCCTTAACCCCTATGTGTGCCTGGCCCTGCACTGACTGAGATGCTTGTGCCAGGCAGCGCAAATTGAAAGGGTAGAAAGGGTTAAAGCATAGTTTGGGGAACTTTCCCCGCGGCACACCCGACCATGTGTCCCGGCACACTAGTGTGCCGCGGAACACTGGTTGAAAATCACTGCCTTAGAGGGTCTACTTTCCAAAATGGTGTCACTTGTGGGGGTTTCCACTGTTTAGGCACGTCAGGGGCTCTCCAATCGCGACATGGGTTCCGATCTCAATTTCAGCAAATCTTGCATTGAAAAGTCAAATGGCGCTCCTTCCCTTCCGAGCTCTGCCATGTGCCCAATCAATGGTTTACCCCAACATGTGGGGTATCGGCGTACTCAGGACAAATTGTACAACGACTTTTGTGGTCCAATTTCTCCTGTTACCCTTGGTAAGATAAAACAAATTGGATCTGAAGTAAACATTTTGTGAAAAAAAAGTTAAATGTTCAATTTCTTTTAAACATTCCAAAAATTCCTGTGAAGCACCTGAAGGGTTAATAAACTTTTTGAATGTGGTCTTGAGTACCTTGAGGGGTGCAGTTTTTAGAATGGTGTCACTTTTGGGCATTTTCTGTCATATGGACCCCTCAAAGTCACTTCAAGTGTGAGGTGGTCCGTAAAAAAAATGGTTTTGCAAATTTTGTTGCAAAAATGAGAAATCGCTGGTCAACATTTAACCCTTATAACTCCCTAACAAAAAAAAATTATGTTTCCAAAATTGTGCTGATGTAAAGCAGACATGTGGGAAATGTTGTTTATTAACTACATTATGTGATATAACTCTCTAATTTAAGGGCATAAAAACTAAAAGTTTGAAAATTGCTAAATTTTCAGAATTTGACAAATTTTAGTTTTTTTTCACAAATAAATGCAAGTCATATAAAAGAAGTTTTACCACTATCATGAAGTACAATATGTCACGAGAAAACAATGTCAGAATCACCAGGATCCGTTAAAGCGTTTCAGAGTTATAACCTCATAAAGTGACAGTGGTCAGAATTGTAAAAATTGGCCCTGTTACTTAGGTGAAAACAGGCTTCGGGGTGAAGGGGTTAAATGAATTTACTTAATAAAAGATAATAAATATAAACAGTCACTCAAAATAGCACATAATCAATAAAGTCATAAGTCATACATTACATTTGCATGGTAGGAGTTCATAACTGATCGTCCAGGAAGCAAGAGCAGCCAAGCCACATGTGTCCTCTCTCATCCAATCCGTGTCTCTGAATCTCCCCAGTCTCAGGCAATACTTCCATTTATATGTTAAAACTGACCATTGAATCTTATCTGAAGGCTTCTTATCTATATCATGGTATGTGTACTGAAGCCTTCAGGCCAAGTAGATAAGAACACCACCTGGCATCCCTCGGGGCTTAAGGCCATGTGCACACGTTCAGTATTTTTCACGTTTTTTCGCTATAAAAACGTGATAAAAACGCTAACATATGCCTTCCATTATTTTCAGTGTATTCCGCATTTTTTGTGCAAATGTAGCCTTTTTTTCCGCGAAAAAATCGCATCGCGGAAAAAAAAGCAACATGTTCATTAAAACGCGGAATTGCAGGGGATTCCGCACACCTAGGAGTGCATTGATCTGCTTACTTCCCGCACGGGGCTGTGCACACCATGCGGGAAGTAAGCGGATTATGTGCGGTTGGTACCCAGGGTGGAGGAGAGGAGGCTCTCCTCCACAGACTGGGCACCATATAATTGGTAAAAAAAAAAAAGAATTAAAATAAAAAATAGTCCTATACTCACCTTTGATGTCTTCCCGCCTCTCCGCTGCATGCTGCCGCTTCGGTTTCTAAAGCTGGTGTGCTGTGAAGGACCTGTGATGACGTCACTGTCTTGTGATTGGTCGAGACCGGTCATGTGACCGCTCACGTGACCGCGACGCCATGGAAGGTCCTGAACCACAACGGCATCTATAGGAACGGACGCCTGCAGGTGAGTATAACCATTTTTTTTATTTTTTTTATTATTTTTAACATTCTATCTTTTACTATTGATGCTGCATAGGCTGCATCTATAGTAAAAAGATGGTCACACTTGTCAAACGCTATGTTTGACAAGTGTGACCAACCTGTCAGTCAGTTTTCCAAGCGATGCTACAGATCGCTTGGAAAACTTTAGCATTCTGCAAGCTAATTACGCTTGCAGAATGCTAAAAAAACGCGAAAAAAATGGAAAAAAAACGCAAAAAAAAAATGCGGATTTCTTGCAGAAAATGTCCGGTTTTCTTCAGGAAATTTCTGCAAGAAATCCGGACGTGTGCACATACCCTAACACGTATCTGTCTAATTAACATTTACATGATACCATCTCATGGGAACAAGTCCATTCCATTGGTTCTCATCTTTGAAGATAAGTTTAAAGTGTACACTAAATGTAAATTACTAGGTCATTTACATTCCTTTTAGACTGACCATTTGGAACAATTGACATGTTGCTGGACAAATTTTCAATTAGCTATCTGCTATACTCCTTGAAAGTACATATAGATAGATAGATAGATAGATATACACACATACTGTATATTATATAATATGACCAATCAATATCTCTATCATTCGTATTAATTAATTGGAGTGTTGAAATCATTATAGAAATATATCATACTACACACCTACGAACAAGCCTGATAAGCATTAACCATCCTGATGAAACCTTCCCTTTTATTAAGGGAATGCTTTGTTGTCCTGATGTAACATATACAGATGCATGGGAACATGGTGTGAAGTTCTACGTCTGCTTTCTACAGTCCAATATTTGTATCTGAAGCTACTTTTTCATTAATGTTCTTCAGCAGATGTCGCTTAGGGACTGTATTACTCGGAGTCCCTGAAGGTTCATTTAATACCATTACATCAGCTCCCTATCACCCAGTGTTTCCATCGCCCAACTGTTCTAGTGCATTCTGAAAGGACATAAAGTTATAATGATTCGAAAGGAGGAGATAAAACACAAGTTTCCACTCATCATTTAGATCCTTCTGTTGCATTCTAATAGTGGAAGGAACGTAGAAAAGCTGCAACTGGAAAATACTTTAAAGGGGCTGTGTGAGGTTTCTTGCTTTTGCCCAATCTAACATGGTAATGTCAAGGCATCTCCTAGTTCAAGCTGGTAAGCCTCCAAAAGAAAAGTGTGAGAAGCCAGGTAGTTTCTTAGAGACAGTCCCCGACAGCCTTATTCTCATTGAGTGTGGGAAGAGTGTAAGCATAACGCGATCAAAGGGTGAGTATAACGTGATCAGAGGGTGAGCATAACGCGATCAGAGGGTGAGCATAACGCGATCAGAGGGTGAGCATAACGCGATCAGAGGGTGAGCATAACGCGATCAGAGGGTGAGCATAACGCGATCAGAGGGTGAGCATAACGCGAGCACAGGGTGAGCATAACGCGAGCAGAGTGTCAGCATAACGCGAGCAGAGGGTGAGCATAACTCAAGCAGAGGGTGAACATAACGCGATCAGAGTGTGAGCATAACGCGATCAGAGTGTGAGTATAACGCGAGCAGAGGGTGAGCATAACGCGAGCAGAGGGTGAGCATAACGTGATTAGAGGGTGAGCATAACGCGATCAGAGGGTGAGTATAACGCAATCAGAGGGTGAGCATAATGCGAGCAGAGGGTGAGCATAACGTGATCAGAGGGTGAGCGTAACGTGATCAGAGTGTGAGTATAACGCGATCAGAGGGTCAGCATAACGCGATCAGAGAGTGCAATTGATCGCTATTGAAGGAGCACGGGCATCTCATATCCAAAATATTTCTCTACAGCAAAAATGATTCCACATCTCAGCTCTACATTATTGCAGTAAATAATATAGAACTAGATAATGATGTGATTCCAAAATAGGAAGTAATCAAAGAAAGCAGAAAAGTAATGTGTGGCTTAACAGCCCATTGCCTGCGACAACACGAACACCCACTAAACATATGCCGGACTTAATTGAGCATATGTTCAGGCACATGATTGTAGCCTGGAAATTTTAGCTTTTTGCCGCCACCTTAACACTGTGATAAATACGTCTGTCTGTCGCTCGGTCATTTACTTTTTACAGCCCACGATCACTATTGAAGACCCACCTGTTCTCCATACAGAGGGCATCGATGTCTATGATCCTCTTCTCATGGCCGCCAAGCACATGGTTAAGCTCTTGGTTCAACCTTTCAGACTTATCTTGGAAGAATGATCGCTCCTGCTTCACGTCCTCGAGTTCATCCAGCGCCGCTCTGAGGTCGTGCTCCAGGCTTTCCATCTGGAAGAAAACATATCATCAGATTATTGTCAAGTAACGCTACCAATAAAGATCCTGGCGCAAAACGGGTTGATAACCCGTCAATCACTGTTATTTCGTATGTATGGTCCTCGTAAGCCCCAATTACTACAAGGCAGTCTTAGCTGTCAAGGTTTTGAATTGGATTGAGCCTTTCACGAAAAGGACGTGGAATTTACTGTGAGATTACATTACGATCCGAGTCATCATTTCTCCTGTGTTTGCCCTTTAGAATCTGGGGAAATGAGAAATGCCTATAAATGAAACAAGAAATATCTCACTTAAAGGGAATCTGTCAGCAGGTTTTTGATACCTCATGTGAGAGCTGCATGATGTAGGAAAAGACAAGCTGAATCCAACAGTGTATCACTTAGATAAATGGGTGCAGTCATTCTGACAAAATCAAAGTTAGATTTAGCAATACAGCAGAGCTGAGGAAGCAAACCCCGCCCACCCCAGGCTCTGTATGTACAATGACCATGGCTGAGGAGCCTATCACAGGAAGGGGCGTGGCGGACGAGCAGTAAGCTACTGCTGCTAAAACAGTCACTGTAAGAAAACAAGCCCACCTCAAAGCCGCGACATGTCAGCTGTTTTCAACAGCTGACATGTGCGCACAATGGGCACAAGTGGAATCGCGATCCGCCCACGCCCATTAACTAGTTAAATGCCGCTGTCAAACTGACAGCGGCATTTAACAATCGCTGCCGGAAGTACTCGCACCACTGACCCCTGTCATGTGATCGGGGGTCAGCGGTGCGTTGCCATCACAACCAGAGGTCTCCTCGAGACCTCTATGGTTGTTGAAGGCAGATTGCTATGAGCGCTACCCTATGAGCGCCATATCCCCTTTATGTTTAAGTCAAAATTACAAAGAAAATATACATTTAGACCTTTATAAAATGTGACTCCACATACCACTCACTAGCCCCCAGCACCACTCACTAGCCCCCGGCACCGCTCACTAGCCCCCGGCACCGCTCACTAGCCCCCGGCACCGCTCACTAGCCCCCGGCACCGCTCACTAGCCCCCGGCACCGCTCACTAGCCCCCGGCACCGCTCACTAGCCCCCGGCACCGATCACTAGCCCCCGGCACCGATCACTAGCCCCCGGCACCGCACCACTCACTAGCCCCCAGCACGGCTCACTAACCCCCAGCACCCCTCACTAGCCCCCAGCATCGCTCACTAGCCCCCAGCATCGCTCACTAGCCCCCAGCATCGCTCACTAGCCCCCAGCACCGCTCACTAGCCCCCAGCACCCCTCACTAGCCCCCAGCACCCCTCACTAGCCCCCAGCACCCCTCACTAGCCCCCAGCACCCCTCACTAGCCCCCAACACCCCTCACTAGCCCCCAGCACTGCTCACTGCCCTCTTTAGCGAAAGATAAAGTAATTCCGGTATCACTTTCACATTTTGCCTATTGCCCATCTTCTCGTTACGATACAGCGCCTTTTTCACAACCAGGGTGGATTTGATTTAAATCTAACTGATTTAAATCACGATTTAAATCACTAGTCAGTAAGGCTTAATTTAAATCAGTGATTTAAATCAAAGTTTCTACCTAAACTACTTCTTGCTACTTTAACATGCAAGTAGATGAAGATTTTTAGAAACACTTTTTATATTACATTTTTCTCCCCAGTTTAATGGGTTATTCATTCATATTTGGACACCAGTGTTCTGTTACTTAGGAAGGAGAAAAATAATCCTGACCTTAATAACAATTTAAATAGATTTATTCAACTGAAACAATAACAACATTACAGCATAAGTTATTTGCTTAAACAAACATCCATGTTTGTTAACTAATTTGGCTAAACAAAATATATATATATTTTCAGAAACTTAGTCTGTCAGCCCAGCCGACACATGAAAAACTTAAATACTACTGTCCCTGCTGTCCTCTGTAGCTCACTTGTCGTCATCTTCATCATCATCTTCTTCTTTGTTCCTATTCATAATCTGGAAAAGAAAAACAAGCTTTCCTGCTTTATTGGGTCCCAACCAATTTCTCAATTTAGAATGAATGAGTCCAAAGGAAGAGAATATTCTTTCAACGCCTGCAGAAGAAGCTACTGCTGTTAAAAGTGAAATCATTACTTGAACAGTCTCTAAATCCAAGCGCTTAAGTGACTTCCACCAGTTTACTGATGTGACTTTCCTTAAAATATCTTCAGCAAACATATATTTCTTGAATGGTTCCCCCTTAGCTCTGAAGTTTATTATAGTTGGCATTAAAGATGGATGATTGCTGGATACCCATGTCATAGCTAACTCCTCTTCCTCAGCACTTAGGTTTTGACCCCGATATTGGATATTGACAATATTTGCCAAAAAATGAGCTGGAGTCAGTGCTTATCCCATTCGTTTGTTTACTGCTTGTAATTTAATTCTGTCCATGTGTAGTTCTGTTTTTAAGTGTTCACTCAGTTCCTTCCAAATTTCAACAGCATCCGCAATAAAACAGCTATTTTTCTGTATTTTGTTTAAAGCTTGAGAGATGGGTTTCAGGAAGCTCAGCATATGTTCAACATTTCTCTTAAGCCCAATGTTGAGGATTTTGGCCGTGACAGTGCCATCTATTTTATCTCGATTTTCTTCACAAAGTGTCATCAGAATAGGCCAGTTTTTGATATACTGCTCAAAACAGTCCACCACAGAGTTCCATCTAACATCTTGTGGGAGCGTTAGCTTGGTTCCACCCATCCTTTTCAGAGCTGCTGCAGCAAAATGATTATTACGGAAGTATTTAGCAATTTCAACAACATTAGCCTTTATTTCTGGAACACTTAAGTCTTTGGCTAAGAGGTGCAGCAAATGAGCACTGCAACCATATGTTATTAGCAGCTTTGTATTCCCTCCCTGCTCTTCTAAATCTCTTCTCATCTTGGATACGTTTGCAGCATTGTCAGTGACCAAACTGCGTACTAGACATTTGAATTTTTGTTCACATGTCGTTATAGCTTTTACTGCCACTTCTTGTAAGTATTCTGCTGTGTGTGCATTTCCTGACGTATCAGTTGTTTGTGCAAGGAAGACTTTACCTTCTTCTGTTGTTATACAAGCACATACAATAGGATCATTGTGGACATTACTCCACCCATCAATACTTAGGTTAACAATTTTACCCTCCAGAGCTGTTGCACATTGCTCCATTTCTCTGTCATACACTTGATCCAGCAGTTTCCCTGCAACATCAGCTCTGCTGGGTGGACTGTATCCTGGTCTCAGTGACTGAACCATATTAATGAAATGTGGGTTCTCAGTCAGACGGAAAGAAGCGTTCGTTGCATAAATAAACTGGGCAATTTTTTCATCAATCAACTCTTTTTCTAATCTGCTAGTTCTTATCACAAACCTATCTATGGTGGTTCCAGGAGGTAAAGGTTTTTTCTTCCTTTTGGGTGATGGTGATATGTGGCTGTGGGTGTCTGATGATGATGCTGCTGCTGCTAATGAAGCACTATCCAGGATGGATAACTCAAACTGTAGAACAGGATGATGGTGATCTTGGAGGTGGATAGTTTCCAGAATCCATGAATTCCCCTAAACAAAAAAAGTAATTGCTGTTATTTTGTTTATACAATTTCAGCTTATTGTACACAACACATCACTGCCCCTGCCCCAAAAGGAATATTTGTTTTTCTTCATAACTGTACCAAATGACAGTAACATGCAGTAATAATAAGAAATATAATTTTTCTCACACATGACAGTTCAGTCTTTAGAAATAGGATTCAATAAAAAGGTTTACCAACCTGAAGATCCTGCCTGTTCAGAAGTGTTTCTTTGGTCATCTTCATCACCGCACTTCTCATGATGTTGCCTCATTCGCGCCACCAGGCCTTGCATCTCTTTGTTGCATCGTTTGCATTTTGCACGCATGCCTGCCTTACCGATAGGCGAAGGAGCTTCATTAAAATATTCCCAAACTGGGTCTCTTTTACGGCCTGCTGCCATTATAAGGAAAGAATGTAATAAACCTCAGATCGTATCGTACACACAAACAGATCCAGACTTGTCTGTCTGTGGCTATGCTGCAGTATTGTGCTCAAAGTTTCACTTTCATTTTCTTGTCTGCTTGCCCTTCCTCCTCCTCCTCACACTTAGATTCACATTCTTCTTGTGTTGTGCAGATCTATTCCACTCCAAACAATCAGAAACATATTGTCTAACTTCTTGGACTTGGCACTAAAGGGGTTGATTCTGTATATTCTGTATTCATAGGTTTGTAGAACAATAGGATTAAGGTCTTTTTCTCAACTCTGTTCATGTTGTAACATTTTTGCCGTGAAGAAGAGGCTGGGACCTCTGCAGAGTCAAATTCAGTTTTGAGAACTGCGTAAGTAAAGCGAGCGTCTGTGATAATATAGGAGAGAAACTGCCCACTAATCCTACAGAAACCTCTGGAAGAGCATGGCATTGTGAATGTTACACATATACAGCCTTTATTCTACTGAGTTAAACAACTCAGCTTTATCTCATGATGGAAGAACCTTTGGATGGTAAAATATTTTCCTCAAAAAGCAGTTTATTGAAAAAAATCCGATTTAAATAAAAAAAATCCGATTTTTTTTTTATTTTTTTAAAAAAACATTGATTTTTATCCACCCTGATCACTAACCAGGTGATGATTGTTAACCCTTTATACCATATTCTTTGTAAATGAGGTATATTCCAGGTTACTTTGGCTCTTTGACAATATGACCATGTGCGAAACTAGAGACACCTGATGCTCAAACAAATCGAGATCACACAAAACGCTAATTGTTTCCATGAGTTATAGGTCTCTGGATTATAAACCATATACATGGCGGCAAACATATCGCAGATCCCTAGTAACCCTTCCTAAGACTGAATGTAATAGTAGGTCCTATGTTGGGTCCACATGTATGGAACAGGCTCATAACCGGCATGTCAGCTGTGTTACACAGCCGGCATCAGATTGTGACAGCAGCAATCAGAGCGTGCTTTGATCGCTGCCATTTAACCATTTATTTACTGCTGTCAATTGTTGATAGGATAATGACAGGCTGTCAAGGCATCCGGATGGCTGCTGACGGCCCCTATGGATGCTCAAGCCCCTATGGATTCTCAAGGCCCAACTGGCTGATCCAGGCCCCTATGGATGATCAAGGCCCCTATAGATGATCAAGGCCCCTATAGATGATCAAGGCCCCTATTGATGATCACGGACCCCTGGCTGATCAAGGACCCCCTGGCTGATCATGATCAAGGGCCCCATGGCTGAGGAAGGGCATCGTGGCTGTCTTCACCTGTAGCTTAGCTTCATAGTAGAACACCATTCTCCATATAGTGTAATAGTGAAGTACTACAGTATATAGAACAAAACGATCAAATGGACGTAAGCTCAAGATTTTATGATTTTAGGAATAGTCACTATTTAAAGAGAACTCCGCAGCAAGATGTGCAGATTACATCCACATCTATGCAGGGGATTTGGTGCTCTGTATCAGAAGAAAAACGCTCTAGTCACTATTAAGATGTATTAGAAATTTCAGGGCATAAAGATAAAAAGTGAAGTCTTACTATGCAAACACGATCCTGTTACTTTTTTTTTTCTTTTACAGGAAAATCCTTTTGTAAATGCTTTACAAGGCGGTCACTGGAAATAACACAATGGCCTCCTGTGGTCCTCGGTCCTCCAGGGCCATGCTGGGAAAGGTTTTCAGCTTTATTCACTAGAGAAGGGTACAACCTTTCAATTTCAAAAGGTGAGAACCCCAAAATGCTAAGATTTTTAACCCACTTTTTTTCCCATCTGAGTTTTGGAATTGCAAAATCTACAGAACTTTACATATAGCAAAATAACTTCACCCTGATGTATACCGGCCGATGGAGACCAACAGAACATTCATAAGGCCTCTGGCTGGTGACTGGAGGAGAGTCATGGATTCATTGAACGCATGCACCAGAAGCTTTCACCGTGCAGATAGCAAACATACACTGGGGTGCGAAAAGAGCCACACATATCTGTCCGAAATAAATGAATACCTGCTCTCTAGCTTTCTCCAGCTGCAGCACTAGGTCCTCTCGCTCGTGCGGGGCAAAATGGCGAACTCCAACCTCATCATCTCCGAGTCTTTGCTTGGCAATGGTCATTCTTAACAGCTGGAGACATAAAAACACACGAGTACAGCAACAATACTACAGTATTATACTTGTAATTTAGATGTTGAGACCCCGATTCCAGTCATGTATCACTTACTGTGCTGCGTGCTGTAATTTTGGTAAAATTCCTGTTGTATCTGCTGTAGATCTAGCAGTGCTCTGAATGATGAGCTGTGTATAGCTCCGCCCACACCACTGATTGGCAGCTATGCACTGTGCATAGGCAGAAAACTGCCAGTCAGTGGTGTGGGTGCTGGTGAACTATGTGGAAGCAGGTTTACTAGTCCTCTAGTGATAATCTCCTGCTGATGAAAAAAATGCTGAGATCAAAACTACAGCAAACAGCCCGGCAAGTGACACATCGCTGGAATCAGGGCCTCTAGTCCTACATTGTGCTCCTCTCATGTTAGATGGAAAAAAACAGGTAAAAGATTTACTTTAAAGCACATCCAGCATTTATTTCTCTGACCCTCTCTAAATATTTAAGTAATACATCAAGTGTATTCAAATACCTAACCGATCGCGGTTTTCTCCAGTTTCCAGCACTGCTCCGCTCCTCTTCTGGACCACAAGACCTGAAACCAGACTAGCCAGCTGACGGATTATATGGGCAGAACAAGTCACCTTCTCAATGATGGAGACTCATTCTCACCCTCATGGACTTACATCGGGAAAGCCACGACCACTCCACACGTTATCCGCTGTGTGAGCCGGCAAAACCGCAGAACAGTCTTTGTTCCCGAAGAGGACCGGAGCTGTGCTGGAAACTGAAGAATGGCTTCCCTAAAGTGTAGCGCCACCTATGGAGCAACTCTGCAGGAAATACGAGCAAATAATCTGACAACGACTGTGGCAATGTACATATGTGAGACAAGTTCACATGTGCGCGGACCTCCTGTCATGTCGCCTCCACACCAATGACGGCTTGTTGAAGCGGTCAGTCCTGGACATGGGAAGTGGGTGCTAATGATGGACCCAAGCCCATCACACATTAATGGCATACATTTTCACCATAGTATTCCCAGACACAAACATTAAACTTTCATTCAGCGTTACGTCCGGGGTTATAATCACGATGTCGTCAGCCCCAATGCTCAATCACTGCTACGAGAAGTGTGTCCTCCAAGTGAGAGCAATCTTGAGAGGAAAGAGTTAATACATACTAATGAGGTCATTATAAATGCGTATTCCCGAGCGCACAGCTCAGAGACAGTAGCTACAAGGGGGGCTCCATTATGTGTAGAGTGGTCCCAAAGGGGGAACTGGCAGGATCTCAGTTTTCTCCTGGCAGCTATGGGAGTATCAAGGCTGTTGCCGCTGATCTTGTGTATGCACTGACAGCCGAGCACTGCGCTCCTCTAAAACTTAAAGGGGCTCTCCATTACTTGGACAACCCCTTCCTAAGGCACCAAGTCCCCCAAGAAAAGCGAATACCGTACTCGTTTCCTGTACCGATGCTGTTCCGGGGATGCTGCAGAGATTGCCTGACACAACAATGTCACATCACCCTCGAGGAACAGCAGAGCTGACATCGTTGGATGGGCAGGACTGGAGTAGGGGGGAGTACATTTTTTTTTACCCACTATGGCTGTCTAGTAGTTGACAGCTGCACTACAAACTACGGTATACGGAGTGTGTTTTCCGTCTCAGTTGAGCTCTTCCGCACCCTGTTTTGGTGCTCGGTGAGGTGCCTGCGCTTGGACCCCTAAAGTTCAAAACTTCTCACATGTTCCCGTGACACATCGAAAGTTTTCCAAAAGTGCAGTCCACTGCCTGTTACTCCTTACTGGTCCAGCTGATGGTCTACATGAAATGGACAAGCTTATGGCGACCGATATCCTATAAATACGACGTTGTCTTACCGGACAATGACTCCTCTGATGAAATCTCATCATTGTGTGCTAAGCGCCATTCAGTGGATAAAACAAAGCCCAGCTTTGTAGAAAGAGGCTTAGCTCTTTACCGGCAGCCTCAGATATCACGTAGACCCACCACACAAAGCCGTACCCCACGGACAACACATGACAAGCCATCACCTTGTTGTCCCCCTGGACTTCTCCCAGTCGCTGCTGCAGCTCTTTCATCTCCACTTCCAGCTTTTTGCTTCTTTCCCGAGCTTCCCCCAACAGCTGTGCCAGGTTTGCCTGCAAAAGTTTATCATAAGCCCCCCCGTGCCAAAACAGAGAATCAGTGACATCTACTAATAAAGAAAAAAAGGCATTGTAATGAAGCAGTTATTGTGTGACAGCCAACATGGCGGTCGTCCTAAATCCCACCGATTATCTACTGTTCCCCATGATACACGATTAGGATAAGAAGCCGCCTCTCTGTTCCCTGTGTGTTCTTTATGGTACCATGCAGGGTTATTACTCTCCCCTAGGATTTTTTTTTAATAGAGGAAAAACATCCTAAAACCAAGGATGATGAGATATTTTATAGTACCTGCTTTCTTTTCTCAGGAGGAAGCGATGGGTCTCCATCCTGTAAGCAGAAAAAGTGATAAAAGATAATTAAAATATAGAAAAACATACATCACAATCACATCATTGATTTCTTAAAGGGAATCTGTCAGTAGGATCATCCCTCCTACGCCGTCTATATGGGCCTATAGGTCATAGGAAGCTGAATACAATGATACCTTGATATCTGAAATCCGATGTTTTTTTCCAGAGAAATCGACATTTTTCTTAATATGTAAATGAGATGCAGATTCTCAGGGAGATCTATGTCCGGCCCATAGATCTTAAGAGCTCTTTTACATATTAAGAAAAATATAGATTTCTCTGGAATAAAATTTCAGATATCAAAGTATTGTTTTATTCAACTTTCTATTACTTATGTCTATGGTTTTTCATGGTAACAGGGTCACTTTAATCTCTGGAAATGCTGGGGTAATAGATTGATATAACCCGGACCTTTAGGAGGGTTATACATGGCTTTACCAGGCCATAATGTAACCCAAAGGTTAAGCTTGGTGGGAAAAGTTCTCCCGCCAAGCTTTCCTGGTATTTTTTGATATCAGGGATTGTTTGGCCTGTCCGTGGCATGTCGCTGGGCGAAGTAGTGCTTTTCCCCCAGCAATGGCCGCTGATAGGGCAGTCTAGGCAGGAGCAGGAAGGCTGGGGGGATAAGAAGAGGCAGCAATGAAGGGGGTTTGTCATTCCCCATCACTGCCAGAAGGAACTGCTGCTCCCTCCCTTAATTTTTGCTTAGTCACAGGCCTGGGGTAAGTCGTTCAGGAAACTGGATGGACATCAGGTTTTGGATATGGTTTACGGGCTTGAGCTTTTGCGGAGCTACGTTTGGTTATAAGTTTAAAGTTTGGTAAGTGAATTTTTAATAAAGGCTGTGGCCAAATAATTTGCAACCAAGTCAACTTGTCTTGTGTATTAATTCAATTTGTTTGTTTGTCAATGATAAAAAAAATAGGGGTTCTTCTTTTAGAGTTGACAAGGTGATGCTCAATTCCTAAGTCAGCAGCTATTCCTCCCAACACATGTGGTAAGGCCGGGCCTGCATGCTTTCCCAATTTGGAGAGGGGAATAATTCACTGACAAGTTTGGATGAGTTTCCTCTAATGAGTATGGGAACGAAGTCCACCTCAAAAAGAAGAAGCCGTAACTCTAAAATACCACACAAGGAAAGCGTCAGCTATAATGGGGGTCTCCGGTCCTTCATGAGGAGAACACATGGCATTATCTATTGTATTATGTGTCTTCTCCTGAAGAGGTTAATTGGGGGGAAAAGTGCTTTCCCGCCAAATCTTTAGGGGACATGGGGGCATTAGTGGCATGGTAGTGGTTGGCAGGGGTGCTGACCAATCAGGGGTAGATGGGTGTTCTGCCCGGTGACTGTACCATGATTGGATGGGCTAACAGTAAATGGTAACAGGTTTGTGTATATGAGGGGGGAGAGCGAGCGCTGCGGGTCCTGTGTGTGAGAAATCACCTGGGAGAAGCCTCCTCGCCCGCCCTCCCATTTTTTAATAGTCACGACCTGGGGATTAGTCGTTCAGGGAACTGAATGGACAGAAAGCTCTGGGTTAACGGGCTTGAGCTTTTGTGGCTGAGCTGCGGTGTTTGGATAAAGCTGATTTATTAAGTTGGAAGTTATTGATCATTTTTATTGTATGTTATTGATTTCAAAAAGGTCATGGCCAAAATATTCTCCACCTAAATCAGTGTGTGTGTGTTCTGTTTAGGTAAGGAATGTATTAAGGTAATTTGTATAATGCCATGAGCACATATTACAACAGCAACAAAAACACGATCATGCAATGTTCTGCAGCAGGTGGGAGCATCCACTGAAGGGAGCTCAGCGCACAGTGAAGGGAGCTCGGCGCATAGTGAAGGGAGCTTGGCGTCCAGTGACGGGAGCTCGGCGCCCAGTGACGGGAGCTCGGCGCCCAGTGAAGGGAGCTCGGCGCCCAGTGAAGGGAGCTCGGCGCCCAGTGAAGGGAGCTCGGCGCCCAGTGAAGGGAGCTCGGCGCCCAGTGACGGGAGCTCGGCGCCCAGTGAAGGGAGCTCGGCGCCCAGTGAAGGGAGCTCGGCGCCCAGTGAAGGGAGCTCGGCGCCCAGTGAAGGGAGCTCGGCGCCCAGTGAAGGGAGCTCGTTGCCCATTGAAGGGAGCTCGTTGCCCAGTGAAGGGAGCTCGGCGCCCACTGACGGGAGCTCGGTGCGCAGTGAAGGGAGCTTGGCGTCCAGTGACGGGAGCTCAGCGCCCAGTGAAGGGAGCTCGGCGCCCACTGACGGGAGCTCGGTGCGCAGTGAAGGGAGCTCAGCGCACAGTGAAGAGAGCTCAGCGCACAGTGAGGGCGCTCAGTACACAGGGAGCACACTCTCCGGCATATTACTGACTGCCTGCTCTGCAGAATGTGTCTACAGTTTGTGTGTGCAAAGCATGCTGTCAATCAAAGTGTCGGGGAGTCATTACAGGCACGCTCACAGTATAGTGAGGGGAGACTAACCACTCCCTGCACCACCCCAAGGACTGGAAGAACACAACTGCAGAGTGTGCAGCCTAAATAAACACTGACGATATATTGCACACCACAAGAAGGGTGGACATAATAACTGGAGATATTAGCTCAATACTTGTGTGCTGTGGAATATTATCTTCATTGTTTATTTAGGCTGCACACTCTGGCTGGCAAGATATATTGCTGCCTGCTTATGATTAGTCAGTCTCATAAAAGAGGCAGAAGTACATGCCTCCAGTGAAAACTATCTAATAACACCCACTTGGACTTAAAGGGGTATTCCCATCACCAAGAACCAATCCTAATATGTATTAGGTGTAATAATAATAATAGTATTGACAATTACCTCCAATTAGAAATGTAGCATAGTTCTTCTGATTTGCTATGTTGCTTACCCCAAGTGCAGGGCATTGCAGTAGCTTAGGTATCCATGGTTAAGACCACTCATATAGTGACATATATATATAGTGATACCTAAGCTACTGCAGCGCACAGCACATGGAGTAAGGAACATAGCGAATCAGAAGAATTATACTACATTTCCAATTGGAGGTATTTGGTATTATTATTATTATTACTACTTCACCTTTTACATATTGGGATAGCATCTTGGAGAGAGGAATAGCCCTTTAACTAAAGTTAACTCATAAGGTGCCAAATAATTGATTGCTGATATCTCCACAACGGAGATGAAATAAAAAAAAAAGTAAGCAAATAAAACAACTTTTAATTCCATTTTGCAGCCACTACTGCATTACGTGTCCAGCTCAACATGACAAATTTGGTGAAAGATTCCCACTTGAAGGTCCCTTCAACTTTTTATTGCCCATGTTGCACCCCTGGGAAAGAAGGTCACGGCCCATCTACTTCCATGCTGAGGATAGCCACACTTACTACACTGCTTCTGCTACAAGTGACAAGTGATTACGGAGCTTTTTTCGTATTGATCGATAATTCTTGGAATGCAATCAAGTGTCAGATGTGTTGGCAGATGCCGCCATCCCCCAAGCAATAACATACGTCTCTAATGCTCGCTTTTCTCTACGGCTCTTGACCCAGCTCCCAGCCATTTTCTATTGTTACGCTTTTCTTGAGCAGAACAATTATTCCCTTCTCAAATCCTAATTGCACAAATTTTATTATGGGGATTGAACTTGAAAATCAGAATGCTATTGTGTTCTCCTAAAGGTACCGTCACACTAGGCGATATCGCCAGCAATCCGTGACGTTGCAGCGACCTGGATGGCGATATCGCTGTATTTGACACGCAGCAGCGATCTGGATCCCGCTGTGAAATTGCTGGTCGCTGCTAGAAGGTCTGCACATTATTTGGTCGCTAGGTCGCCGTGTATCGCCGTGTTTGACAGCAAAAGCGACGATACCAGCGATATTTTACACTGGTAACCAGGGTAAACATCGGGTTACTAAGCGCAGGGCCGCGCTTAGTAACCCGATGTTTACCCTGGTTACCAGCGTAAAAGTTAAAAAAACAAACAGTACATACTCACCTGCGCGTCCCCCAGCCTCTGCTTCCTGACACTAAAGCGCCGGCCCTAAACTGAAAGTGAAAGCAACAGCGGTGACGTCACCGCTCTGCTGTTAGGGCCGGAGCTCAGTCAGCGTCAGGATGCAGAGGCTGGGGGACGCGCTGGTGAGTATGTACTGTTTGTTTTTTTAACTTTTACGCTGGTAACCAGGGTAAACATCGGGTTACTAAGCGCGGCCCTGCGCTTAGCAACCCGATGTTTACCCTGGTTACCCGGGGACCTCGGCATCGCTGGTCGCTGGAGAGCGGTCTGTGTGACAGCTCTCCAGCGACCACACAGCGACGCTGCAGCGATCGGCATTGCTGTCGCTATCGCTGCAGCGTCGCTTAGTGTGACGGTACCTTAAGTGTTATACAAGGGTGACTGTGAAGAGGAAGGAGCGGGTAGTAACACAGCTGCTAATGGCCTGACGTCAGCCCTAACAATAGGCTCCTTCCAGCCGGCACCCTGGAGACATGGACGCTGAGCCTTTATATAGGATTATTAGGCTACAACCAGGCTATGTTTCTGTTCCACCAAGTATCGCCTTACTGACCAACTAACCTTTGCCAGGGAGGACAATGTCATGAGCTCTTATCTCTGCACAACAATTCTAACCACTGTGCCACCGAGTTTCCCGCATAATACATGTAAACAATTCTAACCACTGTGCCACTGTGTTGCCTGCATAATTCATATAAACAATTCTAACCACTGTGCCACCGCGTTGCCGCATAATACATATAAACAATTCTAACCACTGTGCCACTGTGTTGCCTGCATAATTCATATAAACAATTCTAACCACTGTGCCACCGAGTTGCCCGCATAATACATGTAAACAATTCTAACCACTGTGCCACTGTGTTGCCTGCATAATTCATATAAACAATTCTAACCACCGTGCCGCCAACATAATACATATAAACAATTCTAACCACCGTGCCGCCAACATAATACATATAAACAATTCTAACCACCGTGCCGCCAACATAATACATATAAACAATTCTAACCACCGTGCCGCCAACATAATACATATAATGCACTAATACAGGAGTGTCCGAACTGTTTATACATAGAAAACAATGTGAACCTGAGCAGCACAATTATTACATGGTTACTGCATTCAGCTGAAGCATCTAAGTCACTAAACACAATGACAACTAGGATGCTTAAAGGGACTTTGTCAGCAGTAACCAAGTGTCTTCGGCGTGATCGAAAAATATGTTGAGTCCCCGCGGCTTTATGTCTCGCAGCTTTTCGACAGCCACAACTCATACATGGATGTCCTGTTTTTTAGGAAATCCCTTCATGTGTTGCGACTGTCGAAGAGACGAAAGCCATGCAGCCTCAGGGACTCAAACATATTTTTCAAAAACACCGAAGACTCTTGGTTAGCACATGAGCATGCTGAGATAACACCTTATCCGAGCACGCTCACTCATCACTATTGCTGACAAATGCTATGTCAGTAAAAATACAGGTTTAATTGGGTTGTCTAAAACACAAATTAATTTTCATCCTAAAGGCTTATCAATTTTATGCCACAATTTAATCTATTTTCTAACATACTGTGATTAAAAAGTCCCTCCCATTCCCTCACTGCTCTATCCAACTGCTTAATTTTTTTTATACTAATTCCTTATTGATAATGTTTCATTTAAGAATCCCAGGGCATGCTAAGCGATCAGGGGACAGAGGCTATGGTCACTGCCGCAACTCCTTCCCCCTCTCTGACACGAAGCGTCATCAGCGATGTCCATTTCAGGGGCTGGTCTAGTCCCTGCTCTACTAAGCATGCACCAGTTGTCAATTCCAACAGACGCTCAATAGATTCTTATCTTATAAACAGTGACAATGCGCTCTCTTGCTGGCTCTGATCTAAAGTAACGAGCCAGAAGGAGAAAACTCTGTCAATGCACATTGTGATAATACTTGGCTTCAAGAGACAGAGCTGCCCCTGCATGTAATGCTGGGTATTATTACAATGTGCACTGACACGTTACTTCTGATCACAGCTGGTGAGAGAGCGCACTGTCACTGTACATACTGCATCTACTGACCATCCATTAGAATTTACAACCGACATATGCTCAGTAGAGCAGGGACTAGCGTAGCCACTAAAACGGAGGTCACTGATGTTTGTAAAAAGTTAGTAGTAAAATAAAAAGTTAGTGAGTCTAGTAAGGCAATGAATGGTAGGGACTTTTTAATTCAAGTATATTAGAAAATAGATTGCATTATGGTATTAAATAGATAGGCATTTAGAATGAAATTATATTCAGACCACCCCATTATGGAGTGCAGGCCATTTTTATCGAAATTTTAAACAGTGATTTACCACTGAGGAGAAGGAAGGTAGACATAGAAGACGCCACTCCTGCCCTTGAGTACCAATCCTCAATGAAGACGATATGGAATCAAAATGCTATTTTTTTTGTACAATGCATCTTAGAGTTATACAATAATAAATTTTCACAAATTTAGTTTTTTTCTTCTTTTTAAACTTTGTCATTCCCCCAAATTTCTTTGGTCTTATTAATAAGAGTAGATGTACGGTACATACATATATTTAATGTCATTGTCCACACCTACCACAGGCGAGTTCCCCTCACTACACACAACGAGAAGGGTCGAATAGTGACATAATACCAAAAAAAGAAAGGCAAAATAAAAAGGGACCCCTCTCCTGTATATACTGCATACGCCCTGGTGAACACACCCATGTTCCCCCATGGAAGTGCCCTAAATTGGCAGCTATCCCATATTCTGGCCTATTATATTGGCTTATATTAAAAGGCTCCTGTTTTTGAGGGTTTATTGTCTTGTCAGATGTGTGGCAATCACGATCTTTTTTCTCTCTGATGATTTAGATGTTTGTAGTTTATAATTATTCTAGACTTACGGTACTTTAAAGTAAATCAGCATTCAATTTACAGGCTTCACAGACGGCTTACAATTTGACACAGAAATCTCACTGACTAGGCAGTGCGGCAGTACAAAGCACAGGAAAAGAGAGAATGAGGTTGAGCGAGATTCTGATGAGTCAGACGACCCATTTAGACTACCTGAGAGTACCAACATACCATTGCCACTGTGCTGGAGTCAGCGATCTCATAGTTGTGCCTTCATTGAGCAGAGCCTAAACTTTCTTATTTAATTACTATCTATGAGAAGGTTCCTATTCTCTCAGTTTATCTCCATCCTTAAAGAGCCGTTTCAGCTATGTACACATTTTCCCCCTGTCTGAGCATGGAGGAATGGAGCAGAGATGCTCACACTGTAGTACAGATATCTGCTAAACCTGCAGTTCCAAACAGCTGCCCTAAGTGCATGAACGAGGCAGCAGTAACAGCCCTGTCAGCGTGGAGTTTGAGAGGAAAAGAAGCTAGATAAGGACTGGAGTACAGTACAGAGATTCAGAACTTGGCACACTGTCAGGATTCTCCGCTGCAGGGAACAAGATTGTCAAGAGATGGCAAGTGGATTTGCATAGAAGAGGTCACATGCCAACTAGACAGGCTCAGCCTCGACCATAGCCATCGGCTATAGCTGGAATGTAGCTGGGAGTATGCAAATCACATACATGTGGTCAAGTGTCAATTCGCTCTTGCTGCCGGCACCGGAGTATCCTGACAGTGTGCGGTGCGCACACTGTGAGGAGTCAAAGTCTGCAGTCACATAGAGCGACTGCTGACTTTCATCACAAGCCTATACAACCCCATTAACGATGGATCCACAACTGCGATGACAATGTTGTCGCCTCTGCTTTCCACAATGTAAACGTTCATCACGTCCTGCACACCACAAAGTACAGTTACTTGGCAAGGATGGCACAAGCTCAAGACCTATCCTCGCAATGCTACGCCACAGGATAAACAAGAAAGTGGTAAAATCTACAGAAAAAAATATTTTACAATGAAAAGTGGAAAAATAAAACATAAAAAAAAATGCAATAATATCCCATTCCCTGACCCATTCGGCCCTAAAAATGAGTAAAAATTGATGTTTTAGGAAATGGTTCTATAAATGAGAAAAATACCATGTCTGGCAAAAAAATAAGCTCATGTGGCTTAGCTGACGGTAAAATCTGAACAGTGTGGCTGTTGTAATGTGATTATCAAAAATACAACAAAAGTAGAGTGCCGAGTATTCTTATCTCTAACGCCCCCATGTTCCCAGTGATAGGACCACACACATAATAAAGCTGGCACATACAATCAGCTCCCGATACTTTCTCTTCAGCGCCTGGTGCCGCTCTCGCAGCTGGTTCGCCATCAGCTTGTACTGGTCCCTTTCTTGCTGACATGTGTCCAGCTCTTTGGAGAGGATGAGTAGCGCTTCTTTTTTGCTTTCAAGCTTCCTCTTGCACACAAGGAACTGGTGAAAAGAAGAGAAAGCAAGTTACAGAATGAAGTACTAGAGACCCGGACCGAGGAACTGGGTGCATGACCAGACGTGAGCGTTCAGGACCACGCAGCCATCTTGCCCTCTATTGCTCCTTCTACTTGGACCTTTCTGGATGAAATTTTTTCTTTTTTTGCACCGTTGTGTAAAAACACGCGCTTGTTTCTGCTATTTTGATGCGCAGTTTTTGTCTGTGGTTTTTAATGTGTTAATTATAGTGCGGCATTAATATGGCGGGTGTATTAGTGATGAGCGAACTCCTTATCCCAGCACATTCGCTCATCACTATTGGTTATGGAAGCAAAAAACAAAAAATGCATGAAAAATCACCATAAAATATGTGAAATACACTTATTTTGCCTCAATTCACCAGCAGAAAATTAAACACAGAATTAACATGGCGTTTTAAACACACACAAAAAATTGTGACATATGCACTACTAGCACGCTTTCAAATGAATGGGAAGATTGTTTAAGTAGATTTCACGTGTAGAATTCACCCCAAAAACCACATTAAAAAAATTCAAATGAGAACATAATCTAAAAATCACTTCAAAAAACGCAAAAAAATTCTTCCCATTCATTTAGTTGTTAAACCATGTTTTGGGGTATGTTCACAAGTGGCGTTTTTGCTCTTTTGCTGCTTTTTTCAGCGACAAAAACCACCAGCAAAGTTAATGAAATTTAAAAAAAACTCAAGAACACACTCCATGCTTTCCCCCCCCCCACCCCCCCATTTCATTTTTTGTTTTTACCTGCTTGGTGTTTTTTGTTTTTTTTTCCAATCTAAAGCATGTCAATTTTTTCAGTGTTTTTCATCCCTTCAAATGAATGGAAAATAAGCACAAATAAAAATGCTTCACATACGCACGTAAAAGCATGCAAAGCGTACACGTTTTTCCTATCAATACTCCGGGTTTTGATGCAGAAAAAAACACTGCAAAAATGTGAACATACCCTTACACTGTTCATATGTTCAGGTTTTTTTATTTTTTTCCATGTTCAAATTTTGAAAAAGCACTTGATGGATGAAAAATTTCATATCACTTCTATGATCTATGAGGTGATTTCCTCCTGAAATAAGTCCAAAACCTAAATAAACATATCACAAAAGGTTGTAACAAAATACTTCAGGAAAAAAACACTACAAAAACTGCTTAAAATTTGTTTTCAGAGTTAGACGGACATCATTATAGGGGTGCAAGTCGCCCCCTTTTATATCAGACTTCATGGTCCCCCCCTCCTTATTCCTCTTCTTCGTCTCATTCTTTCCTTTCATGTTTATACCATTATTATTTGGAGTGACCTAGCTTCTCTTGTTTGGGTGGCTCTCTTTCAGCAGATACTTCATATGTATCGCCAAAGGTCCTACAGTCTCCCTGGATAGGGGATTCCTACATCCATCCCAGGTTTTGTTGGACTATTATTTCGGGACTTGTTGGCTACAGGTCTTGATATACAGTTGTAAATGAGATTTCTTTTTGTACTCAGTAATCGTTATGTTGCCGAATCCCTTGTTACTTGATTGTTCTGAATTTCCTTTCAATAAAAACCAGATTAAAACATAAAATTTCAGGGAAAACAAAAGAAGAAAAAAAAATCACCTCCAATACCTTTCCCCCCACCCCCAACTTTCAGAAAAGAGTTTTCTAAATAATTTTTTGTTTGAAAAACACTTCAGAAAACAATTCTGTCTCTGCCAAAAAAAAAAAAAAGTACCGTATATTCATCATAGCAATCCCCTGGCGCTATGGTGGCATCGCTAGCCTGGTTAATCTCTGCATGCAGGCCATGTTCACACATTCAGTCTTTAGTCAGTAATTTACCTCAGTATTTGTAAGCCAAAATCAGGAGTGAAACAAATACTGAGGTAAAATACTGACCAAATACTGAACGTGGCCTAACACTGAAACGTCAACACATACGACTGCAGCAGAGGGCACATGCTGACACAAGACTCCATCACCTAATACCATGTTACAGAGACCGCCAGCGAAACGCCAGAGGGCAGCTGTAATCTACAACAGAGACACAAACCGAGGATATAATTGCAATTTTCTTTCTCCCCATATAATTCAATTCCACAACAAATCTGCGATCAATTAAAATCCACTGCAGATTTTTCATGTGTAAATCCGACATAAAACTCAAACAAATATTTCTGTCCCATATGAACGGGTGCTCAGGCTCTGTTCATACTAGAACTGTGGCTTCCATTAACCCCTTAGTGACAGAGCCAATTTGGTACTTAATGACCGAGCCAATTTTTACAATTCTGACCACTGTCACTTTATGAGGTTATAACTCTGGAACGCTTTATCGGATCCCGCTGATTCTGAGATTGTTTTTTCGTGACATGTTGTACTTCAAGTTAGTGGTAACATTTCTTCGATATTACTTGCGATTATTTATGAAAAAAATGGAAATATGGCGAAAATTTTTAAAATTTTGCAATTTTCAAACTTTGTATTTTTATGCCCTTAAATCCGAGAGATATGTCACAAAAAATAGTTAATAAATAACATTTCCCACATGTCTACTTTACATTAGCACAATTTTGGAAACAATTTATTTTTTTGTTAGGGAGTTATAAGGGTTAAAAGTTGACCAGCAATTTCTCATTTTTACAACACCATTTTTTTTTAGGGACCACATCTCATTTGAAGTCATTTTGAGGGGTCTATATGATAGAAAATAACCAAGTGTGACACCATTCTAAAAACTGCACCCCTCAAGCTGCTCAAAACCACATTCAAGAAGTTTATTAACCCTTTACGTACTTCACAGGAACTGAAACAATGTGGAAGAAAAAAATGAACATTTAACTTTTTTTTGCAAACATTTTACTTCAGAACCATTTTTTTTAATTTTCACAAGTGTAAAGACAGAAATTTAACCACAAATTTTGTTGTGCAATTTTTCCTGAGTACGCCGATACCCCATATGTGGAGGTAAACCACTGTTTGGGCGCACCGCAGAGCTTGGAAGTGAAGGAGCACCGTTTGACTGTTTCAATGCAGAATTGGCTGGAATTGAGATCAGACGCCATGTCGCGTTTCGGGAGCCCCTAATGTGCCTAAACAGTGGAAACCCCCCCACAAGTGATACCATTTTGGAAACTAGACCCCTTAAGGAACTTATCTAGATGTGTGGTGAGCACTTTGAACCCCCAAGTGCTTCACAGAAGTTTATAACGTAGAGCCGTGAAAATAAAAAATCGCATTTGTTTTCACAAAAATGATTTTTTCGCCCACAAATTCTTATTTTCACAAGGGTAACAGGAGAAATTAGACCACAAAAGTTGTTGTGCAATTTCTCCTGAGTACGTCAATACCCCATATGTGGGGGTAAACCACTGTTTGGGCGCACCGCAGAGCTTGGAAGTGAAGGAGCACCGTTTGACTTTTTCAATGCAGAATTGGCTGGAATTGAGATCGGATGCCATGTCGCGTTTGGAGAGCCCCTGATGTGCCTAAACAGTGGAAACCCCCCACAAGTGATACCATTTTGGAAACTAGACCCCTTAAGGAACTTATCTAGATATTCGGTGAGCACTTTGAACCCCCAAGTGCTTCACAGAAGTTTATAACGTAAAGCCGTGAAAATAAAAAATCGCATTTTTTCTACAAAAATGATCTTTTTGCCCCCAAATTTTTATTTTCACAAGGGTAACAGGAGAAATTAGACCACAAAAGTTGTTGTGCAATTTCTCCTGAGTACGTCAATACCCCATATGTGGGGGTAAACCACTGTTTGGGCGCACCGCAGAGCTTGGAAGAGAAGGAGTGTCGTTTTACTTTTTCAATGTAGAATTGGCTGGAATTGAGATCGGACGCCATGTCACGTTTGGAGAGCCGCTGATGTGCCTAAACAGTGGAGACCCCCCACAAATGACACCATTTTGGAAACTAGACCCCTTAAGGAACTTATCTAGATGTGTAGTGAGCACTTTAAACCCCCAGGTGCTTCACAGAAGTTTATAACGTAGAGCCGTGAAAATAAAAAAATCGCATTTTTTCTACAAAAATGATCTTTTTGCCTCCAAATTTTTATTTTACCAAGGGTAACAGGAGAAAATGGACACCAGAAGTTGTTATACAATTTGTCTTGAGTACGCCGACACCCCGTATGTGGGGGTAAACCACTGTTTGGGTGCATGGCTGAGCTCGGAAGCAAAGGAGCGCCATTTGACTTTTCAATGCAAAATTGACTGGAATTGAGATCGGACGCCATGTCGCGTTTGGAGAGCCCCTGATGTGCCTAAACAGTAGAAACCCCCCAAAAGTGACCCCATTTTGGAAACTAGACCCCCCATGGAACTTATCTAGATGTGTAGTGAGAACTTTGAATGCCCAAGTGCATCACAGAAGTTTATAATGCAGAGTCGTGAAAATAAAAAATATATTTTTTTTAACAATAAAGATTTTTTAGCCCCCAAGTTTTTATTTTCACAAGGGTAACAAGAGAAATTGGACCCCAAAAGTTGTTGTCCAATTTGTCCTGAGTATGCTGGTACCCCATATGTGGGGGTAAACCACTGCTTGGGCGCACGGCAGAGCTCGGAAGGGAAGGAGCGCCATTTTGGAATGCAGACTTTGATAGAATTGTCTGCGGGCGTTATGTTGCGTTTGCAGACCCCTAATGTACCTAAACAGTAGAAACTCCCAACAAGTGACCCCATTTTGGAAAATAGACCCCCCAAGGAACTTATCTAGATATGTGGTGAGAACTTTAAATGCCCAAGTGCTTCACAGAAGTTTATAATGCATAGTAGTGAAAATAAAAAATATTTTTTTTTCCCACAAAAAAGATTTTTTTAGCCCCCAAATTTTTATTTTCACAAGGGTAACAAGAGAAATTGGACCCCAAAAGTTGTTGTCCAATTTGTCCTGAGTATGCTGGTACCCAATATGTGGGGGTAAACCACTGTTTGGGCACACGGCAGAGTTCGGAAGAGAAGGCGCGCCATTTTGGAATTCAGACTTTGATAGAATTGTCTGTGGGTGTTATGTTGCGTTTGCAGAGCCCCTGATGTACCTAAACAGTAGAAACCCCCCACAAGTGACCAAATTTTGGAAACTAGACCCCCTAAGGAACTTATCTAGATATGTGGTGAGAACTTTGAATGCCCAAGTGCTTCACAGAAGTTTATAATGCATAGTAGTGAAAATAAAAAATATTTTTTTTTCCCACAAAAAAGATTTTTAGCCCCCAAGTTTTTATTTTCACAAGGGTAACAGGAGAAATTGGACCCCAAAAGTTGTTGTCCAATTTATCCCGAGTACGCTGATGCCCCATATGTGGGGGTAAACCACTGTTTGGGCGCACGGCAGAGCTCAGAAGGGAGGGAGCACCATTTGACTTTTTTAGCGCAAAATTGGCTGTCGTGTTTGGAGACCCCCCTGATGTACCTAAACAGTGGAAACCCCCAAATTATAACTCCAACCCTAACTCCAACACACCCCTAACCCTAATCTTAACCCGATCCATAATCCTAATCACAACACTAACGATAATCACAACCCTAACCCCAAAACAGCCCTAATCTCAACCCTAACCATAACCCTAATCAAAACCCTAAATCCAACACACCCCTAACCCTAATCCCAAACGTAACCCTAATCCCAACCCTAATCCAAACCCTAATCCCAACTCTAACCCTAACTTTAGCCCCAACCCTAACCCTAACTTTAGCCCCAACCCTAACCATAACTTTAGCCCCGTCGTCACAAAAAAAGTTCAATGTAACCTTTTTTTTGTACGTCGCGTCCGCCATTTCCGCGCATGCGTGGCCGTAACTCTGCCCCCTCCTCCCCAGGACATAGACTGGGCAGCGGATGCATTGAAAAACTGCATCCGCTGCCCACGTTGTGCACAATTTTCACAACGTGCGTCGGTACGTCGGGCCGACGCATTGCGACCGCCCCGTACCGACGCAAGTGTGATAGAAGCCTAAGGCTACTTTCACACTAGCGTCGTACTCGGCCCATCGCAGTGTGCCGGGCCGACGTACCGACGCTAGCGTTGTAAGCGCCGCACAACGGGTGCAGCGGATGCTGTTTTTTCAACGCATCCGGTGCCCCATTGTGAGGGGAGGCGGGGGCGGAGTTCCGGCCGCGCATGCGCGGTCGGAAATGGCGGACACGTCGCACAAAAAAGTTACATGTAGCTTTTTTTGTGCCGACGGTCCGCCAAAGCACGACGCATCCGTCGCACGACGGATGCGACATGTGGCAATCCGTCGCAATGCGTCGCTAATGCAAGCCAATGGAGAAAAAACGCATCCTGCAAGCACTTTTGCAGGATGCGTTTTTTCTCCGACGCATTGCGACGGAAGCCAAAAAACGCTAGTGTGAAAGTAGCCTAACCCTAACCCTAACCCTAAATTTAGCCCCAACCCTAACCCTAGCCCTAACCCTAACCCTAACTCTAGCCCTAACCCTAGCCCTAACCCTAACTCTAACCCTAACTCTAGCCCTAACCCTAGCCCTAACCCTAACTCTAACCCTAATTTTAGCCCTAACTCGTCTTCTCCTGCCGGCCGGCAGATGGCAGCAGATGGCGGGCGCACTGCGCATGCGCCCGCCATAAGGAAAAAGCCGGCTGGCAGGAGAAGACAGAAGAGGACCCAGGGACACCGGGTGAGAATGTTAGGGTCCCCGAATCCCCCTATTTCTCTGTCCTCTGATGTGTGATCACATCAGAGGACAGAGAAATACAGATCGCTTTTTTTTTTTTTTTTTGCAGTCGCCGGTAAACTGTTAATTACCGGCGATCGCAAAACAGGGGTCGGTGCAAACCGACCCCGATCATGTTCTTTGGGGTCTCGGCTACCCCCGGCAGCCGAGACCCCAAAGATCTTCCGGGTGCCGGGCGGCGGGCGTACTGCGCGTGCGCCCGCCATTTTTTCCCGGAAAAAAGATGGCGGCGCCCATGGGGACCCACGAGGAGCACCGGGGGAGGTAGGTAAGTATCGGGGGGCTATTGGGGGCCATCGGGGACCCTATTTCTCTGTCCTCCGATGTGCGATCACATCGGAGGACAGAGAAATTAAACGGCATATCGCGTTTTTTTTTTTTTTGTTGCGACCGCCAGTAAACGGTTAATTACCGGCGATCGCAACTCGGGGGTCGGTAAAAAACCCCCGAATCATGTTCTCTGGGGTCTCGGCTACCCTCGGCAACCGAGACCCCAGAGAAAATCCGACTCTGGGGGGCGCTATTCACTTTTTCCACAGCGCCGTTAATTAACGGCGCTGTGGTTTAAGTACCCTTAGCGGCCGCCGTTAAAAGGCGTATCGGCGGTCGTTAAGGGGTTAAATCAGAACCACCAAACAATGGACAGGACCAGACGTGTCAGACCCACATCGACTAATGGAATCGTCTGCAGTTATGACAAAAAATGAAAAATAAAATAGGAAAATGAACGTGTGAAGCAGACCTATCAAATGCCACAGTATGAAAAGACATATACATATACACACACACACATATATATATATATATATACACACACACATATATATACACAGATATACACAGTGGGGACGAAAAGTATTCAGACCCCTTTAAATTTTTCACTCTTTGTTTCATTGCAGCCATTTGGTAAAGTCAAAAAAGTTCATTTTTTCCCATTAATGTACACTCTGCACCCCATCGTGACTGAAAAAAAAACAGAAATGTAGTAATTTTTGCAATTTAAAAAAAAAATAAAAACGGAAATATCACATGGTCATAAGTAGTGTTGAGCATTCCGATACCGCAAGTATCGGGTATCGGAATTCCGATACCGAGATCCGATACTTTTGTGGTATCGGGTATCGGTATCGAAACAACATTAATGTGTAAAATAAAGAATTAAAATAAAAAATAGGGATATACTCACCTCTCCGACGCAGCCTGCACCTTACCGAGGGAACCGGCAGCCTTCTTTGCTTAAAATGCGCGCGTTTACTGCCTTCCTTGACGGCACGGCTTGTGATTGGTCGCGTGCCGCCCATGTGGCCGCGACGCGTCCAATCACAGCAAGCCGTGACGTAATTTTCAGGTCCTGAATGCAGAATTAGGCATTCAGGACCTGAAATTACGTCACGGCTTGCTGTGATTGGTCGCGTCGCGGTCACATGGGCGGCACGCAACCAATCACAAGCCGTGACGTAATTTTAAAATGCGCGCGTTTCCTGCCTCCCGTGACGTCACGGCTTGTGATCGGTCGCGTCGCCCATGTGACCGCGACGCGACCAATCACAAGCCGTAACGTAATTTTCAAATCCTGAATGCCTAGAATTAGGCATTCAGGACCTGAAAATTACGTCGCGGCTTGCTGTGATTGGTCGCGTCGCGGCCACATGGGCGGCACGCGACCAATCACAAGCCGTGACGTCACGGAAGGCAGTAAACGCGCGCATTTTAAGCAAAGAAGGCTGCCGGTTCCCTCGGTAAGGTGCAGGCTGCGTCGGAGAGGTGAGTATAGCAATATTTTTTATTTTAATTCTTTATTTTACACATTAATATGGATCCCAGGGCCTGAAGGAGAGTTTCCTCTCCTTCAGACCCTGGGAACCATCAGGGATACCGTCCGATACTTGAGTCCCATTGACTTGTATTGGTATCGGGTATCGGTATCAGATTAGATCCGATACTTTGCCGGTATCGGCCGATACTTTCCAATACCGATACTTTGAAGTATCGGACGGTATCGCTCAACACTAGTCATAAGTATTCAGACCCTTTGCTCAGTATTGAGTAGAAGCGCCTTTTGAGCTAGTACAGCCATGAGTCTTCTTGGGAATGATGCAACAAGTTTTTCACACCTGGATTTGGGGGATCCTCTGCCATTCTTCCTTGTAGATCTTCTCCAGTTCCTCAGGTTGGATGGTGAACATTGGTGGACAGCCATTTTCAGGTCTCTCCAGAGATGCTCAATTGGGTTTAGGTCAGGGCTCTGGTTTGGCCAGTCAACAATGGTCACAGAATTGTTCTGAAGCCACTCCTTTGTTATTTTAGCTGTGTGCTTAGGGTCATTGTCTTTTTGGAAGGTGAACCTTCGGTCAAGCATGACCAAGTCTGAGATCCAGAGCACTCTGGAAGAGGTTTTCAACCAGCATATCTCTGTACTTGGCCGCATTCATGTTTCCTTCAATGGTAACCAGTCGTCCTGTCCCTGCAGCTGAAAACACCCCCATAGCATGATGCTGCCACCACGTTTCACTGTTGGGATTGTATTGGGAAGTTGATGAGCAGTGCCTGGTTTTCTCCATATATACCGCTTAGAATCATCACCAAAAAGGTCTATCTTCGTCTCATCAGACCAGAGAATTATTATTCTCATAGTCTGGGAGTCCTTCATGTGTTTTTTTTAGCAAACTCAATGCAGGCATTCATATGTCTTGCACTGAGGAGAGGCTTCCATCGGGCCACTCTGCCATAAGAGCCCAACTGGTGGAGGGACAGTGATAGTTGACTTTGCGGAACTTTCACCTATCTCTCTACTGCATCTCTGGAGCTCAGCCACAGTGATCTTGGGTTTCTTCTTTTGGCTGGATGGTCAAGTCTAGGAAGATTTCTGGTGGTCCTAAACTTCTTTCATTTAAGAATTATGGAGGCCACTGTGCTCTTAGAAACCTTGAGTACTGCAGAAATTATTTTGTAACCTTGGCCAGATGTGTGCCTTGCCACAATTCTGTCTCCGAGCTCCTTGGCCAATTCCTTTGACCTCATGATTCTCATTTGGTCTGACATGCACTGTGACCTGTGAGGTCTTATATAGACAGGTATGTGTCTTTCCAAATCAAGTCCTATCAGTTTAATTAAACACAGCTGGACTCCAATGAAGGAGTAGAACCATCTCAAGAAGGATCACAAGGAAATGGACAGCATGTGACTTAAATGAGTGAGCAAAGGGTCTGAATACTATGTCCAACACAACCATAGAAAATGTAAAATGTGTATAAATTTACACTTACACTAACAATAACATCAACAATTGAGATTTACATATCATATTTGGCATAAAGTGCTAGAGATACTAAAGAATTGAGATCGGGTGCGTAGCGACATGTGCACCCAAAACATCAGACAATTATATGGTATAGTGCATGGTAACTAAAAGCACAAAAAGAGGATTCAGAGATCCTCCAAAAATGAGAAAAAACAGCAAAACATGGCAGAGATGCTTACCTGCCTAGGCCTCCAAACAAATGCATTATCAGGATGCAGTGGACCCATGTGGTTAAGATGGAAAAAACACAGGTGCAGCATAACCGATGAGGCAGCCACTCACAACCTACCAAACTAATGGAGGGGGTAGCTGCTTGGCACATTGCTGCACAAAAAAGACTTGTATGTGGTGCCGTTCACACAATGGAGATGCACAGCATCCAGGCAGGCCTAGTAGTGACACCCTTCTATTAGATCAGGCGGGCCTGCCCAGCGCTATCCAAATGCACCCCATGTGAACAGACACCACAGTTTACAAGAGGAAACCCATTTTTCTCTTGTAAACTGTGGTGTCTGTTCACATGGGGTGCATTTGGATAGCGCTGGGCAGGCCCGCCTGATCTAATAGAAGGGTGTCACTACTAGGCCTGCCTGGATGCTGTGCATCTCCATTGTGTGAACGGCACCACATACAAGTCTTTTTTGTGCAGCAATGTGCCAAGCAGCTACCCCCTCCATTAGTTTGGTAGGTTGTGAGTGGCTGCCTCATCGGTTATGCTGCACCTGTGTTTTTTCCATCTTAACCACATGGGTCCACTGCATCCTGATAGTGCATTTGTTTGGAGGCCTAGGCAGGTGAGCATCTCTGCCATGTTTTGCTATAGTGCATGGTACAATATTAAGACCTGGGGGTCTCCTGGGGTAATAGGCCGGTGACCATTACAAAATGCAAGTAAAGTGCATACCGTCCCAAGAACATCTACATTTCCCATGCCCGCTAGGTCCTTACACATTGTCTGGTGCCTTAAGGTACCACAGCGCAGAGCCTCAAAGCGCGTTTCATGTTGGCTTCATCGGGGTGCTGTCAAGGAAGCCAACGCGGCTTCCAGCAGCTTCTGTGGCCGAGCGATCACGTGACCTCGCTAATTATGGTAATGAACATTCACCTGTCTCCACTCACCGGGCACACGTGATCGCTCGGAGCTGCTGGAAGCCGAAACAGGATGCTACGAGGGCAGGCAGGGAAGGTAAGTAGGAGGTTTGGGGGGGTTTTTTTGCGGCTGCTGCTGTAACTGTGTGCGCTATAAGAGAAATGAATAGCATCCGCTAATTATTCCAGCAAATTTTACATTAAAAAAGTCAAATGGCGCTCCTTCCCTTCCGAGCCCTGCAGTGCGCCCAAACAGTAGTATTCCCCCACATATGGAGTATCGGCATACTCAGGAGAAATTGGACAACAAAATGTATCACGCTATTTCTCAAGTTAACCGTATTAAAATTAAAAAAAAGGAAATTCTAAAGGAAAAGGACATTTTTGGTGAAAAATAGTTTTGTTGTAAAAATGAGAAATCGCTGATCAACTTTTAACCCTTCTAACTTCCTAACAAAAAAAAATTATGTTTCAAAAATTGAGCTGATATAAAGTAGACATGTGGGAAATGTTATTTATTAACGATTTTGTGTGACATTTCTCTGATTTAAGGGTATAAAAATTGAAGTTTTAAAATTGCAAAATTGTAAGCATATGGAAGTATATGTATGCCTGTCTTTTCTTTCCCCTTTGTCCCTTTCACTCTTTCCCTCTACCCTTTACCTTAGTTCCCTTTGTTCCTTTTACCCTCTTCCTTTACACTTACCTTTATTAAATTTGGGAAATTAATAAAAATTTGTTGAAAAATAAAATTGCTAAATTTTCGCCAAATTTGTTTTTTTCTCACAAATAAACGCAAGTTATATCAAAGAAATTTTACCACTAACATGAAGTACAATATGTCATGAGAAAACAATGTCAGAATCAGTGGGATTCATTGAAGTGTTCCAGATTTATGACCTTTATAAATTGACATTGGTCAGATTTGAAAAAAAAATTGGCCTGGTCAGGAAAGTGAAAACAGGCTTCAGGGTGAAGGGGTTAAAAACAAAGAAACACAAATGTGGGGAAAAGTCCAGATCCTCACTATACTAGTACAATAGTATTGCAGTAATTGCAGCGCCCCCTCCAGCAATGTCATAGAAACTGTCAGTCCTCATAAGGTCATGAGAAAAGGTATCACATGTATGAAGGATCAGTAATGATTGAACAACGTGACAAAGAAAGTGAATAAATAGTAATCATGACCAAACACTAAGCAGTAAGCAGACCAAACACTGAAAACCCATGTGAACAGTGCCCAGGGCGTGAATTGTCCTGATAGAATGCCGCTATATACAGAACTGATACATATGAAGTCTGTATATTATAGCCAGCAGACAGATGATGTGAACGCCAACGATGGGCACAAAAACAGTCACATACATATTTCTAACACAACGTAGAAGCTGGCGAGAGGCATTTATTTCTGAACTTTCTTCAAGTAGCAATCTACTCCATAACCACTGTGCTCATCAACCTGTAATACATGCAGTACATGGAAGCATTTCCTCTAGGTCAGGCCTGCGGGACGCATGCAGCCTGCCAAGGAGTTTGTTGCGACCCACAGACACTGCTCCCTTCTTGCTACATTCAGATGTGAATACATTTCAGCACTTTGGCGCCAGGACTGGGGCAGAGGAGAACCTGTTGGGGACATTATATTGAGGGACAGTATGGGAGAGGGGCTATGTGGGGGTGATATTAGACAGAGGAGCAGTGGTTGGTAACAACATCTCCCGGTATCTTTTTACCATTGTTAAGGACATTCTGAGAATTGTAGGTTCAAGCAATCTACTATATAATTGTCTAAGGGTCACTTCCGTCTTTCTGTCTGTCTGTCACGGATATTCATTGGTCGCGGCCTCTGTCTGTCATGGAAATCCAAGTCGCTGATTGGTCGCGGCAAAACGGCCACGACCAATCAGCGACAGGCACAGTCCGGCGGCAAAATGGCCGCTCCTTCCTCCCTGCAGTCAGTGCCCGCTCCATAATCCCCTCCAGTCAGCGCTCACACAGGGTTAATGGCAGCGGTAACAAACCGCGTTATGCCACACTCCGTTACCGCTGCTATTAACCCTGTGTGACCAACTTTTTACTATTGAAGCTGCCTATGCGGCATCAACAGTTAAAAGATCGAATGTTAAAAATAATAATAAAAAAAAAAATCGTTATATACTCACCGTCCGTCGGCCCCTCGGATCCAGAACCGGCGTTCCCCACTCCTGGCGACGCTCCGGTGACCGCTCCATGCATTGCGATCTCGCAAAATGATGACTTAGCGGTCTCGCGAGACCGCTACGTCATCAACTCGCGAGACCGCAATGCACTCTTGGGACCGGAGGGCACGAGGAGCGTCGGTAACCGCTTCGCCTGGATCCGGGTCCAACGGAAGGGGAGTATATAACTATTTTTTATTTTAATTCCTTTTTTTAACAGGGATATGATGCCCACATTGCTATATACTGCGTGGGCTGTGCAATATACTACATGGGCTGTAAACATACTGTGTTATATGCTATATGGGCTGTTATACACTCCGTGGCCTGTGCTATATACTACGTGGCTGTGCTATATACTCCGTGGGATGTGTTATATACTACGTGGCTGTGCTATATACTCCGTGGGCTGTGCTATATACTCCGTGGGCTGTGCTATATACTACGTGGCTGTGCTATTTACTACGTGGGCTGTTATATACTACATGGCCGGCAACAATCAGTGACAGGCGCAGTCCGGCCGCGAATTGGCACGGGATTTGAACCACGCTTCGCTAATTGGTCGCGGCCGGCCGAATCCTGTGCATTCAATGTATTATTCTAAAATCTTCATAAATAAACTACATACATATTCTAGAATACCCGATGCGTTAGAATCGGGCTACCATCTAGTACAATTATATATGGGGCTGACCTGACATTACATCTCTGCACTAAGCTTGGTGCTGTATACATGTACAACTGACATTACCAACTGATTGTGGTTTTGCCGCCGCATTCATGTACTGGCAGTGGTTCTGATGCTGCATTCATGTACTGATGGTGATTCTAGCTCCGCATTCATGTAAAGACGGTGGTCCTGGCACTGCATTCATATACAGATGGTGGTTCTTGCTCAGCATTCATATGTTGATGGTGATTCTGATCTTGTACTCAAGTGGCAATCTGTAATGTATTTTATGGCTATGTTAAAACTAAAAAATCCTCAAAATGTAAAGATTTGAGATTATGAGTTGGATTTGGCAAGTTTCTGCTCCAAAAAATCCGGTTAAGTTACAGTGTTCACCCACTGATTATTTTGGAGCAGAGGCTAAGCAGAAACTTTCCAAATCCTCATCAAATATTTAAAACTTGGTTCTGGTGATGTATTAATGTACTGATGGTGGTTCTGGTGATCTGGTGATGTACCGATGTAAGTACTTTCAAATATAAATTTCTTGAGGCTATTGGGATTGATTCAGTATGTGGCCCTTGGACCAAAAAATGTTGTGCGCCTTTGCCCTAAGTCATTCCAATGATGCCCCAACACCATCTATAAACATATAAAACATCAATAATATGAAGATATGAAATTATATAACCAGTTGATGGGAACACTGGGCAGGTTGTGTTTACTTGTTGCTTTCCTTTACATTTGGACTTAGTAACACAGAAAAGTAAGAGTAAATTTGATAGTGGAAGCTTGTCAGGACTAAAAAAAAAAAAAAAAAAAAAGCTATTCCGATGTAAATCTACCAAACACATCTAAAAAGAACATTTGATATACACCTGTACAACAGAAGACAATCCGTACATTACAGCAGATGCGTGGATATAGGTATGTTACAATTTCTGATACATAAGGATATGGGCATGTAGCAGATGGATGGATAGATAGATAGATACAGTTGTGCTCAAAAGTGTACATACTTTCCTCTGCTCCTAGCATTGTGATGGTATGTTCATCCAGCTCTCCTATGAAGTGCACATAATACATCACCCAGCTCTGCACATAGACTTTCCTCTGCTCCTAGCATTGTGATGGTATGTTCATCCAGCTCTCCTATGAAGTGCACATAATACATCACCCAGCTCTGCACATAGACTTTCCTCTGCTCCTAGCATTGTGATGGTATGTTCATCCAGCTCTCCTATGAAGTGCACATAATACATCACCCAGCTCTGCACATAGACTTTCCTCTGCTCCTAGCATTGTGATGGTATGTTCATCCAGCTCTCCTATGAAGTGCACATAATACATCACCCAGCTCTGCACATAGACTTTCCTCTGCTCCTAGCATTGTGATGGTATGTTCATCCAGCTCTCCTATGAAGTGCACATAATACATCACCCAGCTCTGCACATAGACTTTCCTCTGCTCCTAGCATTGTGATGGTATGTTCATCCAGCTCTCCTATGAAGTGCACATAATACATCACCCAGCTCTGCACATAGACTTTCCTCTGCTCCTAGCATTGTGATGGTATGTTCATCCAGCTCTCCTATGAAGTGCACATAATACATCACCCAGCTCTGCACATAGACTTTCCTCTGCTCCTAGCATTGTGATGGTATGTTCATCCAGCTCTCCTATGAAGTGCACATAATACATCACCCAGCTCTGCACATAGACTTTCCTCTGCTCCTAGCATTGTGATGGTATGCCTTTCAGCTAACCCCCAACTTACTCTGTGATATTTATGACCTTGTTTACTTAGTCTTGATTGTATGCATCTGGTCGACCCTTAATTCTCTGACCAAGATGAGCAGAGACCACTCCTCTCTGCTCCACACCTGAACGCACTTAGTTTTCCATATATTGCATAGCACAAGTCTGCATGACTTCAGTCTGCAGTGTGATTTCTAGAAGTGTGTTCTAAAAGTGTGGATTACATTAGAATTAAAACCTGAATTGGAACTGAAGGTAACTGGCCAGTCACTGCAAACAATGTTTCTGTTTGTTGTCACTTTCACCCCTATAATCCTTCACTTTCTGCTACCTCCCCCAATCCCCACACCAAGTAAGGAACTGTTCATCTCCTCTTCAATCCTCCCCATCCATCTCACCTCCTCCTCAGAACTGTTCCTTAACATACAATCCTCTGTCTCAAAGCACAGGCAGCCCCCTCACGCTCTGTCCTGCTCCCACCTGCTAACACTATCTCTGCTCCTTCTCACTGCTGGTGATATCTCTCCAAATCCTGGTCCTCCTCACCACATTCCCACAGTCATTTCTACCTCCCATCCACGCTCCATCACAAACTTCCGTAACCTCTCTAACCTTATACCCATTCGCCCAGCCCCCGCTTCCCCAGTCCCACTAACAGGAGCTCTGTGGAACGCTCGCTCTGTCTGTAACAAGCTTTCCTACATCCACGATCTTTTTGTTACTACCAAACTTTCCTTCCTCGCCATCACCGAAACCTGGCTCACCCCTTCTGACACAGCCTCTCCTGCTGCACTCTCTTACGGTGGCTTCCACCTTTCTCACACACCCCGCCCCAGCAGCAAGCATGGTGGAGAAGTTGGTTTTCTCCTCTCAGATAACTGCTCCTTCACCCCAATCCCACTGCCACCCTCTGTTACCCTCCCTTCCTTTGAGGTGCACTCTGTGCACATCTACTCCCCCTCCAACCTCCAACTGGCTGTCATTTACCGCCCCCCAGGGCCAGCCACCATCTTCTTTGACCACTTCACCACCTGGCTACTTCATTTCCTTTCTGCAGACATCCCCACTATCATCATGGGCGATTTCAACATCCCCATTGACACTTCCCTCTCAGCTGCCACTAAACTTCTCTCTCTCTCTTCCTCCTTCGGCCTCACTCAATGGTCTTCTGCAGCCACTCACAAAGATGGTCACACACTGGACCTCATCTTCACCCGCCTCTGCTCCCTATCTAACCTCTCTAACTCACCTCTTCCTCTCTCTGACCACAACCTTCTCACATTCTCATCTCTCTCCACTCCATGTCTAGAGTCTCCACCCCACAAACTTTCACACCCTCGCAGAAATCTTAAACATCTTGACCTACATTCATTCTCTGAATCCCTCCTCCCTCTCACAGACATAAGTTCCATACACAATGCGGATGACGCTGCCGCTCTATATAACACCACAATAGCTGTAGCTTTGGAATCTGCTGCCCCATTTACACATACCAAAGCTTGCAAAATCAACAGACAGCCCTGGCACACCAGCCTGACCAAAGAACTGAGGCGAGCTTCCAGGGCTGCTGAGCGCAGATGGAAAAGATCCCACTCCAACGACCACTTAATCGCATTCAAACAGTCCCTCACTACTTTCAAGACCGCACTCGCCACAGCTAAACAAACCTACTTCTCATCTCTCATATCCTCCCTGTCTCACAACCCTAAACAGTTATTCAACACCTTCAATTCTCTCCTCCGTCCCCCAGCACCTCCTCCCTCCTCACTTATCTCTGCTGAAGACTTTGCCTCATTCTTCAAGAAGAAGATTGATAACATCAGAGACAGTTTTGGTCAACAAGCCCCAGAGCCCTTCCTCCCAGCTTCCCTACCCTCCACCTCCAAAACCAACTACTCCTCCATTACAGAAGATCAACTCGCCACTCTACTCTCAAGATCGCATCTCACCACCTGTGCTCTTGACCCGCTCCCATCCCACCTCATCCCAAACCTCACCACAATCTTCATCCCAACCCTAACCCATCTCATCAACCTATCACTAACAACTGGTGTTTTCCCCTCAAGCTTTAAACATGCCTCCATCACACCTATCCTCAAAAAGCCCTCTCTTGACCCATCCTCTGTATCTAGCTATCGCCCTATATCACTTCTCCCCTATGCCTCCAAACTACTGGAACAACACGTCTACCTTGAACTGTCCTCCTATCTCTCTTCTTGCTCCCTCTTTGACCGCTTACAATCTGGCTTCCGGTCACACCATTCCACTGAAACTGCGCTAACTAAGGTCACCAACGACCTCTTAACCGCCAAGAGCAAGCGACACTACTCTGTTCTCCTCCTCCTCGACCTGTCGGCTGCCTTTGACACAGTGGACCATTCCCTATTATTACAGACCCTCTCATCCCTTGGCATCACAGACTTGGCCCTATCCTGGATCTCATCATACCTAACAGACTGGACATTCAGCGTCTCCCACTCACACACCACCTCCTCACCTCGCCCCCTCTCTGTCGGAGTCCCATAAGGTTCAGTCCTTGGGCCCCTGCTCTTCTCCATTTACACCTTTGGCCTGGGACAGCTCATAGAATCTCATGACTTTCAGTATCACCTATGCTGATGACACACAGATCTACATCTCTGGACCAGATATCACCTCCCTACTAACCAGAATCCCTCAATGTCTGTCCACTATTTCATCCTTCTTCTCCGCTAAATTTCTGAAACTTAACATGGACAAAACAGAATTCATCATCTTTCCCCCATCTCACGTGACCCCCCCCAACGAACCTATCCATTACAGTAAATGGCTGCCCACTCTCCCCAGTCCCACAAGCTCGCTGCCTCGGGGTTATCCTTGACACTGATCTCTCCTTCAAACCACATATCCAAGCCCTTTCCACTTCCTGCCGACTTCAACTCAAAAATATTGCACGAATCCGTTCATTCCTCAACCAAGAATCTGCAAAAACCCTAGTCCATGCCCTCATCATCTCTCGCCTTGACTACTGCAACCTCCTGCTCTGTGGCCTCCCCTCAAACACTCTCGCACCCCTCCAATCTATTCTAAACTCTGCTGCCCGACTAATCCACCTGTCCCCCCGCTATTCTCCGGCCTCTCCCCTCTGTCAATCCCTTCACTGGCTCCCCATTGCCCAGAGACTCCAGTACAAAACCCTAACCATGACGTACAAAGCCATCCACAACCTGTCTCCTCCTTACATCTGTGACCTCATCTCCCGGTACTTTCCTACACGCAACCTCCGATCCTCACAAGATCTCCTTCTCTACTCCCCTCTTATCTCCTCTTCCCACAATCGTATACAAGATTTCTCTCGCGTATCACCCCTACTCTGGAACCCTCTACCACAACACATCAGACTCTCGCCCACCATCGAAACCTTCAAAAAGAATCTGAAGACCCACCTCTTCCGACAAGCCTACAACCTGCAGTAACCACCGATCGACCAAACCGCTGCATGACCAGCTCTACCCTCACCTACTGTATCCTCACCCATCCCTTGTAGATTGTGAGCCTTCGCGGGCAATGTCCTCTCTCCTACTGTACCTATTATGACTTGTATTGTTCAAGATTATTGTACTTGTTTTTATTATGTATACCCCTCCTCACTTGTAAAGCGCCATGGAATAAATGGCGCTATAACAATAAATAATAATAATAATAATAATAATAATAATACTCTGGCAGAATTTTTGCTTTCTGGGCCTTTTTTCAGAGAATATGAATGATAACACCAAAACTTTTTCTCTCCCCATGGTTAGTGGTTGGGTGAAGTCATTTATTGTCAAACTACTGTGTTTTCTCTTTTTAAATCATAATGACAACTCAAAACATACAAATGACCCTGATCAAAAGTTCACATGCCCTGGTGATTTTGGCCTGATAACATACGCAGAAATTGACACAAATGGGTTTGAAGGAATACTGTATATACTCGAGTATAAGCCAAGATTTTCAGCCCAAATTTTTGGGCTGAAAGTGCCCCTCTCGGCTTATACTCGAGTCACGGTCGGCGGTGGGGTCGGCAGGTGAGGGGGAGAGAGGACTGTCGCATACTCACCTAGTCCTGGCGCTCCCCCTTCCCGTCCCACGGTCTTCGGTGCCGCAGCTCTTCCCCTGTTCAGCGGTCACATGGGACCGCTCATTAAAGTTATGAATATGGACTCCACTCCCATAGGGGTGGAGCCGCATATTCATTCCTCTAATGACGGTAACGGTGACCGCTGACAGAGGAAGAGGCTGCGGCACCCGGAGACCAGCTGTCCGGGATAAGGAGCCAGGGACGCCGGGAGCAGGTAAGTATGTCATAGTTACCTGTCCGCGTTCCACACGCCGGGCGCCGCTCCGTCTTCCTCGTCCTCTTGCTCTGACTGTTCAGGTCAGAGGGCACAATGACGTACTAGTGTGCGCGCCACCCTCTGCCTGAACAGTCAGTGCGGAGAGACGCCGAGACGGGATGCTGAGGAGCTGCGGGCAGCAAGAGAGGTGAGTATGTAATTTTTTTTTTTTATTGCAGCAGCAGCAACAGCATTATATATTGCACAGATTTATATGGAGCATCTATGGGGCCATAATGAACGGTGTAGAGCATTATATATGGCACAGCTTTATGTGGAGCATCTATGGGGCCATAATGAACGGTGCAGAGCATTATATATGGCACAGCTTTATGTGGAGCATCTATGGGGCCATAATGAATGGTGCAGAGAATTATATGTGGCACAGCTTTCTGTGGAGCATCTATGGGACCATAATGAACGGTGCAGAGCATTATATGTGGCACAGCTTTCTGTGGAGCATATATGGGGCCATACTGAACGGTGCAGAGCATTATATATGGCACAGCTTAATGTGGAGCATCTATGGGGCCATTATGAACGGTGCAGAGCATTATATGTGGCACAGCTTTATATGGAGCATCTATGGGGCCATAATGAACGGTGCAGAGCATTATATGTGGCACAGCTTTATATGGAGTATCTATGGGGCCATAATGAACGGTATGGAGCATCTATTTTCATTTTTGAAATTCACCGGTAGCTGCTGCATTTTCCACCCTAGGCTTATACTCGAGTCAATAAGTTTTCCCAGTTTTTTGTGTCAAAATTAGGGGAGTCGGCTTATACTCGGGTCGGCTTATACTCGAGTATATACGGTACTAAAGGTAACATCTTCACCTGTGACTTGTTTGCTTGTAATTAGTGTGTGTGCATAGAAGCTGAGTGACACAAACACCAAGCAACCCACAATGCTGCAACACCTATGACACAATGTCCAGACCTGGAGACCAAAAATGCTGCAGGCATATGTACCTTGACTCTCGGGTGCCCACCCAGAGCAAAACAGTACTGGTAGTCCAAGAAGAGGAGCAAAAGGGTGGCACTCAAGTCTAAAAATCCAAAATTTATTGTGAATCTTTAAAACATCAAATGGAGAGCAGACTGTACACAATAAATTTTAGATTTTTAGACCAGTGAATGCCACCCTTTTTCTCCTCTTCTTGGAATAAAAGCTGAGTGAGTTTCTGGAATCCAGACAGATTCTTGCATCTTTCATCCAGCCACTGACGTTTCAGGATTGAGAGTCATGGGGAAAGCAAAAGAATTTGCAACGGATCTACTGGAAAAGGTAGTTGAACTGTATAAAAGGAAAGGGATACAAAAAGATTTCCAAGGAATTGATAATGCCAGTCAGAAGCGTTCTGTGATTAATACAAATGGAAAATCAGGGGCTCTGTAAAAATAAAACCACTGTCTGGTAGACCAACAAAAATGTCGTCCACAACTGCCAGGAAAATGACTCGGGATGCAAAGAAAAACCCACAAACAACATCAGCTGAAATACTGGACTCTCTGAAAACTAGCGGTGTGGCTGTTTCAAGATGCACAATAAGGAGGCACTTAAAGAAAAATGGGCTGCATGGTCGAGTCGCCAGAAGAAGGTCATTACTGCACAAATGCCACAAAGTATCTCGCCTACAACACACAGAACAGCACAAAGACAAGCTTTAAAACATCTGGAACAAGGTAATTTGGAGTGATGAGACCAAAATTGAACTTTTTGGCCACAACCATAAACATTACATTTGGAGAGAGGTTAACAAGGCCTATAATGAAAGGAACACCATTCCTACTGTAAAGCATGGAGGTGAATCACTGATGTTTTGGGGATGGGCAAGCTACAAAAGGCACAGGAAACTTGTTCAAAGTTGAAGGAAAGATGAATGCAGCACGTTATCAGCAAATACTGGAGGCAAATTTGCACTCATCAGCCCTGAAGCTGCGCATGGGACGTACTTGGATGTTCCAATATGACAGCGATCCAAAAGACAAGGCCAAGTCAACCTGTCATTGGCTACAGCAGAACAAAATGAAGTTTCTGGAGTGGATATCTCAGTTTGCTGATGTTGATATCATTGAGCCAATCTAAGGAGATTTCAAGAACCCACTCATGCTAGAAAGCCCAGGAATTTACAGGAACTGGAGGCTTATTGCCAAGAAAAGTGGGTAGCTTTACATCTGAGAAAGTAAAGAACTTCATCCACAACTACTAAAAAAACTTCAAGCTGTCATTGATGTTAGAGCGGGCAATACACGGTATTAAAGGGCATCAGTCGAGAGGGCGCATGCGCGGACTCTGACAGAGACAGATATGCTCTGCTAAGCTCCGCGACCCGACATCTATTTACACCCCCCTAAAGTGCCGTGAACGGGGAAATCTTACTTCCGCTGAATCCCTATTGCTGCACGGAGGTCGGTAGCACGCGATGCCTAGGAGAGGTAACGCTAATCAAACAGCAAACCGCACTATAAAGGAGCTTCTAGCGGGCGGTGGCGCGGGAAAGATGGCCGCTTCGTCCTCCTCCCTGCCAACTCCCGCTTCCTCGCAAACAGGCAGCGCCGACACAGGAACTGATGACTCCCACAAGACAGGAGAATCTACCATATCCACTGCGACTCTAACTAAAACTCTCCAGGACACATTTAGAACAGAACTTAAATCTGCTATGCATTCCATCGCTAGCCAACTACAAGATATTGCCCAGCGCACCTCAGACCTGGAGGAGAAGTTGGACGCCACCGCGGACGCTCTGGCAGAAGATCAAGAAACCCTCAGGTACCATGCGGACCGCATTAATGAATTAGAACTGAGAAATGAAGATCTAGAGAACAGGTCTCGCAGGGGCAACATCCGCATACGCGGACTGCCCGAGTCCATCACTGCGCTTAAAGAGACAGCGGCCACATTATTTGCCGCGCTTTTGCCAGATATGGATCCTTTGCTTCTATATATCACTAGGATCCACCAATCACTAGGCAAGCAGCGCTCCTCTGATATTCCAAGAGACGTGGTTCTTAAAATGCACCATGAGGAATCCCGGGACCTAATCTTGAATGCTGCACGTCCTCTCTCATCACTACCTACTCTACCTGCCTCGGTGCGCTTATATGCTGATGTTGCTCCAGCCACGCTCTCCAGAAGGAGAGCCCTTAAGCCTGTTACCACTGCACTACAATTGGCGCAAGTTAAATATCGCTGGGGATACCCGTTCTCATTATCCTTCACCTATGAGAATAAACTACACACCTGTCGCTCATTGGATGAGGGAAAAAAGGCACTAGAACTTTCTGGTATCCCATTCTCAGAATCGACTCAGCCTTTGCCGCAAAGGAAATCGCGACCTGTCAGAGAATGGTCATCAGCTCCCACAACCAGGAGCCAGTCTACACGTGTCACATGATTGTTCTCCAGGTGTACTGATCTGACTTCATCACGACAACTTGCTGAACATGTTCCTTTTTCTCTTTGCGTGTTTACTACAATAGTAGAATCTGTATTGTGTCTCCCTACAGTTCTAAATAGCCTCCATCCTAATGATTCCCCGATTGCGGAGATCTATATTGCAAGCCCGATCTCTCATTATTCCTTTCCCGATTCTTTTCCCTCCCCCTTCCCCCCCCCTCCCCTCTCCCTTTTTTTTTTTTTTTTTTTTTTTTCTTCCTTTCCCTCTCCTTTTTCCCTTCCTTGCCCCCCACCCCTCCCCTAGGGCTTACCATTACAGGGGTCTGATGTCTGGGTTTTTCACATGTCACCCACCCTTGGTGATTACTGGATTTTCCGGTAATATGAATCTCCAGATCACCATATCTTTTGGACATTGGTTCCAAGTTTCTATATCTGTTTTCATGTTTTGTCTCTGTGTTTCCCTGTATTTTGTCTCTTTCCTAATGTTTCTCCCTATAAGTATACAAGGTTGGTTCTTTACCATTGTTGATTTGAGTTATCATTTGTTTAGGTTGAGGGGTGCGCCCGTGGTGTCTAGAGTTTGGATAACAATTGTTTCCATTTCCTATGTGTAGAGTTTTCTCTCATAATGTCAGAGGTCTCAATTCGCCAATAAAAAGGAAAAAAGCCTTCTTAGATTACCATAAGCACAAACCCGATATTCTTTGCCTACAAGAAACCCATTTCTCTAACACTTCCTCTCCTAAATATTTCGATCCCCATTACTCACGTTTCTATCTAGCCTCATGGGACCGTAAGACTAGGGGAGTAGCCATACTTCTCAAGAACAACTTCCCATTTCAACTAGTCAGCTATTTTTCAGACCCTGAAGGCAGATTTATAATATTACAGGGGACGCTACAGGGCCATAATCTCTGCATCGTAAACAGTTACCTGCCGGCCGGCTCTCAGTTTGCGACGTTCAAAATAATCCTGTCCAAACTCTCCTCTACTTCTTACCACCATTTGATATGGTGCGGAGACTTTAATTTTACTCTAAACCCATCCCTAGACAGTAACTCTTTAAAACGGTCGGATATCCCTAAGTCCGACAGGAAAAAGATTCTTCGCATGCTGGCTGGGAGTCGGTTGGTAGACATATGGAGGGAACTTAATGGTTCAACTAGAGGGTACACATATTTTTCTCCAGCCCATGGATCCTATTCCCGAATTGATCTTCAGGTGACTACGGCTACATCCCTTCCCACTGTCTTATTTTCACGCCATGTCCCATCCTCGTGGTCCGACCATGACGCGGTCCTATCTGTCTTTCAATTTAACATTATCTCCTCCAAACTCTATAAATGGAGGTTAAATGAATCCCTATTGGTAGACCCTGCGATATCTACCCAGGTCATAGAGGACTTGAAACTTTTTTTCCAATCCAATTTGAACGCAGACTCCTCCCCGGGCAATATATGGCTTGCCCATAAGAAATTCATCACTGGAACGTTAATTAAAATAGCGTCTACTAGGAAGAGGAACAGATCTGAACTTCAGAGTCGATTGGAAACGAAGCTATCTAAACTTGAACAAGCGAACCAGATGACTACGTCTCGCTTTTTAATTAAACAAATACACGATGTTAAACTCCAATTAGACGCGACCCTGACCAATAGAACAGAAAAAGCCTTAGCGTGGACTCGAGCCACCTTTTACAAACAAGCAAACAAACCCACTAAATTGCTGGCCCGTCAATTACGTTCAAAGGAACTTATAAATTCTATATCCTCTATCAAAGAGGAATCTGGCCGTGTCTCGGCCCATCCTGAGACTATTTATAAAACATTTTATGAGTATTATCAGAAGCTCTACTCCCCTCCTAAAGACTCTCCCCCACATCTCCTACAATCATTCCTGCAGAACTTATCCCTCCCTACCTTATCGACGCCACTGGCCCAACAACTGCAATCTGAAATTTTACCAGAGGAAATTGAATCTGCCATTAAAAAGTTGAAGGCGGGAAAGGCCCCCGGTCCTGATGGGCTAACTTCCATGTATTATAAAAAATTTAGGGTTACACTCCTACCCCATATTGCAGCCTTTTGTAATGCTCTTTTAAATGGCTCTCAGATGCCTCCCGAATTTTATGTAGCCCACGTAACAGTCATCCCTAAACAACAAAAAGATCACCTACTTGTTAAAAATTACAGACCTATATCCTTGTTAAATATTGATCTTAAAATTTTTACATCAATTATCACTGATAGGCTCAATGGGATTCTCCCCTCATTGATACATCAAGACCAAGTAGGCTTTATCCCCCTGAGACAGGGACCAGATAACATTAGGAGGAACCTTAACATTATTCACTCTGCAAATCATTCCCACAAATCACTTATGATGGTTGCTCTGGACATAGAAAAAGCCTTTGATTCCCTCTCCTGGCCATACCTCTTTTCAGTCTTGAACAAATTTGGCTTCCCACAAAAACTAATTTCCTCCCTACAACTAATCTACGACCATCCGACGGCGTATCTTAAACTCCCGACCACTAATCCCCCTCCTATAATAATCCAACGCGGTACGCGTCAGGGATGCCCCCTTTCACCAGCTCTATTTGCGTTAGCTATGGAGCCCCTGGCAGAATCTATTAGGATCAACCCAAATATTCTGGGGCCTACTGATCTCGGAGATCAATACAAAGTCAGCCTTTTTGCCGATGACCTCCTTCTATCTCTAACTAACCCATACTCGACCCTCCCTAACCTATTTTCCCTTCTTCACACTTTTGAAAAAATATCAGGTCTTAAAATTAATATTGAGAAATCCGAGGCTTTATTTGTCAATACCCCCAAGGCAGATCAAGACAATCTTATAGCCCAATTCGGCTTTAGTAAGAAAGATCACTTTTTAACCTACCTCGGAATCAACCTAACGCCCCATAAGTCGTCCCTGTACAAAAGAAACTACCCTCCTTTAATTAGCAAATTTCAGGCTGACTTAGCCCGGTGGTCCACTCTGAACTTGTCATGGCTAGGACGATTGCATGCCATTAAGATGGTTTCGCTTCCACGATTCCTTTATCTATTCTGTTCCCTCCCAGTTGCAGTACCATTGAATGTCCTACGAGACATTCAAAATCTCATTTCAAAGTTTATCTGGAGGGGTAAGAGGCCAAGGATCAAACAGGGCATCATGTTTTTACATAGAAAATTGGGAGGACTCTCCCTTCCCAACTTAACTTTATATTTCAGAGCGGCCCAGATTGCCCAACTAGCTTCCGTTAATGCCGGCACGAGAAGTCCCAGATGGGTTTACTTAGAATCCTTTCTTCTACGCCCTCTCTCCCTACCTGGCCTCATGTGGTCTACTGGCAGACTCCCGCAAAATATTTCCGAAACTGCCCCCTTCTCCGCACACTCCCTGATTCTCTGGAGAAAGGAGAGATTCAAACATGGTTTACAATCTAAATCATCTCCACTTACCTCTTTATTTTGCAATCCTACGTTCCTACCGGGCCTAGAGCCTGCTCTCTTTTCATGGTGGATAATGAAAGGTATCACCACATTCAAACAACTCTGCTCTCCCTTAAATATCTTATTTAGCAGACAAGAATTCATCCAAAAATTTGAGCCTCCATTTGGAGAAACTTTTCGTATAAACCAAATCCTTCATTTTGCCGGACAGTCCTTACCACATGGGACCCCTTTTATTGCTTCGAGTTTTGAACAGAAATGCCTCCTCGACCCTATGGGAAGGGGAATGGTCTCTTTGGTGTACTCTATTCTTATTGCCACTAACGAGGACGTAAAATTAAAATTTATGTCACAATGGGAAGGAGATCTGGGTCTGGTCCTGCCCCTGGAGGTGTGGCATGGATGTTGCGATACATTAACAAAGGGTTGCTATCAGACCTCTTTAGCTGAAACATCGATTAAACTTCTTCATAGAGCCTATTATGTGCCAGTGAAACTTCATGCCATTCACCCACATGTGCCTAGTACCTGTTTTAGAGGTTGTAATTCTTTAGGCGATTTGCTACACACTTGGTGGAACTGTCCGGTTGCTGTGGCTTTATGGAGCGAGATCAAGTCAATAGTTGACAAGCTATACGGGGGAACGGTCCCACTTGATCCTACAGTATTTTTACTGGGGGCAAGATTTCCTGGTTTTTCTAAACACCTACATAAATTGGTAACTATCATTTGCATGGCGACTAAAATCCATATCGCTGCTAGATGGAGAACTAATTCACTTTCCATCTCACTAGTCAAAGATAGAATTAACTCTATCCTATTATATGAACGCATCCAAGCAACCAGGAACGATGAATGGAATGCCTTCTTCCGAGTGTGGGAACCTTGGCTTGGTCTTGACTCTGATGCCTCTTTAACTCAAGCACTTACACTTTCTCCATAATGTTTGTTTGATCACATTCTACTATATTTCTTAACCTTTTTTTATTTATAGGCCTTGCTCGGAATTGATTTATATTGGACTCTGCGCATTTATGATTGTTTGGTTGCCGGACCCACTGGGGGCTGCCCCCCCTTACGCATTTCTACGTACTTAACTGAAGTCATTTTCAATTTGTTGGATATACTTATATACCCTTCCCCTATGTGCTCTTTCCTTTGTTCGTCAAGTTTGTCTGTCTTTGTTAATTCTGTTTATCTAAACCAGAATTACATTCAATAATTTGCTCTCATCTGGGATTTCATAGATATCTCCTATGTTTTTTTTCATTAAGACCTGTTTGTATTATGTTGCATTCAAAACTCTTAATAAAATTCATTGAAACTAAAGGGCATCAGTCACCTCAAATTCGCAGGCTATGTAAATGCCCTGTGTCCGTTCCGATGGGCGGCGTTTCCTCTTCTTTCCTTCACCCCTTCCTTCCCCGCTGTCCGCAATATTTTCTTGAATTTGAGTAGGTGTCCTCCGTAGTTTGGGTGTGTGCAATGCAATCTTGCCTCGCGTACGCGCAGTATGCTTTGCCCAACTGCAGGCAGAGCCGAAAAGCATTACTGCGCATGCACAGGCACACTATGTCTCGGAACACAGTGAAATACTTCCGGGACATAGTGCGCTGGCGCATGCGCAGTAATGCTTTTGGGCTTTGCCGGCAGTTGGGCAAATCACAATGCACGTGCGCGAGGCAAGATTGCATTGCACACGTGCGAACTACGGAGGAAACCTACTCAAATTCAAGAAAATATTGCAGACGGCGGGGAAGGAAGGGGTGAAGGAAAGAAGAGGAAACACCGCCCATCGGACCGGACACAGGGCATTTACTGTTATGACCCCAATGGCGAGGGTCTCAGAGGAACGTGGAAGTCTGCAGAATACAAAAATCCAGCTCATAGGGCAGTGGTAACTGGGTTGACCATATATCTACTCCTAACGCCAACACTAGAAGTAGCCGGGGATCATTCCTACGTTGATTCTAGATGACACGCGCCAGCCGGAGAATCTAGCTACCCCTAGTAGAGGAAAACAAAGACCTTTCTTGCCTCCAGAGAAATGGACCCCAAAGCTGGATAGAAGCCCCCCACAAATAATGACGGTGAGGTAAGAGGAAATGACAAACACAGAAATGAACCAGGTTTAGCACAGAGAGGCCCGCTTACTGATAGCAGAATAAAGAAAGGTAACTTATATGGTCAACAAAAACCCTATCAAAATCCACACTGGAAATTCAAGAACCCCCGAACCGTCTAACGGTCCGGGGGGAGAACACCAGCCCCCTAGAGCTTCCAGCAAAGGTCAGGATATAGATTTGGAACAAGCTGGACAAAAATACAAAACCAAAACAAATAGCAAAAAGCAAAAGGCAGACTTAGCTGATATAACTGGAACCAGGATCAGTAGACAAGAGCACAGCAGACTAGCTCTGATAACTACGTTGCCAGGCATTGAACTGAAGGTCCAGGGAGCTTATAAAGCAACACCCCTAACTAACGACCCAGGTGCGGATAAAAGGAATGACAGAAAAACCAGAGTCAAAAAACTAGTAACCACTAGAGGGAGCAAAAAGCAAATTCACAACAGTACCCCCCCCTTAGTGAGGGGTCACCGAACCCTCACCACGACCACCAGGGCGATCAGGATGAGCGGCATGAAAGGCACGAACTAAATCGGCCGCATGAACATCAGAGGCGACCACCCAGGAATTATCCTCCTGACCATAGCCCTTCCACTTGACCAGGTACTGAAGCCTCCGCCTGGAGAGGCGAGAATCCAAGATCTTCTCCACCACGTACTCCAACTCGCCCTCAACCAACACCGGAGCAGGAGGAACTACAGGCACAATGTACCGCCGCAACAAGGACCTATGAAATACATTGTGAATAGCAAACGACACAGGAAGATCCAGACGAAAAGATACAGGATTAAGGATTTCCAATATCTTGTAAGGCCCAATAAAACGAGGTTTAAATTTGGGAGAGGAGACCTTCATAGGAACAAAGCGGGAAGAAAGCCACACCAAATCCCCAACGCGTAGTCGGGGACCCACACCGCGGCGGCGGTTGGCAAAGCGCTGAGCCTTCTCCTGTGACAACTTCAAGTTGTCCACCACATGATTCCAGATCTGCTGCAACCTATCCACCACAGAATCCACCCCAGGACAGTCAGAAGGCTCCACATGACCCGAAGAAAAGCGAGGATGGAAACCAGAGTTGCAGAAAAAAGGCGAGACCAAGGTGGCGGAACTAGCCCGATTATTAAGGGCAAACTCAGCCAACGGCAAGAATGTCACCCAATCGTCCTGATCAGCAGAGACAAAACACCTCAAATAAGCCTCCAAAGTCTGATTGGTTCGCTCCGTCTGTCCATTAGTCTGAGGATGGAAAGCAGACGAAAACGACAAATCAATGCCCATCCTACTACAAAAGGATCGCCAGAACCTGGAAACGAACTGGGATCCTCTGTCTGACACAATATTCTCAGGGATGCCGTGCAAACGAACCACGTTCTGGAAAAACACAGGAACCAGATCGGAAGAGGAAGGCAGCTTAGGCAAAGGAACCAAATGGACCATCTTGGAGAAGCGATCACATATCACCCAGATAACGGACATGCCCTGAGATAGCGGAAGATCAGAAATGAAATCCATGGAGATATGTGTCCAAGGTCTCTTCGGGACAGGCAAGGGCAAGAGCAAACCGCTGGCACGAGAACAGCAAGGCTTAGCTCGAGCACAAGTCCCACAGGACTGCACAAATGACCGCACATCCCTTGACAAGGAAGGCCACCAAAAGGACCTGGCCACCAGATCTCTGGTGCCAAAAATTCCCGGGTGACCTGCCAACACCGAGGAATGAACCTCGGAAATGACTCTGCTGGTCCACTTATCCGGGACAAACAGTCTGTCAGGTGGACAAGACTCAGGCCTATCAGCCTGAAATCTCTGCAACACACGTCGCAGATCCGGAGAAATAGCTGACAAGATAACTCCATCTTTAAGAATACCAACAGGATCAGCGACTCCAGGAGCATCAGGCACAAAGCTCCTAGAAAGAGCATCGGCCTTCACATTCTTTGAACCTGGTAAATACGAGACAACAAAATCAAAGCGGGAGAAAAACAATGACCAGCGGGCCTGTCTCGGATTAAGGCGTTTAGCAGACTCGAGATACATCAGATTTTTGTGATCAGTCAAGACCACCACACGATGCTTAGCACCCTCGAGCCAATGACGCCACTCCTCAAATGCCCATTTCATGGCCAACAACTCCCGATTGCCCACATCATAATTTCGCTCGGCAGGCGAAAACTTCCTAGAGAAAAAGGCACAAGGTTTCATAACAGAGCAACCAGGGCCTCTCTGCGACAAAACGGCCCCTGCCCCAATCTCCGAAGCATCCACCTCAACCTGAAAGGGAAGTGAGACGTCAGGCTGGCACAAAACAGGCGCCGAAGTAAACCGGCGTTTCAACTCCTGGAAAGCCTCCACGGCAGCAGGAGCCCAGTTAGCTACATCGGAGCCCTTCTTGGTCATATCCGTCAAAGGTTTCACAATGCTAGAAAAATTAGCGATAAAACGACGGTAGAAGTTAGCGAAGCCCAAGAACTTCTGAAGACTCTTAACTGACGAGGGCTGAGTCCAATCAAGAATAGCTCGGACCTTGACTGGGTCCATCTCCACAGCAGAAGGGGAAAAAATGAACCCCAAAAAGGGAACCTTCTGTACACCAAAGAGACACTTTGAGCCCTTGACAAACAAAGAATTTTCACGCAAAATTTTAAAGACCAACCTGACCTGCTCCACATGCGAATCCCAATTATCAGAAAAAACCAAAATATCATCCAGATAAACAATCAAAAATTTATCCAGATACTTCCGGAAAATGTCATGCATAAAGGACTGAAAAACTGAAGGCGCATTGGAGAGCCCAAAAGGCATCACCAAGTACTCAAAATGACCTTCGGGCGTATTGAATGCGGTTTTCCATTCATCACCTTGCTTAATGCGCACAAGGTTGTACGCACCACGAAGGTCTATCTTGGTGAACCACTTGGCACCCTTAATCCGGGCAAACAAGTCAGACAACAGCGGTAAAGGATACTGAAATTTGACAGTGATCTTATTTAAAAGCCGATAATCAATACAAGGTCTCAAAGATCCGTCCTTTTTTGCCACAAAAAAGAATCCCGCACCAAGAGGGGAAGAAGACGGACGAATATGTCCTTTCTCCAGAGACTCCTTGATATATGAACGCATAGCGGTATGTTCAGGTACCGACAGATTAAACAGTCTTCCCTTAGGAAATTTACTGCCTGGGATCAAATCTATAGCACAGTCACAGTCCCTATGAGGAGGCAATGCACTGGACTCAGACTCACTGAAGACATCCTGATAATCAGACAAATACTCCGGAACTTCCGAAGGCGTAGAAGAAGCAATAGACACAGGCAGGGAATCCCCATGAATACCACGACAGCCCCAACTTGAGACTGACATAGCCTTCCAGTCCAGGACTGGATTATGGGTCTGTAACCATGGCAGCCCTAAAACAACCAAATCATGCATTTTATGTAAAACCAGGAAACGTATCACCTCGCGGTGTTCAGGAGTCATGCACATGGTAACCTGTGTCCAATACTGCGGTTTATTTGCTGCCAATGGTGTAGCATCAATACCCCTAAGAGGAATAGGATTTTCTAATGGTTCAAGAGTAAAACCACAGCGCTTAGCAAATGAGAGATCCATGAGACTCAGGGCAGCACCTGAATCTACAAACGCCATGACAGGATAAGATGACAGTGAGCAAATCAAAGTTACAGACAGAATAAATTTAGGTTGCAAATTACCAACGGTGACAGGACTAACAACCTTAGATATACGTTTAGAGCATGCTGAGATAACATGTGTAGAATCACCACAGTAGTAGCACAAGCCATTCCGGCGTCTATGAATTTTCCGCTCATTTCTAGTCAGGATTCTATCACATTGCATCAAATCAGGTGTCTGTTCAGACAACACCATGAGGGAATTTGCGGTTTTGCGCTCCCGCAACCGCCGGTCAATTTGAATAGCCAGGGACATGGTATCATTCAGACCTGTGGGAATGGGAAAACCCACCATAACATTCTTAATGGCTTCAGAAAGGCCATTTCTAAAATTAGCGGCCAGTGCACACTCGTTCCAATGTGTCAGCACGGACCATTTCCGAAATTTTTGGCAATACACTTCAGCCTCGTCCTGCCCCTGAGACATAGCCAGCAAGGCCTTTTCTGCCTGAATCTCAAGATTGGGTTCCTCATAAAGTAAACCGAGCGCCAGAAAAAACGCATCAAGATCAGCCAATGCCGGATCTCCTGGCGCCAGCGAAAAAGCCCAATCCTGAGGGTCGCCCCGTAAGAACGAAATAACCATTTTTACTTGCTGAGCAGAATCTCCAGATGAACAGGGTCTCAGGGACAAAAACAATTTACAATTATTCACGAAATTCCTAAACTTAAACCTGTCTCCGGAAAACAGTTCAGGAATCGGTATTTTAGGTTCTGACCTAGGATTTCTGATAACATAGTCTTGTATGCCCTGCACACGAGTAGCCAGCTGGTCCACACTTGTAATCAAGGTCTGGACATTCATGTCTGCAGCAAGCATAGCCACTCTGAGGTAAAGGGGAAGAAAAAAAAAAAAAAAAAACTCAGAATCTTCTTTCTTATAATCCCTCTTCTGCAATGCATTAAACATTTAATACTGGCCTGGCAAACTGTTATGACCCCAATGGCGAGGGTCTCAGAGGAACGTGGAAGTCTGCAGAATACAAAAATCCAGCTCATAGGGCAGTGGTAACTGGGTTGACCATATATCTACTCCTAACGCCAACACTAGAAGTAGCCGGGGATCATTCCTACGTTGATTCTAGATGACACGCGCCAGCCGGAGAATCTAGCTACCCCTAGTAGAGGAAAACAAAGACCTTTCTTGCCTCCAGAGAAGGGGACCCCAAAGCTGGATAGAAGCCCCCCACAAATAATGACGGTGAGGTAAGAGGAAATGACAAACACAGAAATGAATCAGGTTTAGCACAGAGAGGCCCTCTTACTGATAGCAGAATAAAGAAAGGTAACTTATATGGTCAACAAAAACCCTATCAAAATCCACACTGGAAATTCAAGAACCCCCGAACCGTCTAACGGTCCGGGGGGAGAACACCAGCCCCCTAGAGCTTCCAGCAAAGGTCAGGATATAGATTTGGAACAAGCTGGACAAAAATACAAAACCAAAACAAATAGCAAAAAGCAAAAGGCAGACTTAGCTGATATAACTGGAACCAGGATCAGTAGACAAGAGCACAGCAAACTAGCTCTGATAACTACGTTGCCAGGCATTGAACTGAAGGTCCAGGGAGCTTATAAAGCAACACCCCTAACTAACGACCCAGGTGCGGATAAAAGGAATGACAGAAAAACCAGAGTCAAAAAACTAGTAACCACTAGAGGGAGCAAAAAGCAAATTCACAACAATTTACATAGCCCACCAATTTTAGGTGACAGATTCCCTTTAAGAAATGGGGTATGTGAACTTTCGATCAGGGTCATTTGGATGTTTTGGGTTGTCAATATGATTTAACCTGACCACCAACCATGAGTGAAGAAAGAGTTTTGATGTTATCATTCATATTCTCTGAAAAAAGGCCAAGAAAGTAAAAATTCTAACGGGGTATGTAAACTTTTGAGCACAACTGTAGATAGAGCTAAGCATAAATGAGTACACCCCCTTTGAAAGGTAAGGTTTGAATCAGTATCTCACTGAACATAAGCACAATTTCTAAAATTTTGACAAGACTGAGTTTTATACGTTTTTTAACCCATAACATGAAAATAAGGTTAATACTATAATTTTCATTGCAAAATCTTCAATTTTACTAAAATTAGTTATACCCTACATCTAAAACTACATCTAGTATTTTGTATGACCTCTATGATTTTCAGGGACAGCGCCGAGTTTTGTAGGAATGGAATGAACAAGTTGGCGACATACTGCAACGTTTATCTTTCATCCTTCTTCAAGAACGACCTCTTTTATAGCCTGGACGGTGGATGGAGTGTGTTTTGAATCATTGTACTGTTCAAAAAGTGTGGCTTTAAGAGAAGCTTTTTTTGTGATCTCCATACATGCCATTCCTCTGCAGTGTTCGCCACAATGTGTCACGTGAAACACTCCCCCTGGTTTGGCTTTCTACTTCTTTAGCTATTTCAACCATTCTCGTCATAAGATGCTCCTGTTTAGGTGTTCCCTGGTTGGCCTGGACGTGCCTGTGAGATGGTTGCAGTCCCATCTTTGTTACATTTTTATATCTCTTTATGCTACTTTATTCTGACTGATGAGTACAGCTTTATTTATCTTCTTGCAGCCATCTCATTTCTTGAGTAACTAAATTATGCACACAAACACAAGTGCTGAACAACATATAATAACAAATGTGCTCAATAAATCAGTGCACAGTAATAAAATGGAATGGTCTCACCCTCCAAATGTCCTGGATTTGACGGCTCGTCAAAGTCCAAGAGTGAAATATAGGGGGAAAGAAGGGGTTCTTTTATCTTAGAAATAACCCTGTCATGTCCCGTGCAAGTCTCCCGTCCTAACAATGACAGTACCCACGTGTGGTCCAGCCCTCGCTAGTGTGGTCTTGTGCCCTCCCAACGTGTTTCATCAACCAATACAGGTGGACTCATCAGGGGAGCATCACAAGTCTTTCTGGGAGTTAATGTAAGGTTCTGGACTATGGAACCTACAGAAATGGGGTTATTGGACTTAGGGTGATGATGAGAAGCCCTGATCAAGGGATACCCTCCCTTGTGGGCAGAGTTCGGCCTACTTCACAAGGTTAATGTTAAAGGGCAGTATACGTCAAACTCATTACAGTATATATATATACTGCAGAGTATCTATGTGAGTACGTTACAGTATATGTGGATATGTTTCAGTATATGTGGGCACACTAGAGTATCTATATATGTGAGTACATCGCAGAATACGTGGGTACGTTGCAGTATATGTGGGTACACTACAGAATATCTATATAAGCTGATACATTACAGTATACATGGATACGTTACAGAGTATCTATATATGTGGGTACATTACAGTATATGTGGAAATGTTACAGTATATGGTGGTACACTACAGAGTATCTATGTATGTGGGTTCATTACAGTATATGTGGGTACACTGCAGTATATGTGGGTACACTGCAGTATATGTGGGTATGTTACAGTATATATGGGCACTTTACTATGCTGGTACGTCTTGTTGGAATAACGGTGAACCCATCTGGTACGTGACGGCACTGGGATGTGCTGAGAGCTGTATGCCCGTATAATAGGAGCGGTCAGTCCGTATACTATAACACTGCTGGGATATGAGGGGAGCGGTCAGTCCGTATACTATAACACTGCTGGGATGTGAGGGGAGCGGTCAGTCCGTATACTATAACACTGCTGGGATGTGAGGGGAGCGGTCAGTCCGTATACTATAACACTGCTGGGATGTGGGGGCAGCGGTCAGTCCGTATACTATAACACTGCTGGGATGTGGGGGCAGCGGTCAGTCCGTATACTATAACACTGCTGGGATGTAGGGGGAGCGGTCAGTCCGTATACTATAACACTGCTGGGATGTGGGGGCAGCGGTCAGTCCGTATACTATACCACTGCTGGGATGTGGGGGGAGCGGTCAGTCCGTATACTATACCACTGCTGGGATGTGGGGGCAGCGGTCAGTCCGTATACTATAACACTGCTGGGATATGGGGGCAGCGGTCAGTCTGTATACTATAACACTGCTGGGATGTGGGGGCAGCGGTCAGTCCGTATACTATAACACTGCTGGGATGTGGGGGGAGCGGTCAGTCCGTATACTATACCACTGCTGGGATGTGGGGGGAGCGGTCAGTCCGTATACTATAACACTGCTGGGATGTGGGGGCAGCGGTCAGTCCGTATACTATAACACTGCTGGGATGTGGGGGCAGCGGTCAGTCCGTATACTATAACACTGCTGGGATGTGGGGGGAGCGGTCAGTCCGTATACTATCACACTGCTGGGATGTGAGGGGAGCGGTCAGTCCGTATACTATAACACTGCTGGGATGTGAGGGGAGCGGTCAGTCCGTATACTATAACACTGCTGGGATGTGGGGGGAGCGGTCAGTCCGTATACTATCACACTGCTGGGATGTGAGGGGAGCGGTCAGTCCGTATACTATCACACTGCTGGGATGTGAGGGGAGCGGTCAGTCCGTATACTATAACACTGCTGGGATGTGAGGGGAGCGGTCAGTCCGTATACTATAACACTGCTGGGATGTGGGGGGAGCGGTCAGTCCGTATACTATAACACTGCTGGGATGTGAGGGGAGCGGTCAGTCCGTATACTATAACACTGCTGGGATGTGGGGGGAGCGGTCAGTCCGTATACTATAACACTGCTGGGATGTGAGGGGAGCGGTCAGTCCGTATACTATAACACTGCTGGGATGTGAGGGGAGCGGTCAGTCCGTATACTATCACACTGCTGGGATGTGAGGGGAGCGGTCAGTCCGTATACTATAACACTGCTGGGATGTGAGGGGAGCGGTCAGTCCGTATACTATAACACTGCTGGGATGTGGGGGGAGCGGTCAGTCCGTATACTATAACACTGCTGGGATGTGAGGGGAGCGGTCAGTCCGTATACTATAACACTGCTGGGATGTGAGGGGAGCGGTCAGTCCGTATACTATCACACTGCTGGGATGTGAGGGGAGCGGTCAGTCCGTATACTATCACACTGCTGGGATGTGAGGGGAGCGGTCAGTCCGTATACTATAACACTGCTGGGATGTGAGGGGAGCGGTCAGTCCGTATACTATAACACTGCTGGGGTGTGGGGGCAGCGGTCAGTCCGTATACTATAACACTGCTGGGATGTGGGGGGAGCGGTCAGTCCGTATACTATAACACTATACTATAGTTGCCCCCTGGTGCTGATCTGTAGGACACGGCTTGTACACTGTGCGGGGCCTGGGGGTGATGACAGTCCGTTGCTCCCCGCACGGTCACTGCACGGGTCATGATGGAGTGACCTATAGTCTGTACGCTGCAGCCGCATCCAGCACTACACACGGAGGGGAGCGGGCACATCCTCACCTCCCAGTCCCGGCCATCATCCGTGTCTCCCCCTCCTCCGCTCCTCATCATGCTGTCGCTTCGGCTCCCCGCAGCCCCCTAAGAATCACAGCGCCAGTACCACGGAGGACGCATGCGCAGTGCACACCTGCAGACGCTGTTGGTCTGGGTTGGACTGCGGGCAGCCAATCAGGGAGAGGAACGGGGGCTATTCCCAGTCAGGGAGGATTCCCTCATCACACGTGACGTCACCAGCACAGGGATCAGGCTCCTGTTTTCCTACGCAGCCACATACTATTATATTAATAATATATTCTCATATTATATACAGACATCAATAATTATATACTATATACAGATATAAATGAAAATATATTCACATATTATGTACAGACATCAATAATGATATACTATATTATATACAGACATCAGCAATAATGTTATATACATACATCAATAATAATATATTATATACAGATATCAATAATAATATATTACATTATAACCAGACATCAATAATGATATGCTATATCCTATACATACATCAATAATAATAATATATTATATACAGTCATCAACAATAATATACTATATACAGACATCAATAATAATATATTATATACAGACATCAATATCAACATATAATATTACCGACGCCCACACTGACAGCGAGCACGATTACGTCACTAACCAGCGCCTGCTGTCAGGAGATGAGCGGGCGCTCAGAGCTTCGGAGGAACAAGGAAGAAGAGAGGTGGGTATTTACTTATTTTTTATGGGGGCTGCCTTATACTACATGGTCTGCCTATAGGGGTGCTGCCTTATACTACAGGTTCTGCCTATAGGGGCGCTGCCTTATACTACAGGATCTGCCTATGGGGTGCTGCCTTATATTACAGGGTCTACCTATAGGGGTGCTGCCTTATACAGTACTACAGGGTCTGCTTATAGGGGTGCTGCCTTATACTACAGGGTTTGCCTATTGGGTGCTGCCTTATACTACAGGGTCTGCAAATAGGGGTGCTGCCTTATACTACAAGGTCTGCCTATAGGAGTGCTGCCTTTTACTACAGGGTCTGCCTATGGGGGTGTTGCCTTATACTACAGGGTCTGCCTATGGGGGTGTTGCCTTATACTACAGGGTCTGCCTATAGGGTTGCTGCCTTATACTACAGGGTCTGCCTATGGTGTGCTGCCTTATACTATAGGGTTTGCCTATGAGGTGCTGCCTTATACTACAGGGTCTGCCTATAGGGGTGCTGCCTTATACTACAGAGTCTGCCTATGGGGTGCTGCCTTATACTACAGGGTCTGCCTATGGGGTGCTGCCTTATACTACAGGGTCTGCCTATGAGGTGCTGCCTTATACTACAAGGTCTGCCTATAGGGGTGCGGCCTTATACTACAGGGTCTGCCAATGGGGGTGCTGCCTTATACTACAGGGTCTGCCTATGGGGGTGTTGCCTTATACTACAGGGTCTGCCTATAGGAGTGCTGCCTTATACTACAGGGTCTGCCTATGGGGATATTGCCTTATACTACAGGGTCTGCCTATAGGGGTTCTGCCTTATACTACATGGTCTGCCTATGGGGTGCTGCCTTATACTACAGGGTCTGCCTATAGGGGTGCTGCCTTATTCTACAGGGTCGGCCTATGGGGGTGATGCCTTATACTACAGGGTCTGCCTATGGGTTGCTGCCTTATTCTACAAGGTCTGCCTATAGGGGTGCTGCCTTATTCTACTTGGTCTGCCTATGGGGGTGTTGCCTTATACTACATAGTCTGCCTATGGGGTGCTGCCTTATACTACAGGGTCTGCCTATGGGGTGCTGTCTTATACTACAGCATCTGCCTATGGGTGCTGCCTTGTGCTATAGAGTATGCCTATGGGGGTGCATTATACAATATAGAGTAGGCCTATGGGGGTGCATTATACTATATGGAGGCTTATGGGGAGTGCATTATACTACATTTAGGACGATCTGGTGCATTATACTATATGGAGGCTATCTAGGGGGAACCATACAGTGTGGAGATTACAGTAAAGGGACCATCATAGAGTGTTGGAGCCATCAAACAGTTTGGGGGATACTAAGGGGTTAGTATACTGTGTGTGTGCATTATACTCTGTATAAGAGAGCATCATACTGTGTGTACGGGAGCTGTACGGGGGGCAGACTCTGTACATTATTAAATGTAAAGTGGGCACTTATTGTTATAAGGAAACTCAGGTTACTGTGACTATCACAGGGTCACACAGGGCATTATTACTTCCTAGGGGGCAAAATGTGGGCTCTGTTTTCTAGGGCACTTGCACCTGGCATTACTATATTATAGAGGGGTGCTTTAGAATTTAGAGGGTACAGAGAACCACACAGCTGGTGCAGAAATAGGGACACATACGGCAGCAGCGGCTCAGTATTGGGGTATCAGCAGGATGAGGAGTTTGTGCAGGTTGGGAATAGATGGTGATGGCTGGAATGTGAGAATTGAAACGTGTCCTTGTTGTATTCTCTGCAGGTGAGTCGTTGCTGGAAGAAGTTGTCATGTCGTTCTGGGCCAGATGGAACAGAAGGGAAAAGTGATCGATTCCATCAGAAAGATCGTCAGCAGTAAGTCATTATCTGTAACTTTGCTGTGATCTCTTATATGTTCTGTAGGACTAATGTGGCACCCCAGGAGTTCGGGTACCACAGTAGTGCTGCCTTCCTCTCGGGAAGGGTAGAGCTATGCCTGGAGACAAGTGAGATTCCCTTTGGCAGGTTATCACACACACACTTTCCAAATCCAGGCCAGGAGGGGGAGCTCAAAACCCTGTTTAGGGCAGCTTCCCTCAATAAAGATCCTGGTTTGGAGGAGGAGTCAGATTAGTTTGTACAGACAGCTTGTGAGCGAGGACAGACAGGAAGGGAGCAGAGAGGAGACACAGGACTCAAGGAGGCTACGAGTAGGCCTACAAGGAGTCAGTGCGCAGAAACCGGTTACTGGGAGCCCCAGGCTTTTGTGGATTTCTAAGACACAGAGCAGAACCGGAGGGCATAGGATTACATGGACATTGCCCATTTGCACCTGTGGTACAGCAGCACCCTAGAGCCTGGATTCACCGTGTGGAGACCCCCCCAGAAGGGACGGCTCAAGCTGCCTACCATACAGATACCTGTCCCAGGACAGCGGAAACTACTAGGACCTTGTTTGGAGCACTTACTGGCAGCAGGGACCTCAGACACAGCAAGCGCAGAGTGGAAGGCCCCCAACCTGACCTGCCAAGGGTATTCCACTTGTCTCTGGACTGCCTGGACTCCTATTATACCTGTTGCCGGTGCCCTGGACTGTGGCATACCATCTGCAGTAAACCAGGTAAAGACTTACAACTTGTCTCCTCCATTTATTCAACGGCACATACTATCCACGCCTTACACCATAGGACCCCTGGGGACCCCGCTTCACCTGTGGGAAGTGTAACACCCATGCTGCCGCAATATCCCCCAGGGGACCCCTTCAATGCAGCGTCGGTCCCACTACTGACCGAACACCACAGGTGGCGTCACGACAGACTTTGAACATTTTTAACGTTGAGCCCCAGGGCCACGGACCGGGTCGCAGCCACCGTGACATCCCCTTTAATAGCCTACCGGACCCGGCACCGAGTACTTGAGGCGTCACGAACAGGATTGCGTGCCCTGTCATCGCCAGGTATTGTGTGCCAGAGACTGTGACAGTTTGCCGCCAAAAACCGCCATTGCCGCGCCGCATGGAGCACGAGGGGAAGGAGGAGACGTACCTTCGTGGGCGGAGCGAGCCGGAAAGAGTATCTACCACTGACCATATGGCGGTAATATCCATCTTGGTCTTTATATAGAGATTATCTTCAGTAACAGCGCGGTCATCTGCTGAGGTTCTCCTCCATTATTAGGGTGCGTCACCGAGTTGTAATCAAGGTTACCTGGATAGGGGCCTACTCAGAAACTTCACCCTCCCTGAACCAAAACCCTAGCTACGCCTCTGACGGTGACTCAGTGGTTAGCCTTGCAGTGCTGGGGAGCTGGGTTCAAATCCCACCAAGGACAACATCTGCAAGGAGTTTATATGTTCTCCCCGTATTTGTGTGGATTTTCTCCGGGTACTCCGGTTTCCTCCCACATTTCAAAGACATACTGATAAGGAATTTAGATTGTGAGCCCATCGGGGACAGCGACGATAATGTGTGCAAACTGTAAAACGCTGCGGAATATGTTAGCGCTATATAAAAATAAAGATTTATTTATTTTATTTATATAAAAAGCTGAAACATTTCTTACATTAGGGGCAAATTCATTATCACTGACTGAGACGCCGTAGGGAAATGTTCCAGTCTGTGCTGCTCCAGAATCATTACTATGTGCGCGGAGGATTACATCATGTCAGACGTGGTTTTCCAGAACTTTTATAAAAGTCACATAAAAATCCTTTGGAAATAAAAGCAGAAATTAATGCAAACCTGAATCAGGTAGAACTGCTCACCGATCCTGCACCATTAATCCCAATAAAGTCACCTGTCAGAAAAAGTGGAGCAGGAGCTTCAAAACATGGCGGTAAGTGAGAACACAGCCTGACATGTCTGCTCCTGTATATCTCCTGTACTGGTTATGATCAGTAATGATCGAGCAGCTCGGACACTTGGACGGACCCCACTTGGGTAATGAGTATGATGGAAGTCAATGAGAAACTCAAACATTTGTCCTTAAGACCCTACTAGGAGAACTGGGGAGGCAGGAAAATCGCTCAAATGGATGGAAACAGCCCTCAAATGGAATGGGAACAACGTGTGGAAGACGCCTGGACGCATCTCTGACTCTAAGGTCGCTGCTGGGAACAATGGTGTCAGAGTATTACTCTACTTTTACGGACTGACAATAAAGCTTTCAAAAACAAAGATAAAATGGATTTTACAGGAAACAATGTCAGGAGACATTCTATTCTGTATAATGACTAGTGTACAAGGCAAAATTAAAAAGAGAAATAAAACGTCTCCTCCCCCTTAATAGCTGGGCCATCTCTCACTGTATTTCCCTGTTCCCTATGACCATAGTGGATGACATACTAGAGGAGAAATAGAACAGAACTATACCCACCAGTAGTTACTGGTAAATGTAATTTTAATATTTGACTACCCTGTCTGGGCAAATATTAGAAGGTAGCCGACAGCACAACTGGCAAGGGGATGCCCGTCCTAATTCCACCGGACCCAAGTGGGAGAGTACATACCATGGCAAAGTGAAAGGACAGCATCCAATCCAGGTGAAAAAAGTTTCTTTATTGTGCCAAATGCGACGTTTCAACCATCAAAGGTCTTTTTCAAGCATGCTTGAAAAAGACCTTTGATGGTTGAAACGTCGCATTTGGCACAATAAAGAAACTTTTTTCACCTGGATTGGATGCTGTCCTTCACTTTGCCACGGTATGTACCCTATCTGGGCAATCTGGGCATGTGGTGTGTGACATGGTCAGACTCATCCTGTATAATTTATGAAGGAGGGATTCTGATACTCACAAAGTCTATGCGGACAAATTGCCAAAAATTAGAAGGAAGGGAGCCCGTGATACACCCTGTATTAGACATAAAGTTGGGCCTTATACACAGGCTGTTAAAATTGTTAGGTAGTGGGACTCCTAGACCCATAAAGCCTATGCACTAAATGAAAGGGCTGCCAAAAATTAAGGAGGAGGGACTGGAAGACACAGAAGAGGGCTTCAGACTGCAATGCACACTGGAAGAAATGTAGAGGAGGGCCTGAGAATACTTTTTTCCCATTTTTTAAGGAGTGAGAAGGGTGAACAACTAGTAATCAGTGTTGGCTAAAATGCGTATAACGCGAGGGTCACAGGAAAGGCAGACTCCCAACAGGCAAAACTTTCCTGTCCCTACCAGGAGGATGATTCTCTATCTCCTTCTCTTTCTCAGCCCATCCACACAGAGATGGAATGAAGCTGGAGTGGGTAGTACCCTCTGTAGCACAGGCAACCATCTCCTGTTCACTCTCCTCCTCAGCCTCCTCCACCTCATTATCATCCAATCCATACTGAGAAGATGAGATGAGGCTGGGCTAGGTAATATTACCCTGTGTACTTTCTTCCTCCATCTCCACCTGGTCCACATGCAAAGCTTCCTTTTTAATTGTGAGCAGCGAGCGTTTGAGTAGACACAAAAGCGAAATGGTTTCGCTGATTATGGCATCATCACCACTCACCCTCTTTGTTCATTCCTCAAAGTTTTATAGAACCTCACAGATGTAAGGCATCTCGTCAGTTCTTATGTGCGGAGGCTGACCTGAATACCGACAGGCATGTGGTAGATGGTATTCAACTACTGCCCTCTGCTTCTCATAAAGCCTTGCCAACATATGTATTGTGGAGTTCCAGCGCGTGGTCACGTCACACACAAGACGGTGAGCTGGCACTTGCAAGCGCTGCTGCAGCACTGCCACACCGACAGCAACTGTAGCTGATTTGTGGAAATGGGTGCACACTTGCCATTGCTATGACGAGACAGAAAGGGCGAGCAAGTAGGTAAAGATGGAGCGTCATCGATCTCATCTGGAGAGAGACAGCCAGTGGTATGGCGCAGCACTCTGTGGAGGACAAGGAACGTCCGAGAGGAGTGGCAGCGGATGCGACAGAGGACGTGTGGACAGGTGGACTGATGAAATGAAAGGTTCCACCAGAGGGTCCCATGTCAGCAGCCGAACCCCAAGGCAGAAGCAACCGTGTGGCCGAAGCCCTGCAGCAGGGTGGAACGTCTCAAGTCCCTGATGGCGACATGGCCGGTAAGTACCTCACAGACCCTCAAAGAGGTACCGGTCGAGAAGGCCACGTGGCCGCATGCGGCCTCTGCTCCTCAAGCAAGGGCTGCCACACATAGGCCTCAGGGGTGGCTTGTCCAGCAGGTGGCACCAGAGACTCGGGAGGGAGCCGTGCCCAAACCCTACGCTCCATGGAGAGAGAGGAGAGGGAGTAGAGAGTTCCCATCCAGTGAGCATGGTGCCTGATGAGTTCTCTCATCAGGCACCATGTTCATCATCTGCCAAGGCCTGGGAGCGGCAACTTTTCTTGGGCTGTGAGTAAAAAGAAACCCTAGTTTGAGTACAGCCACTTTAAGAAAAGTTAAAATATCACATGTAAGCGCTAGTTGAAGAAATTTGGGACTGTTCTACTTCACTAAGGACAGGAAGCACTGAATGCACCGGAAACATCCATTATTGGCCAGCATGGCCACAGTTTAAAGAAAATAAAATTCCTTTGTGTGTTTTCCCCCATTCCTGTTCTTTTGTGCACCCCTCTGCTGGATTGCAGGACAAAGTTGTCATGAAGTACAAGTCAGGGTTGGGTTACAGAAACAATATCCCAATCTCTGATGACCCCCGGAGAACCATCAAATCCATTATCATCAAATGGAAAGAGTACCACAACAAACCTGCCAAGAGAGGGTCGCCCAACAAAACTCTCAACCCGGGCAAAGATGGCATTAATAAGAGTTGCAGCACAGAGAATAGAGATAACCCTGAAGGAGCTGCAGAGCTCCCAAGCAGAGACTGCAGTATCTGTCCATACGATACGACCACAATAAGCCATGCACTCCATTTAGATGGCCTTCCATTGAGATGGAAGAGTGGGCAGAAAAAAATTGTTAGGCACATTTTGAGTGTCCCAAAAGACATGTGGGAGACTCCCCAAATGTATGGAGGAAGATGGTGTGGTCAGATGAGACCAAAATTGAACTTTTTAGCCACCAAGGTAAACGCTATGTCTGCCGCCAAACCAACTCAGCTCATTACCCCCCCAAACACCATCCCCACAAAGAAACATGGTGGTGGCAGCATCTTGCTGTTAGGATGTTTTTGGGCAGCAGGGACAGGGAAAATAGTCCGATTTGAGGGGAAGATGGATGCGAAATGCAGGGATATTCCTGTTTCAGTCTGTGAGTGATTTGAGACTGGGAGAGAATTTCACTTTTCAAGACATTGACCCAAAGCATACTGCTAAACAACACTCAAGTGGTTTAAGGGGAAACATGTAAATGTTTTGGAGTGGCCTACTCAAAGCCCAGACCTTAATCTAAATAAGAATCTGTGGTCAGACTTGAAGATTGCTGTTCACCAGAGGAAACCGTCTAACTTTAAGGAGCTGGAGCAGTTTTGCCTTGAGGAATGGGCAAAAATCCCAGTAGCAAGATGTGGAAAGCTCATAGAGACTTATCCATAGTGCAACCGTAATTGCCGCAAAAGGAAGCTCTACAGAGTACTGACTTTAGGGGGCTGGATAGTTATGCACACTGAAGTTTTCAGTTATTTTTGACCCATTTGTTGTTTGCTTCACAATAAAAAGAAAACCAAATGTTCACAGTTGTAGGCATGTTCTTTACATGGACTAATGCAAAGCCTAAAAACTAAGTAGTGATATTCCAGGTTGTGAGGTAACAAGACACAAAATATGGCAATTTTGAATTATGAAAATCACAGGATCGATAAATAAATAAATTATATGGAAATTATGAAAAAATTTAGACATTTTCAAAACATCTATACTTATTCAGTATTGAGTCTGAGCGCCACTCTCTGAAATCTTTGCACTTACACACCTTGGCTGCTATGAATGGGGATATTAGTTTGGAGCGCCCCCAGACACAGGGCCGCGGGGTACTCGGTACCGGGCCTCTCTGTCTCGGTCTTGGGGTTGTCACGGTGGCTAGACCCGGTCCGTGACCCTGCTAAGGGGCGTCCAATGAAAGATGAGATAATGGTGCGTGGTGCAGGTCGCAATGAATAACGAGGACACAGGGTTGCAGTCTCTTTACCTCTTTACTGAAGGCTTCAGGATCCTCAATCCAGAGTACTGCTAACAGGGCTGGCTGAGACCGACCGGTCCGAAGGCACATCCAGAGTTCCCTTTGCAGGTGGAAATCTGTGCCTACCTACTAGCGCCTGTGTGTTGTAGTACTTCCCTGCTGAGCACAACGGGATAGTCCTCACAACTGTTGTGTCTGTTTCTGATGTTCTTTCTCACAACTCGTATCTGTTCTGATGTTCTTCTCCATCCCCCAGATGATATGGCTAGGACGCACCCGTATGACGGGTAGGCCTGGAGTTCTTCCGGGACCCTAGTGTCGCCCCTCTCCCACAATTGCCTCCGTTGTCTGCTTAGGTGATTTAGATGAGACTGCCAACCTAAAGTCAACTGCCCTGCCGTTGGTTTGAAGTAATGCTTGGAGCCCAATACTTCCTCGGCGTTCCAGCCACCGGCTACGTGCCTCAGTAGGATGTTGCCTCGATCTTACGGCACGACTCCTACTGGTATTATCTCCTTTTTGCTGTGATCTCGTTTCTCACGTCTCCACAATAAACCTCGCTTCTTGTCCTTTCTTGAGATACTGCCGCAATGTAGTGCAGGCGCGGTTCTTTAACGCTCTATCTTGTTCGCTAGGCCTCTGTCAGGATCCCACCCCTGACAGGGACCCCCCTGAATCTTTCCCCCCGCAACACCCCCTGCCACAGGATGTTGCCTGGTTCCAACCCAGTCAGCTTCTCTCTAACTTTCTATCCAACCCCCAGTTTTACCAGATTGTGAGGAGTGGCCTAATACATAGCACCCTTTGCTCCCCCTGGAGGGCAGACTGTGAAGTGTATTGGTGCCTGTGATACCTGGTTAGGTGAACTCCTTAAGTGCCATCGGACGTACCATCGCCCCCCTTAGTGGTGGAGCAACAGTACTGCAACGACCAGGACTCTGGGGCGCTGCAAATGATTCTGAAGAATGCTCTGCTGCTGAATGCACTTCTACATGAAAATCATCAAGGTTTTCACAACAATCCGCTGCTGGCAGCTTCCTCTGCAATTTCACGACCAATGACATCACAAATGTGCTTGATGGGAGACAAGTACAGGACGCTGCAGGCCATGGTAGCATGATCCTGTAATTTCCATAATTCCTTGACTTCTTTCTGGTATTAGAATTTTAATATTGGGTAACATATAGTCATGGTCGAAATTTGTTAGCACCCTTGAAATTGTTCCAGCATTATTCAAGAAAGTGGCCCGGGATGGGGAGCATTATACAAGGAAGAGGGCCTGCAAAGGGGAGGAAGGGGGCCAAGGATGGGAGCATTATACAAGGAAGGGGCACAGGATGGGGAGCATTATACAAGGAAGGGGCACAAGATGGGGAGCATTATACAAGGAAGGGGGCCAAGGATGGGAGCATTATACAAGGAAGGGGCCCAGGATGGGGAGCATTATACAAGGAAGGGGGCCAAGAATGGGAGCATTATACAAGGAAGGGGGCCCAGGATGGGGAGCATTATACAAGGAAAGGGGCCAAGGATGGGAGCATTATACAAGGAAGGTGTCCAGGATGGGGAGCATTCTGCCAGGAAGGGGCCCAGGATGGGGAGCATTCTGCCAGGAAGGGGTCCAGGATGGGGAGTATTATACAAGGAAGGGGGCCCAGGATGGGGAGCATTATACAAGGAAAAGGGCCAAGGATGGGAGCATTATACAAGAAAGGGGCCCAGGATGGGGAGCATTCTGCCAGGAAGGGGTCCAGGATGGGGAGTATTATACAAGGAAGAGGTCCCAGGATGGGGAGTATCATACAAGAAAGGGGGCCCAGGATGGGGAGCATTATACAAGGAAGGGGTCCAGGATGGGGAGCATTTTACAAGGAAGAGGGCCCAGGATGGGGAGTACTATACAAGGAAGGGGGCCCAGGTTGGGGAGCAGTATACAAGGAAGGGGGCCCAGGATGGGGAGCATTATGCCAGGAAAGGGGCCCAGGATAGGGAGCGTTATACAAGGAAGGGGGCCCAGGGTGGGGAGCATTATACAAGGAAGGGGGCCAAGGATGGGGAGCATTATACAAGAAAGGGGCCCAGCATGGGGAGCATTATACAAGGAAGGGGGCCCAGGGTGGGGAGCATTATACAAGGAATGGGGCCAAGGATGGGGAGCAGTATACAAGGAAGGGGGTCAGGATGGGGAGCAGTATACAAGGAAGGGGGCCAAGGATGGGGAGCATTAAACAAGGAAGGCGCCCGGGATGGAGAGCATTATACAAGGAAGGGGGCCCAGGATGGGAAGCAGTATACAAGGAAGGGGGCCAGGATGGGGAGCAGTATACAAGGAAGGGGGCCAGGATGGGGAGCAGTATGCAAGGAACGAGGCCCAGGATGGGGAGCAGTATACAAGGAAGGGGGTCAGGAAGGGGAGCAGTATGCAAGGAAAGGGGTGCAGGATGGGAAGCAATATGCCAGGATGGGGTGCATTAAACAAGGAAGGGGGCCCAGGATGGAGAGCATTATACAAGGAAGGGGGCTCATAATGGGAGTATTATGCCAGAAAGGGGTCCAGGATGGGGAGCATTATACAAGGAAGGGGCCTAGGATGGGGAGCATTATACAAGGAAGGGGGCTCATGATGGGAGTATTATGCCAGGATGGGATCCAGGATGGGGAGCATTATACAAGGAAGGGGGCCTAGGATAAGAGCATTATACAAGGAAGGGATCCAGGATGGGGAGCATTATACAAGAAACGGGGCCCAGAATGGGGAGCATTATGCAAGGAAGGGGGCCAGGATGGGGAGCAATATAGAAGGAAGGGGCCAAGGATGGGGAGCAATATACAAGGAAGGGGCCCATGATGAGGGTCAGTATATCAGGAAAGGGCCCAGGATGGAGGACATTGTTATAAATTCGGGGACTATATTCCAGTAAGGGGTGTATGATGAGGGACATTGTTACAGGAAGGAGTCAGGATAAGAAATATTATCACAGTTAGGGGCCCAGGACTGGAGTCATTATACTAGGGAGGGGACCAGGATGGGAGACATTATTACCAGATGGAGCTCAAAATGGGAAAAATTTTACCAGGAGCGGGCCCAGGATGGAGGACATTATAACAGGAAGGGGCACAGGATGGGACACATTATACCAGGAACGGGCCCAGGATGGAGGACATTATAACAGGAAGGGGCACAGGATGGGACACATTATACCAGGATGGGGCCTAAGATAAAAGAGATTATTACAGGATGGAGGTCTTGATGTGGACGATTATTATAGGAAACAGCCAGGACGGGGAACATTATTACATGGCGAGCACGCTTATCATTATCGGATTTAGAACTCTACAAGGGCCCACACATCTGACCAACATACAGGTGGGGTCTAGGTGCAAATTGTGCACCGGAGGTCATATAGTTACGCCACTGTCCATATGTAAAGTAATTGATTAACAGTGCTATACAGCATTACTGCTATATAATCACCTTGAAGATTCACAATGGCTCAGTTTATAAGCCATCGATTGCGACCCCCTTCATCAGGATCGGCTGATTCAGCCAATATCACTGCACAAGTCACACACCTGGGATGATCATGGTGCATTAATAGTACCAGCCCAAAGAGTTAAATAGAGTAATCTGTATGAGTCTGTTACGTGTAGGTATCACGCGTATTAGGTGCACAATACCAGATGTGAAATAGTATTTTTCAATATTACTTTTCTAGCATTATCTACATCTGCCGATGGACTCACCTCGCTGACTAGTCCTTGCCAGTCGCTCTCTGTATGGTTATTATTCATGACTGGCAGCTGCCGTAATATTCTGCAGTGCTGTCAGGCCGATGTACCGTGCAGCAGTCATCCATAAGCTGCGGCTTCCGGAGCCTGAGCCACATTTGCCTGCACTGTTTGCTCTACGTCAGCATTAACAAACCCTGCAAGGGAGGGGAGTGCACCAACCATATGTGACAAACCTGTTACACCACTTGTTATCGGCCTGTGTCCGGTATACCTGCATTGCTAGTCTAGAACCCGCCATATTCATATAAAAAGCTGCAAACTGTGTGGGATTCCTACATGTATGCCTCTGATCTCCCTGATAGAGAAAACTCACCAAGACTTGAGGATATCCTCAAATTATTACAAATCAGTTACTTATTACTGTTTCTTCTACCAACGGTATGAAGATTGCTCGGCACTTTTCCAGAAAGAGAAAAATCTGAAAAGATCTGAGAAAGGACACCTAAACAAAATACAAAAGGCATATGCCTCCGGTCCCCCATATACCCAGGACACAGCTAGTTATTGAGATACAGTGCTAGGACAGCAAAATAAATCAAGACTTTTCTTACTAAGCCATAATTTCATTGAAAATAGAGCAAAAATAAAGGAACGTTATTCCCTGGTGTTTCCAATCCAGGCTGAGGTTTTCTGCAGCACAGAACTCAGTCTGTACGGAGTCCATGGAAAACGAGATTCTCCAGAAGAAAACGCTTGTAAAATTTTTGTTAAATTTTTGCACAAATTTTTCTTTTCTTGAACTGGTTTTGAGTAGGGTTGAGCGAAACGGGTCGTTCATTTTCAAAAGTCGCCGACTTTTGGCTAAGTCGGCGTCTCATGAAACCCGATCCGACCCCTGTGCTTGTCGGCCATGCGGTACGCGACTTTCGCGCCAAAGTTGCGTTTCAATGACGCGAAAAGCGCCATTTCTCAGCCAATGAAGGTGAACGCAGAGTGTGGGCAGCGTGATGACATAGGTCCTGGTCCCCACCATCTTAGAGAAGGGCATTGCAGTGATTGGCTTGCTGTCTGCGGCGTCACAGGGGCTATAAAGGGGCGTTCCCGCCGACCGCCATCTTACTGCTGCTGATCTGAGCTTAGGGAGAGGTTGCTGCCGCTTCGTCAGAAGCAGGGATAGCGTTAGGCAGGGTCCACTAACCACCAAACCGCTTGTGCTGTAGCGATTTCCACTGTCCAACACCACCTTCGGTGTGCAGGGACACTGGAAGCTACATTTTTTTTTTTTTTCCCTCAGCGCTGTAGCTCATTGGGCTGCCCTAGAAGGCTCCGTGATAGCTGTATTGCTGTGTGTACGCCACTGTGGAAACCAACTGCTTTTTTCAAAGCACATATCCTCTTGTTCCTTCCTTTCTGCACAGCTATCTTTTTTGTTTGTCCACACTTTTTATTTAATTTGTGCATCAGTCCACTCCTATTGCTGCCTGCCATACCTGGCTTACATTACTGCAGGGAGATAGTAATTGTAGGACAGTCCCTGTTTTTTTTTTTGTTTTTTTGTGGAAGATTAAGATTGGCATTTCTGCTACAGTGCCATCCCTGTGTGTGCCATCTCTCACTGAGTGGGCCATAGAAAGCCTATTTATTTTTTTCCTTGATTTGTGTTCTAAAATCTACCTCAACACAAAAACACTACATCAATCAGTGGGAGAAAAATATTGGCCTCAGTCAGGGCTTGTGTGCCACTCCTGTGTGTGCCATCTCTCATTCAGTGGGCCATACAAAGCCTATTTATTTTTTTGTTTTTTTTAATATTATTGGGTTTCTAAAGTCTCCGTGAAAAAAAAAAAAACATAAAAAAACAGTGGGAGAGTAATATTGCCCTTTCAGCTTGTGTGCCAGTCTTGACTCCTGGGTGTGCCACCTCTCTCTCTCTAATTGTGGGCCATAGAAAGCCTATTTATTTTTTTGCTTTTTTTAATATTATTTGGTTTCTAAAGTCTCCCTGAAAAAAAAAAAAAAAACATAAAAAAACAGTGGGAGAGTAATATTGCCCTTTCAGCTTGTGTGCCAGTCTTGACTCCTGGGTGTGCCACCTCTCTCTCTCTAATTGTGGGCCATAGAAAGCCTATTTATTTTTTTGCTTTTTTTAATATTATTTGGTTTCTAAAGTCTCCCTGAAAAAAAAAAAATACATAAAAAAACAGTGGGAGAGTAATATTGCCCTTTCAGCTTGTGTGCCAGTCTTGACTCCTGGGTGTGCCACCTCTCTCTCTCTAATTGTGGGCCATAGAAAGCCTATTTATTTTTTTGCTTTTTTTAATATTATTTGGTTTCTAAAGTCTCCCTGAAAAAAAAAAAATACATAAAAAAACAGTGGGAGAGTAATATTGCCCTTTCAGCTTGTGTGCCAGTCTTGACTCCTGGGTGTGCCACCTCTCTCTCTCTAATTGTGGGCCATAGAAAGCCTATTTATTTTTTTGCTTTGTTTAATATTATTTGGTTTCTAAAGTCTCCCTGAAAAAAAAAAATACATAAAAAAACAGTGGGAGAGTAATATTGCCCTTTCAGCTTGTGTGCCAGTCTTGACTCCTGGGTGTGCCACCTCTCTCTCTCTAATTGTGGGCCATAGAAAGCCTATTTATTTTTTTGCTTTTTTTAATATTATTTGGTTTCTAAAGTCTCCCTGAAAAAAAAAAAAACATAAAAAAACAGTGGGAGAGTAATATTGCCCTTTCAGCTTGTGTGCCAGTCTTGACTCCTGGGTGTGCCACCTCTCTCTCTCTAATTGTGGGCCATAGAAAGCCTATTTATTTTTTTGCTTTGTTTAATATTATTTGGTTTCTAAAGTCTCCCTGAAAAAAAAAAATACATAAAAAAACAGTGGGAGAGTAATATTGCCCTTTCAGCTTGTGTGCCAGTCTTGACTCCTGGGTGTGCCACCTCTCTCTCTCTAATTGTGGGCCATAGAAAGCCTATTTATTTTTTTGCTTTTTTTAATATTATTTGGTTTCTAAAGTCTCCCTGAAAAAAAAAAAATACATAAAAAAACAGTGAGAGAGTAATATTGCCCTTTCAGCTTGTGTGCCAGTCTTGACTCCTGGGTGTGCCACCTCTCTCTCTCTAATTGTGGGCCATAGAAAGCCTATTTATTTTTTTGCTTTTTTTAATATTATTTGGTTTCTAAAGTCTCCCTGAAAAAAAAAAAATACATAAAAAAACAGTGAGAGAGTAATATTGCCCTTTCAGCTTGTGTGCCAGTCTTGACTCCTGGGTGTGCCACCTCTCTCTCTCTAATTGTGGGCCATAGAAAGGCTATTTATTTTTTTTTTTATTAGTATTTGGTTTCTAAATTGTCCCTGAAAAAAACATTTTATCTTATTTGGTTTCTAAAGTCTCCCTGAGAAAAAAAAAAAAAAAAAAATTAGGTGGGAGAATAATATTGACATTAGTGCTTCAGTGACAGTCCTGCGTGTGTGTCATCTCTGTGATTTTGTGCCACAGAAAACAGAGTGTGTAACATTGTGCCTGATTTTCCTTGTGGTCTCACCAACCTGTTAAGGGATATTGAAATCATACTGAAGTTATAGCTCACCGTGTAAGTTGTTTGACAGCAACAAATAAAGTTACTTTGGTTAATTTTTTAAAACAATGAGGAAGTCTGGTGCAAGAGGTCGTGGCCGTGGGCGTTCATTGTCAGCTGGTAATGATGGTAGTGGTAGTGGAGCATCAGGTGGTCGTGGGGATAAAAATATTCCACCTAAGTCTGGAGCTGTGGAGCCAGTTTCGTCGTCTGGCTACACAAGGCCTCGAACGCTCTCTTTTCTGGGAGTAGGAAAAACGCTTTTAAAGCCGGAGCAGCAACAGCAAGTTTTGGCTTACATTGCAGACTCAGCCTCTAGCTCTTTTGCCTCCTCTTCTGAAACTGGTAAATGTAAAAGCAGCGCGTCGCTTGTGGATGTTCACGGTCAGGGACAAGTCGCTTCCTTGTCCTCCTCAGCAAAAACTACAACAAGAGAGAAGGATGCAGCAGGCGACACAACGGGTCACTCCATGGAGCTCTTTACACATACCGTCCCTGGCTTAGAAAGTGAAACATTTAACAGGCCATGCCCATTACAAGTAGATTCTGACATGGAGTGCACTGATGCACAGCCACAGCCAGAGTACTATGCTGCTCCTTTGACTCAGACCACCACATTGCCCTCTCAGGGTACAGATCCACAATCAGACCCTGATGAGACTATGTTGCCCCGCCACGAACGCTATACCACAGACCGACACAGTGACACAGACGAAGTTGCACACGAGCTCGAAGAGGAGGTAATAGATGACCCGGTTGTTGACCCCGATTGGCAGCCATTGGGGGAACAGGGTGCAGGCAGCAGTAGTTCAGAAGTGGAGGTGGAGGAGGGGCCGCAGCAGGCATCAACATCGCAACAGGTTCCATCTGCCGGGCCCCTATCTGGCCCAAAACGCGTGTCAAAGCCAAAACCTGTTGGAGCACAGCGTTGCCATCCGGTTAAAGCTCAGTCTGCAATCCCTGAAAAGGGATCCGATGCTAGGAAGAGTGCAGTCTGGCATTTTTTTAAACAACATCCAATTGATCAGCGCAAAGTCATCTGTCAAAAATGTTCTACTAGCTTAAGCAGAGGTCAGAATCTGAAAAGTCTCAATACTAGTTGCATGCATAGACACTTAACCACCATGCATTTTCAAGCCTGGACTAACTACCAAACGTCCCTTAAGGTTGTAGCACCCTCGGCCAATGAAGCTAGTCATCAACGCAACATCCCTTCCGTCACTGTAAGGCCACCATTTTCCGCACCACCGGCAGTATCTGTGCAGGTTTCTTTGCCAGCCAAAAGCAGTCAGGGTCAGGGAATCACCAGTTTTGTAGGCGGAAATATTGCATCTAGGGCACCGGCGGAAACAATACCGTCTCCAACCGTCTCTCAGTCTGCCATGTCCACCGGCACACCCGCAAGTTCCACGATCTCCATCTCTCCAGTTCAGCTCACACTACATGAGACTCTGGTTAGAAAAAGGAAGTACTTATCCTCGCATCCGCGTACACAGGGTTTTAACGCCCACATAGCTAGACTAATCTCGTTAGAGATGATGCCCTACCGGTTAGTTGAAAGCGAAGCTTTCAAAGCCCTGATGGAGTACGCTGAACCACGATACGAGCTACCCAGTCGACACTTTTTTTCCAGAAAAGCCATCCCAGCCCTGCACCAGCATGTTAAACAGCGCATCGTCCATGCACTCAGGCAATCTGTGAGTACAAAGGTGCACCTGACTACAGATGCATGGACCAGTAGGCATGGCCAGGGACGTTATGTGTCCATCACGGCACACTGGGTGAATGTGGTGGATGCAGGGTCCACAGGGGACATCAATTTCGGGACAGTTGTGCCTAGCCCACGGTCTAGGAAACAGTTGGCTGTAGGCGTTCGCACCCCCTCCTCCTCCTCCTCCTCGTCCTCCTGCAGAAGCTACAGCTCTTCCACAGACCGCAGTCGGCCAACCACTCGATCGGCAGATGACACTGTTGCACACCAGTTGTCCCATTATGGGCCAGCTACTGGCAAGCGTCAGCAGGCTGTATTGGCTATGAAGTGTTTGGGCGACAACAGACACACCGCGGAAGTTCTGTCCGAGTTCTTGCAACAAGAAACGCAGTCGTGGCTGGGCACAGTAGATCTTGAGGCAGGCAAGGTAGTTAGTGATAACGGAAGGAATTTCATGGCTGCCATCTCCCTTTCCCAACTGAAACACATTCCTTGCCTGGCTCACACCTTAAACCTGGTGGTGCAGTGCTTATTGAAAACTTATCCTGGGTTCTCCGACCTGCTCCTCAAAGTGCGTGGACTTTGCTCACATATCCGACGTTCGCCTGTACACGCCAGCCGTATGCAGACCTATCAGCGGTCTTTGAACCTTCCCCAGCATCGCCTAATCATAGACGTTGCAACAAGGTGGAACTCAACACTGCACATGCTTCAGAGACTGTGCCAACAGAGGCGGGCTGTTATGTTTTTGTGGGAGGATACACATACACGGGCAGGCAGTAGGATGGCAGACATGGAGTTGTCAGGTGTGCAGTGGTCGAAGATACAAGACATGTGTCAAGTCCTTCAGTGTTTTGAGGAATGCACACGGCTGGTTAGTGCAGACAACGCCGTAATAAGCATGAGCATCCCCCTAATGCGTCTGCTGATGCAAAGTTTGACGCACATAAAGGAGCAGGCGTCTGCACCAGAGGAAGAGGAAAGCCTTGATGACAGTCAGCCATTGTCTGGTCAGGGCAGTGTACAGGACGAGGTAGCGGGCGAAGAGGAGGTGGAGGACGAGGAGGATGATGGGGATGAGTATATTTTTAATGCGGAACCTTTCCCGGGGGCACTGGAAATTGGTTGCGTGTCAAGGCCGGGTTCTGGTTTTTTGAGGGACACAAGTGACGTAGATTTGCCTGCAACTGCCCCTCACCCAATCACAACCGGAGATTTGACAACTGGAACTTTGGCCCACATGGCGGATTATGCCTTACGTATCCTAAAAAGGGACACACGCATAACGAAAATGATGAACGATGACGATTACTGGTTGGCCTGCCTCCTTGATCCACGCTATAAAGGCAAATTGCAAAATATTATGCCACATGAGAACTTGGAACTAATATTAGCAACCAAACAATCAACTCTTGTTGACCGTTTGCTTCAGGCATTCCCAGCACACAGCGCACGTGATCGTTCTCACACGAGCTCAAGGGGGCAACAGACTAGGAGTGTTAGGGGTGCACACATCAGAAGTGGCGTTGGACAGAGGGGTTTTCTGACCAGGTTGTGGAGTGATTTTGCTATGACCGCAGACAGGACAGGTACTGCTGCATCAATTGAAAGTGACAGGAGACAACATTTGTCCAGTATGGTTACTAACTATTTTTCATCCCTTATCGATGTTCTCCCTCAACCGTCATTCCCATTTGATTACTGGGCATCAAAATTAGACACCTGGCCAGAATTGGCAGAATATGCATTGCAGGAGCTTGCTTGCCCGGCAGCAAGTGTCCTATCAGAAAGAGTATTCAGTGCTGCAGGTTCAATATTAACCGAAAAAAGGACTCGTCTGGCTACCCAAAATGTTGACGATCTAACATTCATTAAAATGAACCACAACTGGATTTCGAAATCTTTTGCCCCACCTTGCCCGGCTGACACCTAGCTTTCCTATGAAAAGCTCTTGCCTGTGGACTACTGTGAATTACTTTTCTAATGTCTAATTTGCTGCAGCTGATTGTCCAGCATACGACATGTTTACACCTCCCTAAATGGCCAAACTCCCCACACGGGGCCGTGGTATCGCGACTTGGCGCAAGCACCCGTGAGACTGCTGTTTGTCTGAAGAGGTGGGTGTACTCGCTTTTGGTCGACGGCATTGCTACTGGGTTCCTCATAGTACAATAAAGTGTCTCTGGCGGTGGTGGTGCGCACCCAACGTCAGACACACTGTTGTAACATGAGGGGCCTTGGGCCTGTAACGCCAGCCACAAGAGAGTTCACCCACCCCCAGGTCAAACATTGCTCTACCACTTCCACAGTTATCTCTCACACTTCCACCAATGTTTAGTCTATGCGCTGACATCCTTCCATACCTGCCACTGACAATACCATTGTGTTGACATGTATGATGGTACTTAACATAGTCAGGGGCAGTGTCCTCTATTTACCACAGTAAATACTTTGCGCAAAATTAGTAGGTCTGAAACAACGCAGAGGATCCCACCCCTGAACCTAATGATTGCACCCTTTAGTGTTTTTGTTTTGTTTTAATGCGAGACATTCACATTTAGTTGTTGTTTTGGACTACTAACTGGCAGACACTCATTACAATCGGCCACCGTTGACCAGACCACTGCTGCCCGTGTACCCCTGTAACTAATAATAAAGTGCCTACAGCCAGCCCAATTTAATTATGTTAGGCCTTCGAAGCCTGTCTGCGGTCCCTCCTTCCACTAGGCCTCCACTGACCAGACCACTGCTGAACGTGTACCCCTGGAACCAATTATAAAGTGCCTACAGCCAGCCCAATTTAATTATGTTAGGCCTTCGAAGCCTGTCTGCGGTCCCTCCTTCCACTAGGCCTCCACTGACCAGACCACTGCTGCCCGTGTACCCCTGGAACCAATTATAAAGTGCCTACAGCCAGCCCAATTTAATTATGTTAGGCCTTCGAAGCCTGTCTGCGGTCCTTCCTTCCACTAGGCCTCCACTGACCAGACCACTGCTGCCCGTGTACCCATGGAACCAATTATAAAGTGCCTACAGCCAGCCCAATTTAATTATGTTAGGCCTTCGAAGCCTGTCTGCGGTCCCTCCTTCCACTAGGCCTCCACTGACCAGACCACTGCTGCCCGTGTACCCCTGGAACCAATTATAAAGTGCCTACAGCCAGCCCAATTTAATTATGTTAGGCCTTCGAAGCCTGTCTGCGGTCCTTCCTTCCACTAGGCCTCCACTGACCAGACCACTGCTGCCCGTGTACCCCTGGAACCAATTATAAAGTGCCTACAGCCAGCCCAATTTAATTATGTTAGGCCTTCGAAGCCTGTCTGCGGTCCCTCCTTCCACTAGGCCTCCACTGACCAGACCACTGCTGCCCGTGTACCCCTGGAACCAATTATAAAGTGCCTACAGCCAGCCCAATTTAATTATGTTAGGCCTTCGAAGCCTGTCTGCGGTCCCTCCTTCCACTAGGCCTCCACTGACCAGACCACTGCTGCCCGTGTACCCCTGGAACCAATTATAAAGTGCCTACAGCCAGCCCAATTTAATTATGTTAGGCCTTCGAAGCCTGTCTGCGGTCCTTCCTTCCACTAGGCCTCCACTGACCAGACCACTGCTGCCCGTGTACCCCTGGAACCAATTATAAAGTGCCTACAGCCAGCCCAATTTAATTATGTTAGGCCTTCGAAGCCTGTCTGCGGTCCCTCCTTCCACTAGGCCTCCACTGACCAGACCACTGCTGCCCGTGTACCCCTGGAACCAATTATAAAGTGCCTACAGCCAGCCCAATTTAATTATGTTAGGCCTTCGAAGCCTGTCTGCGGTCCTTCCTTCCACTAGGCCTCCACTGACCAGACCACTGCTGCCCGTGTACCCCTGGAACCAATTATAAAGTGCCTACAGCCAGCCCAATTTAATTATGTTAGGCCTTCGAAGCCTGTCTGCGGTCCCTCCTTCCACTAGGCCTCCACTGACCAGACCACTGCTGCCGGTGTACCCCTGGAACCAATTATAAAGTGCCTACAGCCAGCCCAATTTAATTATGTTAGGCCTTCGAAGCCTGTCTGCGGTCCTTCCTTCCACTAGGCCTCCACTGACCAGACCACTGCTGCCCGTGTACCCCTGGAACCAATTATAAAGTGCCTACAGCCAGCCCAATTTAATTATGTTAGGCCTTCGAAGCCTGTCTGCGGTCCCTCCTTCCACTAGGCCTCCACTGACCAGACCACTGCTGCCCGTGTACCCCTGGAACCAATTATAAAGTGCCTACAGCCAGCCCAATTTAATTATGTTAGGCCTTCGAAGCCTGTCTGCGGTCCCTCCTTCCGCTAGGCCTCCACTGACCAGACCACTGCTGCCCGTGTACCCCTTTAACTAATAATAAAGTGCCTACAGCCAGCCCAATTTAATTATGTTAGGCCTTCGAAGCCTGTCTGCGGTCCCTCCTTCCACTAGGCCTCCACTGACCAGACCACTGCTGCCCGTGTACCCCTGGAACCAATTATAAAGTGCATAGAGCCTATTTTTTTATTTAATTTAATATTAATAAAGCCAGGATGAACTACGATATACCACGCTATGAGCTACCCAGTTGACAATTCTTTTGCGAGAAAAGCCATCCCACCCCTCCACCTGCATGTTAAAGACCGCATTGTCCTTGCATTCTGTCAATTTGTCAGTCCGAAGGTATACCTGACAACAGACACATGGACCTGTAGGCCTGGCCACGGAAGGTTACGTGTCCTTTGTGGCTCAATGGGTTAATGTATTGGATGCATGGTCCATACAGGGGACAGCCTGCAAAGTCTGTCTGCAGTCCCTAATTCAAGTTGGCCTCAACTGAATAAAGCTGAGCTTCTACCTTCTGGCTCAGATTAACTGCTGTTTTTAAAAAAATTGGCTTTTCCGTCCTTCTAAAGGTGTCTGCCCCTGCCTGGTGTTGTCCTCAACTGAATAAAGCTGAGCTTCAACCTTCAGTTCCAAACATACAACAAAAAACTGGTACAATACAAAAAGTGGCCTCCAGCTACAAAAACTTTCTCCTACAAGTAGTTAACTGACAGTTTTTTTTCCAGTGAAAACACAGATATGGCATCCAACGAGTGTTGTCCTGTCTCGTCTTCTTTATATTATTGCCAAGAAGCTGCAACTGAATAAAGCTGTGCTTCAACCTTCAGTTCCAAATTACCATTTTTAAAAATGCAATTGGCTGTTCCGGCCTACTAAAGGTGTCTGTCTGCCCCTGCCTGGTGTTGTCCTCAACTGAATAAAGCTGAGCTTCAACCTTCAGTTCCAAATTACCATTTTTAAAAATGCAATTGGCTGTTCCGGCCTACTAAAGGGGTCTGCCCCTGCCTGGTGTTGTCCTCAACTGAATAAAGCTGAGCTTCTACCTTCTGCCTCTTACTAACTGCTGTTTTTTTAAAAAAAATTGGCTGTTCCGGCCTACTAAAGGTGTCTGTCTGCCCCTGCCTGGTGTTGTCCTCAACTGAACAAAGCTGTGCTTCAACCTTCTGTTCCAAATTACCATTTTTAAAAATGCCATTGGCTGTTCCGGCCTACTAAAGGTGTCTGTCTGCCCCTGCCTGGTGTTGTCCTCAACTGAATAAAGCTGAGCTTCAACCTTCAGTTCCAAATTACCATTTTTAAAAATGCAATTGGCTGTTCCGGCCTACTAAAGGTGTCTGTCTGCCCCTGCCTGGTGTTGTCCTCAACTGAATAAAGCTGAGCTTCAACCTTCAGTTCCAAATTACCATTTTTAAAAATGCAATTGGCTGTTCCGGCCTACTAAAGGTGTCTGTCTGCCCCTGCCTGGTGTTGTCCTCAACTGAATAAAGCTGAGCTTCTACCTTCTGCCTCTTACTAACTGCTGTTTTTTAAAAAAAATTGGCTGTTCCGGCCTACTAAAGGTGTCTGTCTGCCCCTGCCTGGTGTTGTCCTCAACTGAACAAAGCTGTGCTTCAACCTTCTGTTCCAAATTACCATTTTTAAAAATGCCATTGGCTGTTCCGGCCTACTAAAGGTGTCTGTCTGCCCCTGCCTGGTGTTGTCCTCAACTGAATAAAGCTGAGCTTCAACCTTCAGTTCCAAATTACCATTTTTAAAAATGCAATTGGCTGTTCCGGCCTACTAAAGGGGTCTGCCCCTGCCTGGTGTTGTCCTCAACTGAATAAAGCTGAGCTTCTACCTTCTGCCTCTTACTAACTGCTGTTTTTTAAAAAAATTGGCTGTTCCGGCCTACTAAAGGTGTCTGTCTGCCCCTGCCTGGTGTTGTCCTCAACTGAACAAAGCTGAGCTTCCACATTCTGGCTTTCGCCCTATACTATCAGATATTAAACTGCATTTGGCCTACTAGTGTGGTTAGGCCCTTGAAACAGTGTCTGCTGCTCTTGGGTTTGCTACTCCACTGAACAAAGCAATGCCGCCTGTTTAGTCCTGTTACCAATTTTGAACTGCATTTAGCCTACTTTATTCTTTGGCCCTATATCTGTTTCCTCCTCATCCTGCCCATTGCCCAGCCACTGCTAGATGAGTCTGCTGGTACATTGACCTAGACCACTACATTCCCCTTATACTCTACACAGCCAGAATCTGACCCTGCTGAAAGTAAGGTTCCCCTTCCCGCATGTTATACCACCTTACACAGGGACAGAGAGGAAGGTGCAGATGAAAGTGCAGGTTCCTTCATCAGGTGGGGGGGCATACTCGTTGGCGACGTCACTGGCACAGGGCCACTCAGAGTACGCAAAAGTGTCGCTGCTGGTGGGAGGCGCCCCCGCCATGCAAACACACCGCTGTACTTTGAGGGGCCCTGTGCCAGTGCCAATGCGAACGAGTGGGCCCCCCCTGCTTGCTCAGGATCACAGCACTTGCAACGTTGAAATACTTACCTTTCCCTGCAACACCGCCGTGACGTAGTCCGCATTTCCTGGGCCCACGAAAAACTTGAGCCAGCCCTACTCCCCCCACAACTTTTGCCAAATGACCCCCAATTCCCTATGCCCAACTATTATTATAAAGTTAATTAAGATTGACAAGCTTCAGAAACAAGAATGGATGTTTTTGGCATTAAAATGGGCACTGTAGGTGTTTTCCTGGCCTCCACTCACTGCCGACTATGCTTCCCCATTGACTTGCATTGGGTTTCGTGTTTCGGTCGATCCCCGACTTTTAGCGATAATCGGCCGACTGCACTCGACTCGACTCTGGACAAAATCGGGTTTCACAAAACCCGACTCGATCTTAAAAAAATGAAAGTCGCTCAACTCTAGTTTTGAGCAGTTTTCGAAAGGTTTCCTGAAGGGTTTTGCAGCCTTTTGATATGACAGTGCCTACTTTAGGGTATATTCCATCAGGATCCTTTTCAAAGAAGTGACTGGCACTTTTTTCCCCTATCAGGTGTTTTATTAAAACATTTTCAGGAAAAAAAATGGCAAATAACTCCTCTTATGAAAAGCAGAGCTGATTTTCCCCAAATAATGTCAGTTTTCCCAGTCATGCTTGAAGCAGCTTTTGAGTAGGATTTTGGGGTAGATCTGCTCTAAAAATGAAGGGCTCGCTTCATCAACGCTTTTACACCACAATTCTGTTGTGAAAGGCTGGAAAATTTGCAAAGTTTAGCCCCAACTCTGAGTTGTGACTCTTGGCAATTTCATGCTAATTTTTCACCGTGGGACGGTGTCATAGCGTGCGTGGGCCACCAAATCTCCTCTAACTCATGACGCACTGGGCCATTCTCTAGGGAGACGCATGCCACTCGACAGACGCTCCAGATTCATGAAGAACCCTGCACCTCTTCATGAATCAGGATCGTCTGATTTCAGCATAACCCCTCATCAAGAACGGCATGAACAACTCCTGTCTTGATGAATCGGGTCATCAGCGTGTGTTGAGAGAATTGGATAACGATCCATACTCCTTTAGTACATATGGTACCTGAATACTCAGACTGTGCATGGCTGCCTGAGTCAGCTCTACAAGGCTTTATATGAGGATGTCACAGGTGTTTGCCCAATAACCTGCAAAAAGCATCCATCATTAGGAGCTGGAGCCAAAAGCAGGTGCCTGAGCCTTGACAGGTGAGTAACACTTATTTTGAGGTGTATTGTAGATTGGATGATCATTTGGGGTCTTGAAACAAATTTATATTGAAAATTTTTGATTTGAGGAAATTTTTTTTTTTTTTTAAATGCATGTATTTGGGCTAAAAATAATTGTTGCAGTTGGGTTTAGATAAAAATGTTGCATCATTTGGTTTTTAAAGTTGATTGTTGACCTGATCATATCTGGCTGCAGGATGAGTTAACTAAGAATCTGACTCCCCGTCAGAACGAGCTCACTGACGGATTCTCAGGTACCTCATTTTTCGGCTTTAAGTTATAGAAGGCAAATGGAGTTATGGTTTTAATGAATGCCAAATGCACTGAACTTCATAAATACATGCAAGAAAAGCAGATACATACTGTACGTGGTTTTATGCATGTAGTTTAGACCTTCTCTTCAATATTCTTCTGCAAATAAATAAATAAATAAATATTCTTCTGCAAATAAATAAATAAATAAATATTCTTCTGCAAATAAAATTAATTAATTAGCAAGAAAGGTAAAATAGATTGAAATGACTTTATTTGTATCAATGCACAAGTTCCTAACAGCATACCATTAAAAACATATTAATGTACCAAAAGATATACAGTATGTACATTCTTAAATGGATTCTATTCATTTTATTAAACTTTTTTTGTTTTTTTAATATAAACTACAGTTACTTTACATTAGTGCATGTTTCCATCCTTGAAAACTGTATAATTCTGTAAATTCTCGAAATGGGATAATATTTTTGCATAGTGTATTCAGTTCAGTGCTTGACGCTGTCTGTGAATCACAATAACTATGAAAATCATATCACCTTCTCGTATATTATGTTTTATGCTCTTTTTTGCAAAGTCATTCAAAAGCTTCAAGCTGTGCTGCACCTTTAATGAGAATGTTATAGTATAACGTTTTTTCAGAGATTTTGGTAAATGATTTAGAGAAAACAGCCTGTAGAAAAGCCCATGAAGAGGAAATGAATGCAGGATAGAAGCTGTGCTCCTATAAGAGCTAATGGAGACACTGGATGCACATCCAGCCTATATTACTAGGAGGGACACTCCCACAAGAGAAAAATCAGAAACTTGAATCCAGCTACAAACTGCATATCAGGGGGGCTGAAAATGAATGAAGCAATTAATATTTCTGACTGAAACTTAGTGCAATAATATCAACTAAAGGTAACCACAAACTGTACACCTAAAAGTCACTATATGGTACTCCAAAACAGTATGCCCTAATAACCCCATAGAACATGATACTATACTGCAAAACTAAAATAAATATTGTTATAGTGTTCACCTAACAGTGACTCGAAATACATAAATAATACTAATATTGAGTATCTAAATAATAATGCCAAACACTGCGGAAGTAATAACGTCACATGAAAACCAAGTAATACTATTATTTAGTGCCCAAATACCACTGCTGTAAGTAAGGATATACTTGTGTACAACATGTACGCCCGCCCGCTAGCACACTTATGGGACAGTGGGATACATGGCAGCTATGACAACTCAGTGTCAGCGTAAAAAAATGGCCTATAATTTTTAATACAATCAGTTATAATGGGAATTACTGATTAAATATTTAAAAATATGGAGGCAAACTGCTGACCATATCTGCAATATGTGTATTTAGACTTATTTCTCTGCTGTTCAACAAAAGGTCTATCTAAAGCATAAAACCTAATCCTTAAGCTCTCCTGATTCTGATGCTTTTTTCTGTTTTGCAATGCCTTGCTCCATTGCATAGATATTCACATTTATTGACTTTGGAGCACAGTATGTGAAATCTCTGTTTGCAGCCCAAATGGTGTTTTCTTCAGAGTCTTCTCGGGCTGCATGTGCTTTCAACCACTTTGCTAAACTCTGCCAGTCATAGCATTGTCAGTATCTGTGAGGGAGGAATGAAAGGTAATGCCCCAAAGAAAAATGTTCAGTTGGATTGTAAAGCAGAGATTTCACATACTGAGCTACAAAATCAATAAATGTGAATATCTTTGCAATGCAACGGCACAGTGAAAAATGGAAAAGAGTGGCAGAATCAGGGAAGCTCGGGGATTTTTATGGGGTATTTCACAAAACATTTTTGAGCAAGAAAAAATCTTTAAAACAATTTAAAAGAAATATGACATATATAAATTATGTAATATGTTAATGCAAAAAATATATTACTGTAGAATTATAGTGTGTTTTTTTGCTGTAAAAATTTTGTGTTTTAAAAATTAGAACTGCAGTGATTTGCAGGAGGTTATGCATTAATAATTCTAGACTGGATGCCTCTACCATCTGAACTTTGAAAACCATGTCCTCATTCCTGCTGTTTAGGGTACAGTTAGTGAAAACAACGCATTTTTGGACTCTGAACAGTGGATGTCACTTTTAAAGCTTCTCATACACTATTACTCAGAGAGAATGGCTCTGTATAAATATTTGCGCTTACAATATTTCTTGTGCGTTAGACTATACAGAGATTACTCAGACCCTCCATTGCAGCCCCCCACATTTTGCATGTCTTTTTGGCTACCTTGGTAAATCTATACAGCCTTCTTTTCTTGTTTTATATGCTCTATGTATTCACTGTAATATTTGGATCTTACCATGGTACCCTTGTATATAAAGGGTCAGGCACTGACTCATAGCAGGGGTGCACCCAACTTTTCCTGGTCTGAGAGTCACAATCTCATACAGACGCTGCAAGAAATTTTAAAGGGATATTTCCATCTGAGACATTTATGTCATGCCAAAAGTGTTTATGTAAGGAGATGAGCATATTGCTCTGTTCCCCCTCAAAGTCATCAGTGCTGTGTATAATGTACAGTGTAGTGTGTATAATGTCATGCATCATGGTGATGGTGATGTGTAGTGTGGATTGTGATGTGGTGTATTGTAATGTTTTGCAATGTACTGTTAGGAAGCTGAGTTCTGCCCAGCAACAGACAGTGAATAGGGTAAGACATAGTTAAGTGTTGGGACTAGCCCATAGAAGGAGGGATTCCCACCTATAGTGAAAAATGAGGCCCCCCGATCAGCCCTCCAGGGAGGAAGACCGCATGCATGTGAATCTCTCTGTTAGAGTTTATGGGAATTGTGGTAAGGTGCATGACATTCCTCTTCTTTCTACATTTGATCTGTCTAACATACATGCATTCTTATGTCCAGATTGTAACACAAAATTGCAGTCTGGACCACATGTGGCCCCTGGACTACAGGATGTGGATCTCTGACTCAATAGGTGGCACCAGAGTCAACTTTGTTCCTCTTCTTATAGTCACCGTTTCATCTAAGGCTAATACATATTGTACAAAACAAGCATTTAAAGGTGCAGTACATCTGATATGAGAATAATAGTGTAGGATGTATATACAAAATATGGTTGTTACGGGGTACAGACAACGCAACTGTAGAAAGAGTTTATTTTCTTCAGAGTTGACAGGCTACATAGGTTCCCCAGCTGTTGAGACATTACTATCCACAACCGGCCTTCCAGCTGTGATCTACACTACCGGCAATATACAAACAGCTTCATTCGATGTTTTCTGAAAAAGTATAGTGTTTTGTTATAGACGTTCAGTACTTGTTACAAAAAGGGTTGAAAATTATTAAAATTGATAAATGAGTAAAATCATGCAAATTACCCAAAGTATGTATGTGAACATAATGCCAAACAGATGCTGATGCTCATATGCCAGGTTTCCCAGCACATAATATAGGTCCCTGTATTTCTTCAGGAGATATCAGTCTGTGTCCTTATCCATGTCCTTACAAGCTCAGGTCGACTATGATGTGTTCGAAAATCTGTGTATTTCCTTTAAAACTGGAGGCAAAAATAAAATCCCGTCGATCAGTTGACACCGCTGTGAAAGAACGCGGTGCTTGTATGTAGATCTCCTTGAACTTCTCAAAAAGCTTATTTTCGGGATCCCACTGGTATATTTGTGAAAACGTATAATCACTGCCAAGAGCTAGGTAATATCTATCCTTAAAGATAAAGGGTTGCAATGCCATTGCTCCACGGGACGGTAGTGCCTGGATCTCAATAAACTGCTTGTTGCTCCATCTCATGATCTTGGAATCTCCAATAAACCTGGTCAATGAAATGTAGAGTTCATCTTTCATTTTGTAACTTTTGACAGCCAGGACATCCTCCATGTTTGGGATATCACTCAGAGGGGTAAATTTCTGGGTGCTTTTGTTCCACTGTAAGATAAGAGGTACTTGAGATCGGCTGGACAATACAAGATGAGGCTTCGCGTCAATTTCGATGAATTCTGCATCAGTGTCGCGGAACCATTCATGGAGGGACTGGTAGGAGTAGAAGCCTTTGCCATTCCACTTGTACACAGTGGTCAGACCTGCCTTTGAGCTGTCAGCAATCACAAAAAAGTTTTCCCCTTCAATCTGGAACAGTTCAATGTCATTTGGCTTAGAAATACGTGAAACTTCAATGTCTTGGAACTTGGTGAATTTGGCCCAGCTTTCATCATACTTGTATATGTGAGATCCACCAAAGAGTTGGGCCACCACCATGAATACTTGATCATCGATTAGTATGGCTTTGCATCCGACAATGGATTGGCCTGCCAATAAAGACAACTGGGTTACAAAAAGTTGACATATAAAATAAACCACCTTTATAGTTTGCAGTTTATTCATTTATTTTGACAAAAAGTTTTTCAAAATACAATGTAATTGTGAACATTATGATCATCGATTTTAGTCTCATCAGATTGACTTAAATTTCAGGTTTCTGCCATATGTTTGGCATTCTAATATAAACAGAAGATAGTTGGATATGTGCTCGTAGGAAAATGACCAAGTCCAAACCACCCTGTAGAACCACATTCTACGGTCCCAAGAGGCATTTACTTGAGTGGTCAACCAAACTGAATCTATGGAATTATTTGTATTAATCTGTCAAGGCTATGCGGAAGGTCGACCATCTATTTTTCTGTGTGTAAAAGAGGCAAAAACTGTTATAATTTTATGGAAAAATTACATTTTGGATTAGAATATGATCACAATTCTTGTAAAACTGAAATACCTATATTATTCCTGTACCTGTGATGTTATCATAACTTCGGAAGTTCATTTCAATGTGATCCCACTCCAGCACCATACAGTTTTCCATGCTCGGTTGTGCTATAGCCACAAAGACATCATTCTTATATTGGAAGGTATCGACAGAAACTGATTCATATGGCAAAATTTGATGAACGACAAAATCTGTAAATTGACAACATGAAAAAATATATATTTATATATTTTTATATATTTTTTTCAGGAATTCAGTACCCATCATAAACGCTTATTATTAGTAGGTTACTGATATTTTAGAATAGTACATTGATTGGGAAAATAAATAACTGAAATGTCAACTATTCATCCGGTCTTTCTCTGTTACTCATTGGCTTTTCCAAATAAAGTACCAGCACCCACATTTGCCCACCTTTAAATTTTGATGGTAAACCTTAAAATCTCTGAGGATTGAATATAGACAAGGAAATGCAAGAAAATATTCAAGTCTTAAAGAAGACCTGTCAGTAGGTAAAAAGTCTAAAGTTTTTGCTTTCATTTATCCCCACTGCTTTCATGAGTATTTTGCTTTTTTATTTTTTAAAATGTGCCATACGATTCCAGAGATATGGTGTTCTTTACATAGTGCTAGATTTATGGTCTTTACCATGAAGGCGTGACAGGATAAATACACGTTTCCAAAGATTACTATGAGCCACACCCCCATGGAAAAGACCATAAAAATTAACACTAAATAAAAAAAGTCTCAACTAAATAAAATGATTGACCCCCTGACGAAGGTAGATGCCGAAACACTGGTCAGGGTGGACGCTTCCCCTACACACTTAGGCTGGGTTTACATTGCGTTAACAGCAGCCCGTTCAACACATACGTTAACGGACTGCTGTTAACGCAAGTGCCGATATGTCATTGCGCTAGCGCAGATAGAGCTAGCAGATGCTCTATCTGCGCTAGCAATGACGGACCCGGAAACGCTGCAGCCCACGTCCCAGGGTCCGTCACTCAATGTCGGCACATCGCTAGCGTACGCCCATTGTGCGCTAGAGATGCGTCCGACATAGGACATAATGGTGGCGTTAAGGGACTACGTTACACCGCGTTATGCCGTGGTGTAACGTAGTCCGTCTAACGGACACCTATAACGTAATGTGAACCTAGCCTTACCTCTCACTCTCTCTCATACAGGTACAGTTTTTTACATATGGTCTCACAACTCTGCTGGTATAGCCTGATGTCAACCTTCAATAACATTATATCTTCCATCTTAAGGTGACTATGCTTTGTCTCAGGACATATATGCACATGCACCTTCCCTAACTATATATGCTGCTCAGAGATACATGTTCTGTTTTTAATACTGCCTGTATTGATATACTTCTGTGTTTATAAACCGTTTAGATATGTGGTGTAAGATGGCCGCCGTACGGGTCCTTGAGGGGAGATAGGTATCATTGTGGTTGGTAGTTTCGATGATGTGAGCTTGGAAAGCATGCTCCAGTAAATATAGTGCTGAGAGAGTTATTAGGCCACTCCAGGGCCTGGTTTTATGAGCAGTCACAAGAGATGGGTGGGAATGACTGCTCACATATCCCAACCCCAGGGGCGTAGCTTGGCAGATAAAATGGAAACCCAGCGTCTCATTCAGTGTCTGTGACTGGAGGTGTGAAGGCCTCCAGTGTGTTTGCTAAGGACACTGACCGGAGCGGGCTGACCAGCAGTACTATATGGACTGTTGAATTTCTGTTTGTTTTCACTTTGTGCCGGAAAAGGCTATCTTTTGTTTGCTTGTACATGAGCAGGTTTATGGGGTTAATAAACCTGACTGAACATTATTTTTTACGAAACCGCTTCCTGTGCCTACCTCAACCTCAGCTGAGTGAGTGCAAAACCCTACAGTGGGTACTATTAGATTGGATATATACCCAAGCCCTTTTTCCACTTTTCTAAATTGATTATTTAAATATTATTTATTATATCATTTGATCTATATTAATAGTCCCCACACATCTTTTACATTTTTTTTTTGATTCAGCTTTATTTTTAAAGTGCGACGTGGAATTGCATCCTCTGTTCTACTTGTCATTTCTCCCACACCCTCATAATTTTATTGTTTGATTAATAAAGTTGTATATTTTAATTCATTTATCTTGGATTTTAATGTTGGTTTTTCTTCTCTTCTGTTGCATATACTGTATGTTCACCAATTAGTCCCTAATTGGTAAGAAATACACATGTGGTGATAGAACCGTCCCTTAAACTTATATGAATTTGTTATATCTACATACTATCTTCATGTCTTCTTCTTTTTTGAGTTTTTTTGTTAATAAATAAAATGATTGCACACTATGGATGGGAGAAGGCATTGGGTTTGCTTAAAATAATGCAAATCACTATATAACTAAGAAATGCAAATTATCTCTGGTTTTTGCAATCTACGTTTATCATTATAATAACCTCATTAAGGTGAGAACATACCAGTTGTTATGCAGTCTGTATCAAAGCTCGTTATTTCATTCAGCTTCTTCCCTCGGTACACAGATGGACCGGTACAAAGCACATCCGACACAGTGGAGTTTGTCATCTTCAGCCATGAAAATAGCCACTTAGCTTTACAGTCACACTCGAACCTATTGCCTCGTAAGTCTCTACAACACAAAGATATGGACATAAAAATGCTATACTGTAGAATACGACAAGCCCCATACATTTATCTGTTTGTTTTTTTTTACGATAAATACAGTACTTTGTTTTGTATTATTTATTTTATTTCCATGGGACATTATGGCACCAAATCTAGTGCAAGGTCGGTGGAGATGGACATCCACCATGCCCCACCCTCGTTGTATCTCAGTATGTCCCCCATTCATAGAGAGCTGTTGGAGATACTATTTCTGCTCTATCTAGGAGACCAGGCGTGTAGTGATAGAGGAATTTTGCCCTTACAATGGTTAGGTTACTTTCACACTGTGGTTAGGCACTCATTCAGTGGCTCCCGTTGGAGCTTACATCCGAACCACACACAAAACAGTATTTCGCCAACGGGGCCATAGATTATAATAGTGCATAATTTTCTGGCATATACAACTACTGGAGGAAGATACTCAGATGCAGTCTACTGTTGTGAACTCTGTTTTTGGGCTCCCTCTTGTGGTCACAAGTGGTACTGTGTGAGTGTTGTATTTGGGCTCCCTCTGGTGGCTCTTTTGTCATTCTGCAGGTCTGAGGTTGGATCAGCTGGTTCCTTTTTAGTTCATCTGGACTCTCAGTGGTTGCCTGCTGTCGTTGTATTCAGTACTATTCTGTTTGCTCCTGTCTACATCCGGTATCAGTCTCTCCAAGAGAAGCTAAGTTTTGTTTGCTTATTTTTTGCTCATCTGTGTTCAAGATGTGTCCTAGTATATGATGTGTTTGGTCCAGCTTGCTAACATGTGATTTCCCTGCTTGCTGGTGCTCTGGGGTGCTGAGTTGCTCCCCCCACATCGTTAGTTGGTGTGGGGGTTCTCGCATTCTCTGCGTGGATATTTTTGCATAGGGTTTTTTACTGACCGCACAGATCCCTTGCTATTTTCTGCTATCTAGCGTTAGCGGGCCTCATTTGCTTAACCTGTTTCATCTCTGCATTTGTCTTTTCCTCTTAACTCACCGTTATTATTTGTGGGGGGCTTCTATATCTTTGGGGTATTTCTCTGAGGCAAGTGAGGTCTTGACTTTCTCTTTAGGGGTAGTCAGTTTCTCAGGCCTTGAAGAGACGTCTAGGATTTCAGGAAACGTTCCTCGGCTACCTTTAGTGTGTTTGGTTAGAATCAGGTTTGCGGTCAGTCCAGTTACCACATCCCCAGAGCTTGTCCTATTATCTCTGACTTAGCTGGTTAGATTTGTGATCCTAAGCCACTGGGATCATAACAGTCTACTATGTCTGGATGGCCGCCTCCAGTAGGCGTACATGGCCGAAAAAGATGCACGTCAGAGCACATTCGCTTTGCAGGCACCATTATAGTCTAAGGCCCGAAGCATACGTCCGATCCCGTATTACAGGAGGGTTTGGACATAAACCTCAATGGGGGCCACTGAACAGTGCCGGAACACAATGTAAAAGCACCCTTAGCTACAAAGGTATGAAACTCCCCTGATTCTGCATTCCTCTGCTGTTTGGGGATGCTGTGTTCTCAGAGGTCATGGTATTCCTATCAGTTTCTGTTAGCACAACTGCTGATCAGCTGATTGAGAGGGCAGCGCCACATTATGCAGTAGCTGCGCCTGGTATTGCAGCTTAGTGGGCATGAGACTGAGTTGATACAGAATGCACGAAACTGTGTCTATTACCAAAAAAGGGGGCAAGGCATAAGCAACAGGGGTGTGACTATTGTGGGTGCAAGGGTACCAGTCGCACCTGCACCCTGGTGCTTAGGGGGTCTAAAAGGTACCTTTTGTCATTATTAGAATGAAGACCATTACTATTAAAGACCTGTGATAATTGAGGGCCCTGTTATAAATTTTGCATTGTTGTCCACAAGTTTAAGGATATACACTCACTGATCAATGCCAATCATATATTGTTGACTATCCTAATAATAGAGTACCAAAGTTGTGGAAACCCCTTTTTATGAGCAGGAGGCAGAGGAGAGTAAAGTGAAGCTGCATTTTATAGAAATTCGCTGGACTCTCTGCATTCAGCAATGTTGTACTATTTACGTAGATAATTGACTCTCTGAAATATGGTGGTTAATTATGCTAAGGATTATACATGCTGGGAGCTTTCCCACCACAATATAACCAATGTACACAGCTAATGCAGTGTGGAAAGAACCTGAGTCAGGGGAGTTTTATGTTTTATCTGAGGTCCACTGTCTCCTGCTTGTGGTTGACAGATTTTTTTTTCAGTTGTAACAAGCAGAAGGCAGGGGAGGGGAGTGCAGTGTAAAGGAAGAGAGACTGTAGACTCTCAGTGCACTTTTTTTTTTAAACGTATATAAATAGGAGAGAGCAAGGAGTCAATAGTCCAATATTCACCTATTGTACAACAACCCATCAAGTCCTCGCTGAGATATCACTGTAAAGTTTAGCACTGTCTATTGGGTCCATAAAATGTGTTTTTTTCAATTATTAGTGTAGCTAATTGTTAGTAATAAATGCTGTAAGCACAAAAATTAAACTATTTTTTGTAAGCCCTAAGTTTGCACATCTATTATCTACTCACACCTGTTGTACCACTAGTCTGTCTACCCCATTGCCCATGTACTTCTGGTTGCATCATGAAGGTCCCACATCAACGAACCTGAGAGCAGAGGCTGCACATCCCACACAGTATGTGATGTAAAGGGCAATAGCATCCATTGAATGTATCACATGTAAGACAATGGCTGACTTGACAATCTGATGATTTCCTTTCATCTTAAGGGAATTTATCACATTAAATAGTTTCTTTGTTTCATTACGTTAAAAGAAACCAAACATTTCTATCTATCGAGAAATTCAGTCTTCATTAAAGAAAGTAGCAATGTAGAGAGTTATTCCCATGTTATGCCATAAATATCCCAAAGATCCTGATCCCACCACTAGGACATGCATCGATGTCGAGAACGGGGCCACTTAGTATACGTCAGGAATGGAGAGGTCACCAAACATGAGCGGCTCTCTCTATTCACATGTGCAGGAACACAGAAAAGTTTCCTGATCACATGCTCAAGTCACCTAAAAGACTCATTTCACATTTATTGTGTAAAAAAAAAAAAATCAGAAAAAAATATATTGCTATTAAAATATATATATTTGTTTCATATTAGGGCTGTTGACTTTATTTAAGCTGAATGACCTTAAACTCACTAAATAATGCAACGGATCCTTGCCCCTTAGGCCTCACTTGCTTTCCTCCCTGCAAAAAGCTGCTTTAAATGCTAAGTGTGGGCTTGGGAGCGCTTGGACACCCTCACTCTTTCTTTTATGTTGTTTTGAGATCTTCTCTCAGCCAGGCTCATCGTTTTTTCTTTGCAAAATTAGGAAATTTTCTCATCTCAGATACACAAAAGCTCAGGCTTTACCATCGATCTAATTTTTGAGAGGTACATTCAACAAAATTCGATCAAGATGGTATAAAGTCCCATCCATATCGCATCCATACATATGCTGAGCTCCATGCCGGTGATGACATGGATGTAAAAATGAGGGTACTGTACTTCACATCTTTTGGCAAAGCCTGCTTTTAACTTCTCTTCCGCTCCTTGACATTTTACTTGTGTGATATCACAATGACATTGCCCTGAAATCATACCATGTCTCCATCCCAAGACACCTGGTCAGTGCAACTAGGGATTGTATCGCACAACTGTGGAGACATCTCGAGATTAGAACCCATAGGTGAGAATTTGGTCACAAAAGGTCGAGGATCTGAGGCACATGGAGGATCCCACATCTCAACTCCATAATCGCCACAATATATTCTAAAAGACCTTATATTACTGGGTTGAGTACTAGGATTCCTCTCCGACTACAAGCTATCATGTCAGAGAATTATTTTATTGGGCTTTCAAGTCTGTCTCTGGAGTCAGAGCTTCTGGGCTTCACAAGAGTACCAAGATGGCTGCTGCCAGAGATTACCACATCTAAATCAAGAGTCTCAAACGGCAGGGTAAGTTGGCTGCACAAAGAAAAAAAATCTGAACTTGACGAGCCGCGATTATATATTACTATGTGATACAGCGTAATATAGTGCTACAGTGATACTATGTGATGGCATCTTCAGCACATGGAGATGCAGCGCCCCAGAGTCCTGGTCGTTGCAGTGATGTCGTTCTTCCACCAGGGGGAGTGATATTACGTCTGATGGCAATAAAGGAGATCTTCCTACCAGGTATCACAAACCATACACCACACTTCACACTCCAGACCACCAGGGGGAGCCTTGCTGGATAGAAAGTTAGAGAGAAGCTGACTGCGCTTTGCCCAGGCAACACCTGTCAGGCAGACAGGGGGAAAGGAGGAACATCGGAGCTGCAGACAGAGGGTCCCTGTCAGGGGTGGGATCCTGACAGAGGCCTAGCAAGACAGAAAGACACGGAGCTGCGCCTGCCCCACGTGCGGCAGGATTCTAAGAAAGGACACGAAGAGGATTGTGTTGTAGAGGGTGAGAAACTAAGTCATAGCACAAGGAGATAACACCAGAAGGAGTTCTGCCCTGCAATAGGCTGCCTCCTTCTGAGGCACGTAGCCGGTGGCCGGAACACTGAGGGAGCAACCATCTCCAAGCCTTGCTCCAGAGACCGGCAGGACAGTCAATTCCAAGTTGGCTGCCCGACCTTAATACCTAAGAAGACACGGTGGCAACTTGTGGGGGTTGGGGCGTCTCTAGGGTCCCTATAAACAAGCCTCAGGCCATCAGTCATACGGGTTTGTCCTATCCACATCATCTGGGGGACAGAGAGGAAGAAATAACATCTAGAACATCTACAAGAGTTGTGAGGACCTTACCGAGAAGCTCAGCAGGGAGGTACTACAACACACAGGCGCTAGAAGGAAGGCTACTGATTTCCACCTCGATAAGGGGACTCTGGATTTGCCTTCAGACCGGCCGGACTCTGCTTACCCTGTGGTCTGTACCCTGGACTGTGGATGCTGAAGCCTCCAGTAAAGGTAAAGAGACTGCAACCTTGTGTCCTCGTTATTCTCTGTGCCTTACATCGTCCACCATCACCACCTACACTTCTGGGAAGCCCTAGGGACACACTTCACCTGTGGGAAGGTATACCATCTAGCTGCCATAACATCACCCCAGCGGACCCCTCACCGCAGCGTCGGTCACCCTTACCGAATACCACAGGTGGCGTCACGAACACTATCCCTTTAAAGACCTTTCCCTTTCAACACGGACATCCCTAGGGCCACGGACCGGGTCAGTCACCGTGACATCCCCCGAACCGAAGGACCCGGTACCGAGTACCCCAATGCCCTACTGGGAGCGCTCCAGAGAGGACTCAGCTTCTGAGCCCCCTCCACATATGTGGACCTCAGCGCCGACAAACTGGTATGTCGAATTGTGCTAAAGGATTAGAGGGGTTGTCTAATCAGTTGACAGTTGAGACCAGTGGCATGGTCATACCACTAATCTGATCTGGGCTTGCCTTTGCAACAACGGTGGAGTGTCAGGGCACTGAAGTTGACCGAATCCAGCAATTTGGTCTTGCAAAGTTGCTTGCTTTTACAAAACATTTTCAATGTTACGAAGTTGAGACTACTACTTTGTCATGCTCACGCCCTGACTGGTGGGTGTGAGCTTGGGGGGTTTGTGGCCCCACTGTGCCACAAACCAGACTACCCTGGAAGGGGCGTGACTATGACAGCTGCCTGGGTTTTTACTGGAGCCTCTGATGGTGAGGACAGGCTTGTGCAGCAGGCAGCTGCCAGGTGCTACTCCAGAGTGGTGTCTGGCTGTGGCTGCTGATCCCACTTGGGAGACAGGAACACCAGGATTGGTGCGGGCATCAGGCAGGACTGGCAGAAGAGCACGGCTGAAACTCAGATGAGTAGGCTGGCACGGCTGAGACACAGGGCTGGCAGAGACACGGCAGAGAACACAGAGCTGGCAGGCACGGCAGAGAACTCAGGGCTGTCAGAGACACGGCAGAGAACACAGGGCTGGCAGAGACACGACAGAGAACACAGGGCTGGCAGGCACGGCAGAGAACACAGGGCTGGTTGATGTGGTGTATGAAGGAACAGGTGGGGACCTGTTCACACTGGAGTTGCAGGTATGGATTTGTAGTATGAAGGAACAGGTAGGGACCTGTTCACACAGGAGGTGCAGGAATGGATACGCAGTATGGAGGAAAAGGTAGGGACCTGTTCACACAGGAGGTGCAGGAAAGGAATGAGGTATGAAGGAACACAGGAGATGCAGGTACGGAAACAAGCCAGAAGGAAAGGAGAAAGAAGGAACAGGTTGGGACCTGTTCAGACAGGAAGAGAACCGCAAGGCTGCGGATTGGAGCGGTAGAGCAGCAAGAGATAGCGCAGCAATAAAAGCTAAGCAGAGCAGAACCACAAGGAATATGGAGAGGAGCTGCAGCAAGAGATTAGCGCAGCAGCAGAAGCTAAGCAGAGCGGAGCCACAAGTAATGTGGAGAGGAGCTGCAGCAAGAGATTACTGCAGCAGCAAAGCAGAGCAGAACCGCAAGAAATGCGGAGAGGAGTTGCAGCAAGAGATTACTGCAGCAGCAGAAGATAAGCAGAGTAGAAAGGAGCAGAACCGCAGGAGTGCGGAGCAGAGGTAAAGCCACAAATGTACAGAGCAGGCAGAGCCGCAAGAGTGCGGAGCATAAGCAGACTGAGAACACAAGGAAAGACACAAAAGGGAAGGAAGCTCCAGACAAGGAAACCGAGATAAGACAAAGTACAGACAAGGCAATGAAACAAGACACAAGGACAAAGACAAAGGGACCAGGATATTCTGCCTCCTGGAAGGCGGACAACAAGATCAAGGCAAGGAGCCTCTACAGAGGGAATAACACAGAGCAAGGCCTGGCAAATTCAGAAACTAAACACAAACTGAGCTAACTCATTGCACAGGCCCAGTCCACTGGGTGGAGCTGCACTAAATACTGGAGGCCTCTTGGTAATTGGTCAGGAACAGATTAGACAGATGCACCTGATTCCTATAAGAACCAGAGAGTTCAGGCGCCGCCCCCCTATACACACAGCCAGGAAGCATGCAGAGAGCAGAGGCACAGAATATGGAGCTGGCAAGAAACAGAAACCACATCATGGCCTGGAGCAGTGGGTAAGATAGTGTGAGAGATGAGAGGCCATGCCGTGATGCCAGCAGAGTTGTTACATACTTTAACAAAAATATTTAAAAAAAAGATGGCTATCGAAAGGCGAATTGAAGAAAAAATTGCTTCCTAAAATAACTGTGGTGTTAAGAAGCTAATGTGCAACAAAGTGTGCTTAGACAATTAGGCAGAACTTGGCTTTGAAAGACAGAAAAACAATGGTCTACATAGGAAATATTACCCTACAGATGAATGTTTGCATATATGGTAGTCCTTAGTGGATGGATAGCATGGGGTGCACCCGGGCTCTAAAATGCCCACCCCTCTCTGCCACACAGTATTCAGCGGGACCATACATATCATGGGTTAAATTGGAGGGGGGACCTGGTACAGATTTACCATCAGGTCCCTGGAGCTTTGCGCTATGATTCTAAACCCTTTACAAAGTGAAGAAGAGCAGGATTGACTGTAAGCAACATTGTCAGCATGCAGGAAAAAGAACATTAAAAGTACATTAGTAGGAGCATAGTCCATTACATCTCTAATATCTCACAGCATTGGGAAAGATATTGCCATAGTAAAGATGATGAGATATAAGGGTATGACATGTATTTATATGAAGAGACAGTCTCTGTGGGGTTCCTTCCATATTTACAAGGGTGAAAAGATGTTTAGGCTCATGAATTATTAACAATTACCGTAGATTTATTATATTAGAAAGCAGTAGCGTAAATCTATTATAGCAGAGCACGCAGAATAAAAATCTACAACTGGACAGGAAAAATGCATCATATAATAGACAATTGTGTCACCCAACAAACAGAAAATAGGTAAAAAGAGTGCAAATAAATCACAACAACCATAATAATAATAATAACAAAGATAATAATAACACTAATAATAAAAACTAACGGTAATTACCATATTTAAAACAGTTGCGTCTGCAAAATTTTGACAACCTGCAGATCTGCTAAAAAAAAATAAGATCTTCAAAGATGACCTAAGTTTGGCTCCAGAGTGAGGAAGAAGCATGTTTTTGATGGAATTTCAATGATACTTTTGCTAATGGTCTGATACTAGGAGGTTCCTGCTGATGCGGTCTCGTAGCTTGTCTGACCACAGGACTATTTAAAGAGGACATTACACCAAATGTTTCATGTTGAATTGGATACGCAATGTAGTTGTGGTTGCAGAGGGGAATAAAATGTTTATTTGTAGGTTTTTTCTTTTTGTTTTGTTTTATATTTCGCTGCTCCATTGCTGAGAGATTAGCAATAAAAATATTGTCACCCAATGAGTTAACATTTGTTAAGTCCAAGTGGGTGTGATCAGATTGTTTCCACTGACGGCATGCACTTCTTCTACCTTTATAATGCTGTATGACGCAGACCCTCTGGGTAGCAAGATCATTATATGCGAAACACCCGTTTTTTGCCATATGTACAGCATACCTCCCAACTTTTGAAGATGGGAAAGAGGGACAAAGTTTGTGGCGCGCTTAGGCCACGCCTCTGACCACACCCATTCATAATTAGTCACACCCATATCCACGTCCCAACCACACCCATTTAGCACTGCTGATCACACTGTTTCATATACAATAATTATAAACAAAAAATATGGCCACACAGTGCCCCATACTGTATGATGACCATACATGATGCTCCATACTGTATAATGACCACACATGATGCTCCATACTGTATAATGACCGCACATGATGCTGCATACTGTATAATGACCCCACATGATGCTCAATACTGTATAATGACCGCACATGATGCTCCATACTGTATAATGGCCCCACATGATTCTCCATACTGTATAATGACCACACATGATGCTCCATACTGTATAATGGCCACACAGTGTCCCATACTGTATAATGTCCACACATAATGCTCCATACTGTATAATGGCCACATTATGCTCCATACTGTATAATGGCCACACATGATGCTCCATACTGTATAATGGCCACACATGATGCTGCGTACAGTGTACTGGCCCCACCTGATGCTCCATACAGTATAATGGGCCCACATGATGCTGCATACTGTATAATGGCCACACATGATGCTCCATACTGTATAATGGCCATTGGCCACACATGATGCTCCATACTGTATAACGGCCACACATGATGCTCCATACTGTATAACGGCCACACAGTTCTCCATACTGTATAATGATCCCACATGATGCTTAATACTGTATAATGACCCCCCCTCCTGTATGCATGGCTCATATTCCCCCCTGTATGCATGGCTCATATTCCCCCCTGTATGCATGGCTCATATTCCCCCCTGTATGCATGGCTCATATTCCCCCCCTCTGTATGCATGGCTCATATTCCCCCCCTGTATGCATGGCTCATTTCCCCATCCCCCTAAATGCATGGCTCATATTCCCCCTCCTGTATGCATGGCTCATATTCCCCCCTGTATGCATGGCTCATATTCCCCCCCCCTGTATGCATGGCTCATATTCCCCCTCCTGTATGCATGGCTCATATTCCCCCCTGTATGCATGGCTCATATTCCCCCCCTGTATGCATGGCTCATATCCCCCCCTGTATGCATGGCTCATATTCCCCCCCCTGTATGCATGGCTCATATTCCCCCCTGTATGCATGGCTCATATTCCCCCTCCTGTATGCATGGCTCATATTCCCCCCCGTATGCATGGCTCATATTCCCCCCTCTGTATGCATGGCTCATATTCCCCCCTCTGTATGCATGGCTCATATTCCCCCTTCTGTATGCATGGCTCATATTCCCCCCTCTGTATGCATGGCTCATATTCCCCCTCCTGTATGCACTCCCGGCTCAGCAGTGCATCTTCTTCCTGCGTGAGCGGTCATGTGATACCGCTCATTAAGGTCAATTAATATGCGCATATTCATTGACCTTAATGAGTGGTACAACGTGACCGCTCATTCAGGAGCGCTGCAGAAGCCGGAACCAGGCATCGCTGGAGCAGGGTGAGTATCGTCTTCAAGGAGGGTGGGTGGGTGGGAGGCGGGGGGTGGGGGTGCAGCGCCCCAGAGTCCTGGTCATTGCAGTACTGTGGCTCCGCCACTAGGGGTAGACACAGTGTCCTGCATAGTCGGTAGTAAGAAGAGTAAAGATGGAAGTTTGATATTTGATAATGTTGATAGAAAAGGGGGGATAGAAGGTAGACCCTGAGTCCTCCATAAGAAGTTAGTTATTGTAAGAAGAAGAGTTAATAATGTGATACCGAGGACAGAGAGTGAACCCGTAGGGGTTAGGTGGTAGGTCCTCTTAGGAGCCATATGTAGATGGCTCAGTGTTCTCAAACCCGAAAGTGTGTTATGTTCTATACCGTGTATAGTAGTTGAAAAGACAGAAGGCTCGGGCTGAAAGGAGCGGTCCTGTATAGAAAGGAGAGGCAGTAGGTCTGGCGCCGATAGGACAGGCGGTCCTGCAGATTAAAGAAGGAGAATGTAAAAGTTGACTTGCCTTATAATGTGATTATAGGAAGGTCTTTGGCGGACTTAGAGTGTGCGTCCTCTAAAGACAATGTTAATGTATTATCCAAATGTTTGCACTAGTAGAATTCCCGGTTGGGTAACAGGAGTTATTTATAGCCTGTAATTTTTAATGTTTAATGTTTAACCATGTTTGTAACGTTTAAGTGTCCTTACCTCCCATAAAGGGAAGCCTGTTCAAGTATACTTATTGTTATTGCACTCAAACAAAACTGTATGTCTTTTTGCTAACTTGTATTGTTGTTTTTCTTCCCAGTCCCGGAGTACTGTGTTTAACCAGGGGGGAGTGCAGCGCCCCAGAGTCCTGGTCGTTGCAGTACTGTGGCTCCGCCACTATGGGGAGCTATGGTGCGTCTGATGGCACTGAAGGAGTTCATCTAATCAGGTATCACAGACACCAATTCATTTCACCGCCGGGCCTTCAGGGGGAGCTAAGGGTTCTATTCATTAGGCCACTCCTCACAGACTGGTAAAACTGGGGGTCAGGCAGGAAGTTAGAGAGAAAGCTGACTGGGTTGGAACCAGGCAACACCTTGTGGCAGAGGGTGTTGTAGGGGAAGAGACAGTAGGGTCTCTGTTAGGGGTGGGATCCTGACAGAGGCTTGGCAACGAGAACGAACGTAACGGGACCGTGCCTGCTCCGGGTAGCGGCGGTGCCCAAGAAAGGATTAGAAGAGAGATAGATTGTGCTGAGTGAGAAACGAGATCAAAGCGATAGGAGAATACCAGTAGGAGTCGTGCTGTAAGACCGAGGCAACATTCTACTGAGGCGCACAACCGGTGGCCGGAACGCCGAGAGAGTATCATAATATCCAGCTTCAAGCAATACTCTAAACAGCGGCAGGACAGTCAGTCTCAGGCGGGCTGTCTAACTCAAATCACCTATGAAGTCTTGGGGGGTAACTTGTGGAGAGGGGCGTCTCTAGGGTCCCGGAAGAGCTCCGAGCCTACCCGTCAAACGGGTGCCGTTCTAACTGTAACGTCAGGAAGGGACGGATGATTAGCAGAAGATCAGTTAATCGAGTTGTTGTGAGGGAACTTAAGAAACAGACACAACAGTTGTGGGGTACTTTCCGTAAGCATAGCAGGGAAGGACTACAACACATAGCGCTAAGAAGGAAGGCACTGATTTCCACCTGCGAAGTGAACTCTGGAGGTGCCATTGGACCGGCCGGACTTGCGCAGCCTAGTGAACCATATTCTGGACTGAGGACTCAGAGATCTCCAGTAAAGAGGTAAAGAGACTGCAACCTGGTGTCCTCGTTATTTATCGCGACCTGCACCCCACAACTGCACCGCTACACCACCACTTATTCTACCGGACGTCCCCCACTGACGGACAGGGCCACGGACCGGGTCTAGCCACCGTGACAACCCCAGGACTGAGACCCAGAGGCCCGGTGCCGGGTACCCCTAGGCCCTGCGGCGGTGTGGGGGCGCTCCAATTTGGCGTCACGAACAGGATCTACTTAAGCCTGAAGAATCGGGTCATGTGTGCCTTGGAACTGTGATTTATCGTGCTTGGACTGTGCTTTATTACAAGGACTGTGTGTTGCCACTTGCCGCCAGAAGTTCCCGCCAAAACCGCCGCCATTACAGCGCTAAGGAGAGCGCATGAGAAGAAGAAGGGCGTGGAAGTGGGCGTGAACAAGCTGAAGAGCGCGAAAAACAATGGCCGCCCAGTCTAAATATTTCGGCCCCTTGAGGACGTGTCCGTCAGCAGCCGAGATCCGCCTCCTGATCCTCAATGGTGGGCAGAGACAGAGAAAACGGAACCGCCCATGGAGGAGAGAGCGGGAAAAGGACCAGGAAGAAGAAGTCAGCGACATGGAGGACGCCATGGCGAGCCACCCGGAGCGGGAGCGTGGGGTTGGAGCCGAGGACTCCCCCAGCTACCCGGAGAGGCACCGCAGCCAGACCTCCACAGTGGACGCTGACCTCCTGCAGACCGGAGCGGACGAGCTGATCCACCAACCCCGGCAGATGCAGCTGAGCACTGAGGCCGGGTGGAAGAGGACCATCATCGGGAGCCTCGCCAGACGTCTGTCGGCAGCCTTGTCTGGTCCGGAGCAAGTAAGAAGTTCCAGTGCTCCGAAGCCAGAAAGCAAGGCCCTGCCGGAAAGCGAGGTGCTGCAAGCAGAGATGACAGCGTCGCAGCACAAGGCCCCGCAACCAGCGTTCCAGACCCCAGCGGAGACGGAGCAGACCGGCACCGGAGGAACCGCATCTGAAGCAGGTAGGAAGAACGACCCTGCCCTGATGATTGACACCACTCCAGTGACTGCTAGTGCCACCGCTACTGACTCCGTTCCAGTGACTGATCTTGCAGCAGCGCTACCTGCTGCCCTGACTAAGACTACCTCTGAACCGACGAGTTCCAGCACTACTACTACAGAGTGCATTATTTCTACCACTGAACTTACTACCAAAATTGACATTCGAACCCAGATTATACCTGAAAGACCGATTAGTGACATTGATACCGCATCGGATGAGAAGTTGAACACAGATCTTCCCAGGCCAGGAAGTGTTCACTACCAACTGATGCCGTGCAACCTACTATAAGAATAAACCTCGGAAAAATGAAAATGTACATAGTTCTCTCTTTAACTGTTTGTTTACTGTTGCTGCTAAACCCGTCCAGGCTTAATTCCTTATGGATCCCTCTGCTGACCCGGGATCCTTGTTGTTTTGTTTATGTTCTCAAGTTTGCACAAAAGTTTACAGAACTGCAGTAATCATGGACCGTGCATGATACAAACTTTTTCTTGTATATAGTTCGCACCTTCTTAAAGGCGCTTCCTACTGGTTTTACTTGGAAAGAGACTCTTTGCGAAGATACCATACCGGAGCCTTTGCTGACTAAGGACTGGTAGCCTGAGGAGATACGCTACCTCATGAAGACTTGATCCTCTCTTAAAGGGGATGCTCAACTGTGTACTTATGAGTGATACTGTTTCAGAACAGTAATGTAATGATAATGCTTGGAAGAAAATGATAATGCTTGTATGTTGAAGTTATTTGTATTGAACTAGTTGGCTGTAAGACAAAGAAATGTTGATAATGTCCTTTAGAAGAAAGAATGAGAGCTGGAAGAAAGATGCAGTAGGCCCGTAGGGGTAGACACAGTGTCCTGCATAGTCGGTAGTAAGAAGAGTAAAGATGGAAGTTTGATATTTGATAATGTTGATAGAAAAGGGGGGATAGAAGGTAGACCCTGAGTCCTCCATAAGAAGTTAGTTATTGTAAGAAGAAGAGTTAATAATGTGATACCGAGGACAGAGAGTGAACCCGTAGGGGTTAGGTGGTAGGTCCTCTTAGGAGCCATATGTAGATGGCTCAGTGTTTTCAAACCCGAAAGTGTGTTATGTTCTATACCGTGTATAGTAGTTGAAAAGACAGAAGGCTCGGGCTGAAAGGAGCGGTCCTGTATAGAAAGGAGAGGCAGTAGGTCTGGCGCCGATAGGACAGGCGGTCCTGCAGATTAAAGAAGGAGAATGTAAAAGTTGACTTGCCTTATAATGTGATTATAGGAAGGTCTTTGGCGGACTTAGAGTGTGCGTCCTCTAAAGACAATGTTAATGTATTATCCAAATGTTTGCACTAGTAGAATGCCCGGTTGGGTAACAGGAGTTATTTATAGCCTGTAATTTTTAATGTTTAATGTTTAACCATGTTTGTAACGTTTAAGTGTCCTTACCTCCCATAAAGGGAAGCCTGTTCAAGTATACTTATTGTTATTGCACTCAAACAAAACTGTATGTCTTTTTGCTAACTTGTATTGTTGTTTTTCTTCCCAGTCCCGGAGTACTGTGTTTAACCAGGGGGGAGTGCAGCGCCCCAGAGTCCTGGTCGTTGCAGTACTGTGGCTCCGCCACTATGGGGAGCTATGGTGCGTCTGATGGCACTGAAGGAGTTCATCTAATCAGGTATCACAGACACCAATTCATTTCACCGCCGGGCCTTCAGGGGGAGCTAAGGGTTCTATTCATTAGGCCACTCCTCACAGACTGGTAAAACTGGGGGTCAGGCAGGAAGTTAGAGAGAAAGCTGACTGGGTTGGAACCAGGCAACACCTTGTGGCAGAGGGTGTTGTAGGGGAAGAGACAGTAGGGTCTCTGTTAGGGGTGGGATCCTGACAGAGGCTTGGCAACGAGAACGAACGTAACGGGACCGTGCCTGCTCCGGGTAGCGGCGGTGCCCAAGAAAGGATTAGAAGAGAGATAGATTGTGCTGAGTGAGAAACGAGATCAAAGCGATAGGAGAATACCAGTAGGAGTCGTGCTGTAAGACCGAGGCAACATTCTACTGAGGCGCACAACCGGTGGCCGGAACGCCGAGAGAGTATCATAATATCCAGCTTCAAGCAATACTCTAAACAGCGGCAGGACAGTCAGTCTCAGGCGGGCTGTCTAACTCAAATCACCTATGAAGTCTTGGGGGGCAACTTGTGGAGAGGGGCGTCTCTAGGGTCCCGGAAGAGCTCCGAGCCTACCCGTCAAACGGGTGCCGTTCTAACTGTAACGTCAGGAAGGGACGGATGATTAGCAGAAGATCAGTTAATCGAGTTGTTGTGAGGGAACTTAAGAAACAGACACAACAGTTGTGGGGTACTTTCCGTAAGCATAGCAGGGAAGGACTACAACACATAGCGCTAAGAAGGAAGGCACTGATTTCCACCTGCGAAGTGAACTCTGGAGGTGCCATTGGACCGGCCGGACTTGCGCAGCCTGGTGAACCATATTCTGGACTGAGGACTCAGAGATCTCCAGTAAAGAGGTAAAGAGACTGCAACCTGGTGTCCTCGTTATTTATCGCGACCTGCACCCCACAACTGCACCGCTACACCACCACTTATTCTACCGGACGTCCCCCACTGACGGACAGGGCCACGGACCGGGTCTAGCCACCGTGACAACCCCAGGACTGAGACCCAGAGGCCCGGTGCCGGGTACCCCTAGGCCCTGCGGCGGTGTGGGGGCGCTCCAGGGGGGCGAGCGGCGGGGTCGGTCGGGAGGTGACCCAGCTTTTATAAAAAAAAAAAAAAAACAGCAACAAACCTTGCATAGTGCGGGACAACTAATGTCCCACCCGGGATCGCGGGGCTGACTGTCAAAATCGGGACAGTCTTGCGGGATCCGGGACGGTTGGGAGGTATGTGTACAGTCATGGACGAACGTGTTGGCACCCTTGAAATTGTTCCAGAAAATTAAGTATTTCTCCAAGAAAATTATTGAAATTACATATGTTTTGTTATACACATTTATTTCACTTGTGTGCATTGGAGCAACACAAAAAAACAGATTGGACATAATTTCGCACAAAACTACAAAAATGAGGACAAAATTGTTGTCTTCCTCAACTTAATATTTGATTGCACAACTTCTGAATAAATAACTGCAATCAATCGCTTCCTATAACCATCAACAAGCTTCTTACATCTCTCAACTGCAATTTTGGACCACTCTTCGTTTGCAAACTGCTCCAGCTCCAGAAGGTGCCTTCTCCCAGCAGCAATTTCAAAATCTCTCAACAGGTTTTCGATGGGATTTTAATCCGGCTACTCAAGAACTCTCCAGCCCTTTGTTTACATCCATTTCTCGGTGCTTCTTGAAGTATATCTGGAGTCATTGTTCTGCTGGAAGACCCATGACCTAGGACATAAACCCAGCTTTCTGACACTGGGCACTGCAATCCTTTGGTAATCTCCAGATTTCATGATGCCTTGAACACAGTCACGGCACCCAGTGCCAGAGGCAGCAAAACAACAGGAAAACATCTTTGAACCTACACCATATTTGGCTGTAGGCACTGTGTTCTTTTCTTTGAAGGCCTCATTCCGTTTTTGGTAAACAGTCGAATGATATGCTTTACCAAAAAGCTCTATCTTGGTCTCCATCTGCCGCAAAATGCTTTCCCAGAAGGACTTTGGCTTACTCACACACATTTTGGCAAAATGCAGTCTAGCTTTTTATGTCTATGTGTCAGCAGTGGGATCTTTCTGGGTCTCCTGCCATAGTGTTTCATTTCATTCAAATGTTGATGGATAGTTCACGCTACTAATACCAATGCACCCTGAGCCTGCAGAACAGCTTGAATTTCTTTGGAACTTGATTGGGGCTCCTTATCCACCATCCGGGCTATCCTGGGTTGTAACCAGGGCTGGACTGGGACTAAAATTCAGCCCTGGCATTTGAAGTTACACAGGCCTACTTGTCACATGGTGACTGTAGAATATCTTTGTACACTTGTAGGTTACAAGAAGTGAGGGGAGTGTAACACGACTATATCACATATAATTACAGCTGTATCCAGCATTACAGCTCGGTCCTATTGCTTTTAGTTGCAGTACCAAGAAAAGCTGCTACTTTACCTACGTAACTGGATCTCGTAGATAACCTCATTCTGATGCTCCATAAACGTTGCCTATAGCCACTTTTGGCTCCGCTGCGCAGCATGAGACCCGGTGACTCTGAAGAGCGGTGACATCAGTAACGTCACCGCTCTTCAGATATTCTGGGTCTTGCGCTGAGCTCGGCGACTGGATCTCGTAAGGTCTGGGCTAGTAGTGGGTGTGTCTGATAGACACCTCTCCATTACTTACACCAGGGATTGATAGCAGCTGACATTACGCAGCTGACATCAACTCTAAAAATCATTACACATACCAGAATTAAATGCTTTGGCGGCTGGGAAAAGCAGTAGAGTTAGCGCTATTCCCAGGCGCCAGGTGCTAACTACAACTGTCATCATCTTTGCCTGGTCTCCCTGCGAAGCATTTCTGCTGTATTTACATGCGCTGATCTCAGGCCACTAAACGAGTGTGATCGACAATACTGGTCATTCGCTTGTTTCCCGGCCTCTTTACACCCACTGAGAAAGAATGAAGGGAACAGAACAATCACAGTTAGATCAATCTGTCCCCATACAGTATCATGTTATCAGTAGCACAACTACAGTTTACACCGGCGATGTGCTGCTGAGAACAAGGATCTAATCACTCGATGAATATGCAGCATTTTGCTTGTTTAGTATAATACACCCCATAGTCCTCCATATATTATAATGTGCACCTCAGTCCTCCATATAGTATAATACACTCCTCAATCCTCCATATAGTATAATACACTCCTCAGTCCTCCATATAGTATAATACACTCCTCAGTCCTCCATATAGTATAATACACTCCTCATAGTCCTCCATATATTAAAATACACTGCTCAGTCCTCCATATAGTATAATACACTCCTCATAGTGCTCCATATAGCATAATGCAACACCATAGTCATCCATGTAGTACAATTCACTTCCCATAGTATAATGCACCTCATAGTTCTTCATATAGTATATTATATTCCCCATAGTCCTCGATACAGTATAATGCAGTCCACATATAGTATAATGATGCCACCCCAGAGTATAATGCAGCCACCCCACAGAATATATTGTAGCCCCCAGTATAATGTAACCCCCCAGAGAATATAATGCAGCCCCCTCATATAGTATAATGTATCTCCTGCATATATAATATATGGTAGCCCCCTCATAGAGCATAATGCAGCCCCCCATAGAATATAATGTAGCCCCTCCATAGAATACAATGCAGCCTTCCTCATATAGTATAATGCAGCTCCCCATAGAATATAATGTAGCCCCCTCATAGAGTATGATGCAATCACCCCTCATAGAATATAATAAATTTATTACATAAAATACATTTAATATAGAATATAATACAGCCTACCTCCCCATAGAATGTAATGTAGCCCCATAAGAGGGTATGATGCAATCCTCCCTCATAGAATGTAATACAGCCCCCCATAGAATACAATACAACCCCCCATAGAATGTAATGCAGCCCCCCATAGAATGTAATACAGCCCCCCATAGAATGTAATACAGCCACCCATAGAATATAATACAGCCCCCCATAGAATGTAATACAGCCCCCCCATGGAATGTAATACAGCCCCCCATAGAATATAATACAACCCCCCATAGAATGTAATACAGCCCCCCATAGAATGTAATACAGCCCCCTCATGGAATGTAATACACCCCCCCATAGAATGTAATGTAGCGCCCCCAATAGCCCCACAATCCAGTTATCACTCATTGATGTATTTAAAAAAAACCATACAATCCTCACCTCTCCTTGTGCCCCGCGCTGCTCCTGGCTCCGGTCTCAGCGGCTGCAGTCTGCCCGGCACACAGCAGGTACGTCATATCATCGCGCAACTGCAGTGTCAGAGGCAGAGTGGGGAATGATGGGAGAGGGAGCGTCAGGAGACACTCTCTCCTCCATCATTGCATTCAACTGTACCGGCGTCATAGATGCCGGTATAGTTGAATGCGGCGGCGCTGGCGGGGGGGTGAGTCGGCGCTGGTGCCGCTAACAGCGGCACAGCGTGCACGGATCGAGCGGCCCACTACTGGCACCGGCCCTTCTGGCATTTGCCAGAAATGCCCGATGGCCAGTCCACCTGGTTGTAACCTTTCATCAATTTTTCTCTACCGTCCACGCCCAGTGATATTAGCTAGAGGGCCATGGGTTCAAACTTCTTGATTATGTTGAGTACCATGGACAAAGGAACATTAAGATCTCTGGAGATGAACTTGTAACCATGACATTGTTGATATTGTTCAACAGTTTTGGTTCTCAAGTCCTCTTTCTGTTATCCACGCTAAGCATGGCATACATAGACACACAATGCAAAGACTGAGCCAATTTCTCCCATTTTAATTTGGTTTTAGATGTAATTTTCATATTGCCTACACCTGTTACTTGCCATAGGTGAGTTTGAATGAGAATCATATGCTTGAAACAAAAACAAAGTTGTTTACCCACAACTTTAGAAAGGTGGCAACAATTTTGTCTTGCCCGTTTAGGTTTCTTTTGTGTCAATTAATGTTCAATTTGCCTTTTTTTCTAGTTTTTTTTTGTGTAGCTCTAATACACACAAAGGAAGTAAATACATGTATAACAAAACTCGTGTAATTGCAATAATTTTCTGGGAGAAATACTTAATTTTCTTGAACAATTTTAAGAGTGACACTTTTGGCCATGACTGTATGTGAATGGGTATATATTCATAATGTAAGTTTTTTTACTGTTGTGCCCATTACTTGTTAACCTGATACTTTTAATGTACCTATTCTATCTTACTACAGTATATACACTGCCAGGTTACCAGTGTGTTGGGGATTGTCATCTTATATGTTTTCTGATTACATAAATAATACTTTTTTATATACAGTATGTAATCCTATATTTTTTTTTAGCTAAAAACTCTTTTTTCTTGTTTTTGTATTCAATTCTTTCAGAGAAGCTAATGGTCACAATTGAAATGGGGGAAGTGAAAAGTGTCTGATATCACCCATTTGGACTTAGCAAAAATTGATTAGGTGCCGAATAGTTTGAGTGCCAATATCTCCACATTGGAGAGACAAAATAAAAAGCAAACACTTTATTCAGCTTTACAGCCACTATTACATTGTACGTCCAGTTCAACAAGAAAAATTTGATGAAAGGTCCTCTTTAACGTGTCAAATTAATTTAACTTATGATATTAAAGAGATTATGCTATTAACCTACATATATAGGTTTAATCTGCAGGTTATTAGTGTAATGGAGGTGCCTGTATGCTATACTGAGAGTGCGGCACCCAGGAGAAAATTAACTTTATTTCTCCCAGGAGCCGCCGGCTTTCAGTCATTCCGGTGTGCCCAGAGAAATTACATTCACCGCTGAGAGCACAGGTAGCGACAGCAATAACCACACCCCGTCACTGACTGACAGCCGACTCTGTACTGTTGCACTCTTGAGCCTGCTGGCAGTCAGTCCTGGAGCGTGCTTACAGCCACTTCTCTCAGTGCTGTGAGCGGTGACTGTAATCGCTCTGGACACACCTGCATGACTGAAAGCCGGAGGCTCCCATGAGAAATAAAGTTCATTTTCTCCTGAGTACCGCACCTTAAATACTGCTGCTGGGATCCTCCATAACACTATTAACCTGCAGAATAACCCTATATCTGCAGGTGAATAGCGTTATCCAACCTGACAGGTTCCCTTTAATTATAGTGCTTTGGAACAAAGCACTATACTGTTATTCCACCGTGGTAAACTTCTTCTTATTCTTATTATTCAGTCCGCACGTAATGCGGCCCGAACCGCTAAACTCACAGACTCCAGTGAGGTGTCATTTCGAAGCCAGCGTTCCTGAGAGGTGTGCTAAGTATTTTTCGTGTCGATCGGATTTGTAGTTTTTGCGCAATTTGTGTTTGAAAAAAGTCTTTCAATGCGTTTCAATGGAGAAATTTTCCTATACGTTTATAATGGGCTGGTTTCTGAGGCAATTTCTAAAAATAACTGCCACCTGGCTGATTAGCTCATTGATATGCGCAGTCAGACACAGTTACTATGCCAACTCCTATGAAATCTACATCAGCTCACCAGGTCACAAGTTTTGTCAGATAATATCAGCTCTTAAAGTGACAGTACAGCACAATTCCAAACCACTATCCGTAGTCTTATGATTATTAGACTGTGGCCCGATTCTAACTCATCGGGTATTCTAGAATATGCATGTCCACGTAGTATATTGCACAGCCACGCAGTATACAGTGCAGAGCCGTGCAGTACACAGCGCAGAGCCGCGTAGTATACAGCGAAGAGCCACGCAGTATATAGCGCAGAGCCGCGCAGTACAAAGCGCAGAGCTGCGCAGAGCTGCGCAGTATACAGCGCAGAGCCGCGCAGTATACAGCGCAGAACGCGCAGTACACAGTGCAGAGCCGCGCAGTACACAGCGCAGAGCCGTGCAGTACACAGCGCAGAGCCGCGCAGTACACAGCGCAGAGCCACGCAGTACACAGCGCAGAGCCGTGCAGTACACAGCGCAGAGCCGCGCAGTACACAGCGCAGAGCCACGCAGTACACAGCGCAGAGCCGCGCAGTACACAGCGCAGAGCCATGCAGTACACAGCGCAAAGCCGCGCAGTATAAAGCGCAGAGCCGCGCAGTATAAAGCGGAGAGCCGCGCAGTACACAGCGCAGAGCCGAGCAGTACACAGCGCAGAGCCGCGCAGTAGACAGCGCAGAGCCGTGCAGTACAGAGCGCAGAGCCGCACAGTATAAAGCGCAGAGCCGCGCAGTATACCGCGCAGAGCCGTGCAGTACACAGCGCAGAGCCGCGCAGTACACAGCGCAGAGCCGCGCAGTACACAGCGCAGAGCCGCGCAGTACACAGCGCAGAGCCGCGCAGTACACAGCGCAGAGCCGAGCAGTACACAGCGCAGAGCCGCGCAGTACACAGCGCAGAGCCGCGCAGTACACAGCGCAGAGCCGCGCAGTATACAGCGCAGAGCTGCGCAGTACACAGCGCAGAGCCGCGCAGTACAGAGCGCAGAGCCGCACAGTATAAAGCGCAGAGCCGCGCAGTACACAGCGCAGAGCCGCGCAGTACACAGCGCAGAGCCGCGCAGTACACAGTGCAGAGCCGCACAGTACACAGCACAGAGCCGCGCAGTACACAGCGCAGAGCCACCCAGTATACAGCGCAGAGCCGCGCAGTACGCAGCGTAGAGCCACGCAGTATGCAGCGCAGAGCCGCGCAGTATACAGCGCTGAGCCGCGTAGTATACAGCGCAGAGCCCCGCAGTATACAGTGCAGAGCCCCGCAGTATACAGCGCAGACACGCGCAGTACACAGCACGGACACGCGCAGTACACAGCGCGGAGCCGCGCAGTACACAGCGCAGAGCCGCGTAGTATACAGCGAAGAGCCACGCAGTATATAGCGCAGAGCCGCGCAGTACAAAGCGCAGAGCTGCGCAGAGCTGCGCAGTATACAGCGCAGAGCCGCGCAGTATACAGCGCAGAACGCGCAGTACACAGTGCAGAGCCGCGCAGTACACAGCGCAGAGCCGTGCAGTACACAGCGCAGAGCCGCGCAGTACACAGCGCAGAGCCACGCAGTATACAGCGCAGAGCCGCGTAGTATACAGCGCAGAGCCGCGTAGTATACAGCGCAGAGCCACGCAGTATACAGCACAGAGCCACGCAGTATACAGCGCAGAGCCACGTAGTTATACTGCCCAGTCACGTAGTATATTGTCCAGTCACATAGTATACTGCATATCCCTGTTAAAAAAAAAAGAATTAAAATAAAAAAGTTACATACTCACCTCCTGGAGCGGCCGGTATCTGATGGTTGTTGCACCTCCTAGAGCGGCCGGTACACGATGCTTGTTGCACCTGGAGTGGCCGGTACCCGATGCTTGTTGCGCGCTCCGGTCCCAAGAGTGCATTGCGGTCTCACGAGATGATGACGTAGCGGTGTTGTGAGACAGAAAGACGGAAGTGCCCTTAGATAATTAGATAGTAGATTACCCCGCTCACCAATTCGGAACCCGAGAGGCCCGGCCCACCAAATCGGACCCCGAGGGGCCCGGCCCACCAAATCGGACCCAGAGTGACCCCGCCCCCTAAATCAGACCCAGAGTGACCCCGCCCACCAAATCGGACCCAGAGTGGCTCCGCCCACCAAATCGGACCCAGAGTGACCCCTTCCACCAAATCAGACCCAGAGTGACCCCTTCCACCAAATCAGACCCAGAGTGACCCCTTCCACCAAATTGGGCCCAGAGTGACCCCGCCCACCAAATCGGACCCAGAGTGACCCCACCCACCAAATCGGACCCTGAGGTGCCCAGCCCACCAAATCAGACCCTGAGGTGCCCAGCCCACCAAATCGGACCGAGTGACCCCACCCACCAAATTGGTCCCTAAGGTGCCCCGCCCACCAAATCGGACCCAGAGTGGCTCCGCCCACCGAATCGGACCCAGAGTGGCCGCGCCCACAGAATCGGACCAAAAGTGACCCCGCCCACCGAATCGGACCTAGATTTACCCCGCCCACAAAATCAGACCCAGATTGACCCAACCCACCAAATCGGACCGCCTGAGGGGCACCCAAGTGTGAAAGTCTTGCAGGGGCAGCCCGGGCACCATTCCAAAGCACTATCTGTAGTTCCTTCAGGAAATACCCATCTAGTTATTTTTATCGACCTGTCAATGACCGGTAGCTGCACTGGAAGAATGCTACCAGGGGCGGAGGCACATTAGTTTTATTTAATTCTATGGCCCCCTACCAGATCTTCTGACTATATTTGAAAAATATACCTGGCTTCAATCATGGAGCCGAGATGTGATTTATACTGCCTGTGGTTTGAGCAGCATTAATCAGCTGATAGGTTCACCTTAAAGGAAAGTACAACCATTCATGTTTAATACCCCAGATATGTAGGTGAACTGCACTTTACTGTGAGTGATGCAGATAATAGGGGTGGTACCCTGCTATATTAAAGGGAATCTGTCAGTAGGATCCACTCTCCTAAGTCATCTATATGGGCATGTAGATCATAGAAAGCTGAATAAAATGATACCTTGATAGCTGCGATGTCTTATTCTAGAGAAATCTGCATTTTTCTTTATATGTAAATGAGCTGTTAAGATCTATGGGCCGGACATAGATCTGCATGAGAGACTGCCTCCAGAACTCATGTTACATGTAAGGGGATGTTACCAGTGTGAGACATGTAGATAAGTAAAATGGACTGTCAGTCATTACATGTCTCACACTGGTAACGCCTCCTTTCATGTAAAATTATCTCTAGAGGCAGATTCTCGGGGAGATCTATGTCCGACCCATAGATCTTAACAGCTCATTTACATTTTTAAAACAATGTAGATTTCTCTGGAATAAGACATCAGATTGCAGATACCCAGGTATCATTGTATTCACCTTGTCTTAGAAAATATTACGTTCCATAACACATCTCCAGTGAGGGGGCATTCACCCCCATCCTCTCTCACAGAGAATTTGCAGCACTAGATAGAACTTACAATCTACAAACATCTTTTCGTAACAGTACCACATGTTTAACATATGGGAAGAGAGTAAATTACATATGGCTGGGAAGTGACAAAGCTAATTAAAACTAATTTTGACCCCCAGACGTTTTGCAGTACCCAAGTGACTGAAAAAGGATATCTATTGTGGGGAAACAGCCATAGAGTCTTGGATTTGAAAGGAACGGAAGCGAATATCTAACACCTTTAGCCGTAAATATTGTTACCTCAGAGGAAGCTGGATGTCTGCAACTAGTCGGTCCGGTGCCGATGTAAAGTTAGAAATATTGGGATTTGTAGAGACCCAATATTTATGAGATATAGATTTTTCGACGTCTACGGACATGACGAACTCACTCACTTTGCCGTGGGTTCACTATAATCCCTCTAATTAAATAACCGCCTGGTGTGATGGTGTGACTTGGGTAATGTTTGTTCTCTGGGTAACGGTAAAATCATGAGAAAACATATGACGGTAATATATCCTGCTTGTAAATATCATGGAAATTGGAAATATCATAATTTTCGGAAACTGAAGCCACATCCCATGACCAGCCCTGTTATGAGGGGAGGTGTGTGGGTGTAACTTAGGTGCTGATAAAAGGACAAGGCGAATTATGAACTGGGTTCCTGCCGAGAGATACATATCAATGTATGCATGATTCCCATGCCTTGGACATTTCCAATCGAAATGCTCTCCTTCGCTAGCTAAGCCATCTCTGTGACCAACGTAGTAAGTTTCTTTTGTTTATCCTTTTATTCTAAGTAATTTGTCCATTTTGTAAAATCTTTTTTATATATTTTATATACAGTGCCTATCTTTCTGGATTAAATATAAAATTTTATAGTTCTGTTCCTTTTGTTCTGTAAACCATAGTCCTGAAAGCCATACGCTACCAGAAACCAGGTCTGTAAAAAATGATAGGTGGTGGCAGTGAGTATTTCTTGGGTTATCATGGAGTTAGCAGTCACCTTACCGGGGTATATATATATTCCATGAGCTGGAATCGAAGGTATATATACCATACGCTCAATGATAATTGGCCTATAAGTGGTAACAGCCACAACCTCATCCGTTAATCGTTGGCCAATTGTGTAGTTGTCCTGACGATTGGGGGCAACAGAGGGCTGTTTGTGACAAAAAGGTAACAGCGGGGTGGTTCAGCGTGACCCCCCCAAAGCTGTGATTTTATGAGCTTCATGCCCTCCTAGATATCTAACGAGGGTTGATCCTACTGACAGATTCCATTGCCATGGGAGAGAGACTTTAAAAAAAAAACTGGCTACTGAGGCTCATCCTTGACGAATACTGCCCTTGGAGGAAAAAGGTGAAGCATGTAGACCTGAACACGTGAGGTCCTTGCCCAATTTTCTTACTTCTGCGCAGCACACATGAACATATATTATATGCATTGCGTAATTTTATACATAAGATGACATCATTTATCCTATCAAGCAAAAAAACAAACGATATTGCACATCTCTAACCAAACTTATTCTTTTGCCATAGGGCACAGTTGAATCAAATCACTGACTTTGTGGGAAGTTACAGATTATCCAGCTTCTGTGGAAATCGGTGATGCCAACTGTACAGTCTAAAGAAAGATGGATGTAACTAGCCATGGCACGGCTTCTTATATCACATGGGTAAATGGCCACACAAACAAGAATAAACAGTGAAAGACAAGGATTAATAGAGAATCAAGAGGAACCGTAAGATACTTACAGTTCAATAAGAGAATCCAAATCACTGAAGATGTCCCTTGGCAGCGTCTTAATCTGGTTATTGGCCAAGGATCTAGAAAAAGACACAAGTAATTGAGCATGAGCCTCCACCGCCGAAATGAATGCACAGCGACAAAGTGAACAAATCTGAGCAGAATACAAAACAGATCCCCGGACTCACAGATGGGTCAGGTCACGGAGGCCTCGGAACGCTTGTCTGGAAATAGTCTCTATTTTATTTCCTTCAATAAACCTAAGAAGAAAAACAATATTATGGAGCAGGTGTTATATGTATACGTCTCAGCGGGAATATCAGTCATAGGCCACGTTCACACGTTACATCAGTATTTGTAGGTCAAATCCAGGAGTGGAACAATCAGAGGGAAAATATAATAGAAACACATCACCACTTCTGGATTTATCACCCACTCCTGGTTTTGGATTACAAATACTGAGGTAAATTACTGACCAAATACTGAACATGTGAACATGGCCATACAGTAATATCTTACCCCCCCTTCCCCCCAAACAGTCCCAAAGCATCATGTCGAAGAGGAGCTTATCTTTAACAAGGAAGTTTCTTTAAGAGAACCTGCCAGGGGATATGTACTGCCTGACAGGCAGCAGGAGCCAGGGACAGGCTCTGTGTCCTACCTATGTATAGGGGTGACCTGTCCATCAGTAAGAACTGGGCGGGATGAAGTAGACAGAGACCCGCCCAGATGACCAGTCTGCCTATTTTCCGCTCCTGTTGCAATAGTCTTTCTCTGAAACACAGCAGTGTTTAGCTATCTGCAGTTAGGCAGCCTGCCCGTCATTTGGGCAGTTTGAATCACTTGACACTTATCTTTAAGACCGCTTAGCCACCCAACTGAAGAGTAGGCAGTGCTGGAAGGATTTTCATGCAATAGCAGAAAGACCACGGCTTGTGAGAAACAAGGTCATTTTGCACCAAAGCGCACCCAAATAGCCCCAGCTGCATTGGTGATATGTGCACAAGGGCGCCAGTGCTACTTCTGACCAGCAAACATGTTTTTGCTGCTATGTACATAGGACAGAGCTTGTAGGTTGCACTTCCACCAGCATCCACTTATCCATTCCTTACATTTAATTTTAACTTAAAACCTTTTATATCATCAGTTTTTGCATGAGTGTCCTGGTGATCCAGTGATGCGCTTCCCTTCAGCTTCCATATGAGTAAATCATCATTGGGTCATTGGTAGTCATCCGTTACAGCCAACTCTACCCATAGCATGACTGTTTTCGCTGCACCCTTTACTTGTACAATATTTGGATCTTAAGCTTTCATTCATATTTTAAGATAAAAATTCTAGGCTGGGCACCATGCATGAAGGGGCTGTCCGACCTGAAGTTTTTATGCTGAGAAATAAAAAACAAAAAACGAACATACTCACTATACTGATCACTTACTGGTTCTCTTATGCTCTTTATGCTTTCTCCTCTGACTGGATGAATATGAGACCGCCGCAGGCAATCACTGGCTGCAGCAGTCACGGAAATGTTCCTGCCTAGACTCGGAGATGTTTAATTGCAACAGTGGATCATTGTCTCTCAGATCTCTTTCTATCATACTCGGTCACAGCTTAATGTGTAACTACTGAGAAGTGCGGTAGATTCTTTACCTCATTATATCTTTGTGGAAGGCTAATATTTTTCTACTGTTTTATGTATTTCTGCTTCAGGTAATTAAAGTCTATGTGTTTATAACTTTAAGATTTAAGTCAGTGATCTTCTCACACAACTTACCTGACAAACCTGTACCCCCAATAAGATGTGGAAAAATTAAGTAATTCATGTGTATATCATTCAACACTGCTGGTATCAAGAGGGGTATAATCAGGCATAATTGGGTATGAAATGGCCTAAACCGTAATATGCCCGGGGTATAATCAAGCCTAGGCTTTAATCCTGGGTACAGTGAGGACTCGGGGTATACTATGGCCTGTTACAACGACATGTATTTTGTGCATGCCCTCACTACATTCTTCAAAAATCTCAGAGGAGGAAGTTTACTTAAACCAAGAGTCTTGTTTTAAGATATTTTCACAGTTATAAGCTTTTTAATTTTTTAATTCTTTTCTATTTTAAAAGGGTTGTCCACCATTCCAGCAATCAGCATGTTTGTCCCACAGTAAAATAACAACACTTATACCCACCTCCGACACGGCGCCATTCCAGCAGTGCTGGCACTCAACCCTCGCTGGCTTCACTCTTCCCACCTATGGATGAATCAGACATCAAGAGGAAGTGAAGCGGTCCGCCGCAGCTCTGACTTCCTCTTGATGTTCGATACATCCGAAGGTAGGAAGATTGAAGATGGCACTGATTGGCGGCAGGGATTGCATGACATAAAAATGTCACACAATCCCCGGGAGGGCCAGTGCCAACACCGCTGGAACGGCAGCAGAGGTGAGTATGAGTGTTGTTATTTTCCTGCGGCAAATATACTGAGTAACACAGGCTGTCCAATTAGTGCACAACCCCTATAAGTAGTAATTGAGATATTCCCTTCTTTTCTAACTTTATACTGAAATGTTAGTGTGATCAGAGAGGATAGTCTTAGAAGCTAAACCTTAGATGCAATCATCAAGTACAGGGTTGTCTTTCATTAAAGAGCCCCCTTTAAAGGGATATTCCCAAGATAAAAGATAGGATAAGGATGAGTTACTAATAGCTAGGGGTCATACTACAGGGACCCCAGCTAGCATGAGGACAGAGCCCAGGAACCTCAAAAATGGCTCTGCTGAGCACCATCTTGAATGGAGCGGGGGTGCACATGCCTAACTCCCTCTCCCTTCATTGCCTTTGGGACGGCTGTATAAAGCCAAGCACAGCACGGTACTATATACGTAGAGCCTGCTTCACAGATTTCAGAGCAGTTTTTGGGATCAGTGCCAGATTTTGGGTAGTATTTTCATTTTTTGTTAAAGGGTGCCTGTTATTTAGTTTGATAACATCTGCTTTGAATTTGCGGCAATAAACTTTGCATAGCAAAATGAGAAAATCAAAATTAAAAAAGTAAACTGAATTTCTCTCCCTACTGGGCAGATAAGAACAGAAAGACATACAGTTAGGTCCATATATATTTGGACAGAGACAACATTTTTCTAATTTTGGTTATAGCCATTACCACAATGAATTTTAAACAAAACAATTCAGATGCAGTTGAAGTTCAGACTTTCAGCTTTCATTTGAGGGTATCCACATTAAAATTGGATGAAGGGTTTAGGAGTTTCAGCTCCTTAATATGTGCCACCCTGTTTTTAAAGGGACCAAAAGTAATTGGACAGATTCAATAATTTTAAATAAAATGTTCATTTCTAGTACTTGGTTGAAAACCCTTTGTTGGCAATGACTGCCTGAAGTCTTGAACTCATGGACATCACCAGACGCTGTGTTTCCTCCTTTTTGATGCTCTGCCAGGCCTTCACTGCGGTGGTTTTCAGTTGCTGGTTGTTTATGGGCCTTTCTGTCTGAAGTTTAGTCTGTAACAAGTGAAATGCTGCTCAGTTGGGTTGAGATCAGGTGACTGACTTGGCCATTCAAGAATATTCCACTTCTTTGCTTTAATAAACTCCTGGGTTGCTTTGGCTTTATGTTTTGGGTCATTGTCCACCTGTAGTATGAAACGACGACCAATCAGTTTTGCTGCATTTGGCTGGATCTGAGCATACAGTATGTCTCTGAATACCTCAGAATTCATTCGGCTGCTTCTGTCCTGTGTCACATCATCAATAAACACTAGTGACCCAGTGCCACTGGCAGCCATGCATGCCCAAGCCATCACACTGCCTCCGCTGTGTTTTACAGATGATGTGAGATGCTTTGGATCATGAGCTGTACCACACCTTCACCATACTTTACTCTTTCCATCATTCTGATGATCTTGGTTTCATCTGTCCATAGAATGTTCTTCCAGAACTGTGCTGGCTTTTTTAGATGTTTTTTAGCAAAGTCCAGTCTAGCCTTTTTATTCTTGATGCTTATGAGTGGCTTGCACCGTGCAGTGAACCCTCTGTATTTACTTTCATGCAGTCTTCTCTTTATGGTAGATTTGGATATTGATACGCCGACCTCCTGGAGAGTGTTGGTCACTTGGTTGGCTGTTGTGAAGGGGTTTCTCTTCACCATGGAGATTATTCTGCGATCATCCACCGCTGTTGTCTTCCGTGGGCGCCCAGGTCTTTTTGCATTGATGAGTTCACCAGTGCTTTCTTTCTCCGGATGTACCAAACTGTAGATTTTGCCACTCCTAATATTGTAGCAATTTCTCGGATGTTTTTTTTCTGTTTTCGCAGCTTAAGGATGGCTTGTTTCACCTGCATGGAGAGCTCCTTTGACCACATGTTTACTTCACAGCAAAACCTTCCAAATGCAAGCACCACATCTCAAATCAACTCCAGGCCTTTTATCTGCTTAATTAAGAATTACATAACGAAGGGATTGCCCACACCTGTCCATGAAATAGCCTTGGTGTCAATTGTCCAATTACTTTTGGTCCTTTTAAAAACAGGGTGGCACATGTTAAGGAGCTGAAACTCCTAAACCCTTCATCCAATTTTAATGTGGATACCCTCAAATGAAAGCTGAAAGTCTGAACTTCAACTGCATCTGAATTGTTTTGTTTAAAATTCATTGTGGTAATGTCTATAACCAAAATAAGAAAAATGTTGTCTCTGTCCAAATATATATGGACCTAACTGTATGTGTTTAAAATCAGTTCTCATGTTTCTTTCAACTGAGATGCAGGCCGTTTGGTGAAGTTTTAGTTCAGTGTTCAGTTTAGGTCCTCGCATTGGGATTGTCTACCCAAAAGTGAGAAAAATACAGTACAAAAACTCACTTTATAACATTTTAAAGGGACTCTGAGTCCAGGTTTATGCTGCCCCATCTGAGTGTAGCATAAGATAGGGGCAGAGACCCCGATTACAGTGATGTGTCACTTATCGAGCTGCTTTCTGTCATTTTGATAAAATCACTGTTTTATCTGCAGCAGATCTAACAGCTCTCTGAATGCTGAGCTCTGTATAACCCCGCCCCCACCACTGATTGGCTGCTTTCTGCCCATGTACAGTGTACTCAGAAATATGCTAATCAGTGATGGGGGTGGGTTCATACAGAGTTCATTAATATGCTTAACTACCTGGTAGCAGGTTTACTAGTCCTCTAGTGATAATCACCTGCTGATTAATCAGTGATTTTATTTAAAAAAAGTAAGCAGCCCAGTAAGTGACACATCGCTGAAATCAGGGTCTCTACCCCTACATTATGCTGCTCCCAGGTTAGGTGGCAAAAAACTGGTGACAGACTCCCTTTAAAAAGGAGCTGGAAACACAAGAAAAGTTTGCATAAAAAATACAATTTAATTATAAATAACATTTCTTAAGTGCTAATTCACATTAGGCTGTATCCAGCAAGTCTTACACAGACTCTGAATAAGGCAGCTCTCTCCCTCTCCCTCAGGAGAAAGTCACAGCATGGTTAAAGAATGAATCCTTTCATGATTTTCTCATATTAAATAAAAAAGGGCATGTCCTCCAAACTATTTTCAGTTTTTCTTGTTCTTTACTTGGTTACATGTCAAAAAAGCAAAGCATTTACTATGCACTTGCCTCAAAAGATCTACAGTTGAGTATTATCCTCTCCATGTAAATATTCCTTGTTTCTAAGTGTTCGCTCACACTGGCATATAACACGGCCGGGTGCTAGCCGATGTTTTATTAGATAGAGCTCGGCCCAATGTTATTCTATGGGCAGTCCAGAAAACAATCGCAGCATGCTGTGAGTGGCTCTGATATTCGGACCACGTGCACCCATACAAGTCTACGGGTGAGTGTAAGACATTGGACTGCACTCGGATGTCATCCAAGTGCTGCCTGATGTATGCTTCACAGAGACAATGGAGAGGATGGAGAAATTAAGTTTCCATCTTCTCCATACCTGTGCTGTGAATCTCTCATGCGAGAGGTTCGGATCATACGAAGATTAAACTTGGCTCAAATTCAAGGGTCATTAGCATAATCAGCCCGATTCTCTCGCATGAGAAAACATACTACAGTGTGAGCGAACCCTAAAGCTGAATAGTAGGGTTCCATGGAGCTCCCAGATGTCATGTAGGTAGGGCTTAATTTCACGAGGTAGGGCTTACAAAAATATATTGTACTTCAAATAAAAATTAAATGAACACAAAAAGGACTAATTTAATTTTTTTTCGTTTTTATATTTGCAGCTTCTTTACAAACCCTTCGAGGACCAAGGAACCTAAGAGTCCCATAGTATTAAACTAAAACCAATGTGATTGAATAAACTTAAGGTCCTCCAAGGATTAGGTAGGTCATAAATTCACATGAATACTTGTTCATACAATTGCACATGCCAAAAGATGAAGACGAACAGAATCAAAGAAATGACATTAAGTGGAGCACTTACAGGTATTCAAGGTGAAAGAGACCAGCAAAGGCATCGTCTCGAATGACAGTAAATGAGTTAGAATTCAGCAAGCTGAAAATGAAGACAGCAGGTTAGAAGCGAACCAGACTTTATGGTGCTCAGAATTAGTCAAGCGGAATTTATTGACTGCTCTTGCAAAGCTCTGAGAAGTGCAATATTCTGCCTTTCTCTGCTGAGTCAACCTGCGCTGGCTTCAGGAGGACTCATGCTCTTAGCTAAAATCTTCATCGCCTCGCCCTCCCCGTACAGCAGGGCACTCTGCATTTTAAATGTGATCTTAAGAAAACCTTCAGGAGTGCTTTACAAAAACTGGATGTAAAGTATCGCTGAGCTCTTATGTATATAATGGCATGAAAAGATGGAATTCATTCATCTTTATTAAGAGCGGCTGCAGACGAGCGTATGAAAATTCATCCAGAAAACTGGGACGATTTTCATCCATATCGTCACCGTGTCCGGTTTTTTTACGTCCGTGTGCGATCCGTTTTCATACACCTAAAATGTACATGGTCAAATACAGTTTCCTAGGTTAATAAATGAAATGTATCTATAAAAACTGGGTGCTACACCGATTTTTTTTGCGCATCCATAGACTTAAGTGGGCGAGTCCTATCCGTGACTCGTTGGAGAATAGCCCTTTCCATGGACAATCTGAAAAAACTGCACGTCTGCAAAAACTGTCATGTGGACAGCCCTACTGAGCTACTTTAGTCAGTGTCCGATTCTTTCTCAGACAGCACCCGTCTGTATTATACGCTCGTCTGAACCCTAATTAGCATTTACGCCACAACTGTATTAGCTATTGAGAGGGTGAGGCTGGGGTCACACGGACATAGAAATATTGGTCCAATTTTCATCCAGAAAAGTGGGACGATTTTTTTCTCACTTGTCATCCGTGTGCCATCCGTTTTCAGCAGTTATTAAACAGGAACATTTGGTTTCCTATGCTACAGAATTGTAACGTATCAATAAAAATCGGATGGTATACTAATGGTCAGTATGATATCCGATGTTTTTTTCTCGCACCCATCTGATTTTGGAGTGAATTCACAATATGCTGCAATTTTTCCTCATGCAGAATACAGCTGAGAATAAAAATGCAGATCTGCACTGCCTCTCTCACGGGGATACCGCAACAGAATGGGGTCAGACGATCGCAGCATCTGGTGACGCATACACCTGTGGTAATTAGAACAGCAGTGTTGGCTTTCTTTGCTTTGACGCTGCAAGGGTTAAACTTCTTGGTTGAACTCCTCTAGTTCTCTGGGGTGGTATCGGCTGTTCTGAGTTCATTCTGCCTAGTTTGGTGTTTGAGTAGTTCGTGTTTGGAGTAGGCATTCGGAGAGTTGTTCAGGCGATTTTGGCTTGGAGCTGGACTGCGTGCTTATCCTCATCCTCTCCTATTTGGTTTCTCCTACCTTTCCCTCCTCTGTGTTCCACTCTGTTGTTGTCTGAGAAGATTTGTATGATTGTAGTTTTCTTTCATCCCTGTGTGTCTGTCTAGTTAGTGTAATCCTATACACTTCGGCCTCACACCTCCCTGGGTGGGTGAGGGAACAGATAAGGGCTAAGATAAGAGCATAGTACCTGACCTCGGTATCTCCACATTCAGGAGTAGGGATAGACTAGGGCGCCCCCTAGTTCAAGGGATCAGGTAAGCACCCACAGTCCTTAGTCACTGCGTGACAGCCTCATTGAATAACATTAGTCCGAGTGCAATCCTTATTTTTATCAGATTGCACTCGGACGATTTTTACGCTCATGTGAATGAAAGTAGCATAATTGGACTGATTGAAAGAAACACAGTTGTGTGACCCCAGCCTAAAATGTGACACCTCTACTCTCCTCCTCCCGAACACTAGAGAGTGAGGGACCGCCTGCTTAAAGAGGACTCGGCACCAGATCATAACTAACCAATTTCATTTCTATAATTTTATTGTTGCTGCTCTGAGTATTTTATTTTTCTATTTTACTGTCACGATTACAGTGCAAGTAACCACTGCAGCCAAGCAACTGGTAGAGCGGTTAAGCCCAGTGATTGACTGCAGCGGTCGCAAAGCAGTCATTAGCCTGACAACAAAGATCTGACTAGAGGTTTGCCTTAGGCTGGGATCACACATGTGAGAAATACGGCCGAGTCTCAGATGTTAATACCCGGCATTACCACCGTCAGTCAGGATCGGAGCGTGCGGCCGCATAGCAATACATGGAGCCGCACACTCCGCTCCTGAGTGACGGCAGCAATGCCGGGTATTAACAGGCGAGACTCGGCCGTATTTCTCGCATGTGTGATCCCGGCCTAACACTGGGTCCCAGTGACCTATTATTGAGTCCCAGTACTAGTAATGCAGCACTGAACATGGGAAGGGCAACAAAAGTGTATTTTATTGTTTTTCAATGGGGCAAGCTAAGGTAAAAAAAACTATTGATGAAAACTCCCTTTAAATCAGTGTCTGTGCTGCTGCTGTGATAGAATGACTATTAATTAGTACATTTTTGAACAGTTTATACGGTAGGTTCCAAGTTTTATAATTGTAGTTCTCTGTTTTGGTAAAATATTCTTTTTATTTTATCTGTGTATTTCTCATTTTTTATTTCGCCATGTGTTTTTATCATAGAGGAATTAGAGGGCGGCAATAATTTAGGTTTCCTCCTACTTTGCCGTCTACAAGTGAAGTAAATGTCTAAACAGCATAGAGCACTCCTAAAAGCTTTCTTAGTCATCAATGCAGGCATGAATCAACATCAGTTTATTGAGTTGCTCCCGATGACTTGCTGCACCCCATTTTCCTAAATTAGAAGGTGCAGTCATCTCAGAGAGAACTTTGGGTGGCCGCACCACTATTCAGATGGAGTCTGCCCATTGTGTAGAGCATGCAGCATTAATAAAGTCAAATCTTTATATATAGGGCGTGTAGTGGTCATGTGGTTCCCAAAATAAGCACTGGCATTTGAGTCCATAAAGGTTATCAAAATAAAATATGGATAAAAGCAAGCAAAAAGGATAATAATAACAGCAATAATAATTATACAAAAAAGCTAAAATCAGTACATGCAAAGTTATAGCAGTTTTAAAAATGCATGAGAAAAAAAATCAGGCATACATTTCATAAGCAAAACACGTTTTATAGAATAGGTCAGGTAGCCTTTTAAACTGTAAGAAAAATTGCATTATTATTTTATTTTTTAGTTACTTTTCCACCAACTCATTTTTACAGCTTAAATATGCACAATTTATTCTACACCGTTAAACTTAAAGGGGTTTTCCCACAAACAAAAGTTGATTTTAATCAATAGATCTTGGAATAATAATAATTTAAACAATTGGATGTGTTTAAATAAAATGTTCCTGTGCTGAGATAATCTTATAAATGTTCCCTGCTGTGTACTGTGTAATGGCTGTGTCTGACTGTTCAGGACCATGGTCTGATCATACCACATCTCCTGGGCAGGGAGGGGGGAGAAAAAGGCTATACAGACATTACAGCATGGGATCGCAAATGATTCTCTTTGAAGTAAAACATTGTTTAAAAGCAGGCAGGGAAATATTTTACCTCACAGAAAGAATCAGCTGTGATCCCGTGCTGTGCTATCTGTATCCTTTCTTCATCCTCCCCTGCCCAGGAGCTGTGGTATGATCAGACCATGTTCCTGTACGGTCAGACACAGCCATTACACAGTACACAGCAGGGGCCCAGTTATAAGATTATCTCAGCACAGGAATATTTTATTTAAACACATCCAATTGTGGAAGTTATTATTATTCCAAAATGAATTCTTAATTAAAATCAACTTTTGTTTGTGGGAAAACCCCTTTAAGTGTTTTCATAAAGTGCCTTTTCTACAGAATTACATTGAGTAAACTGACAGGAAAAAAAAAACTTTCTTCCCCTCACCCAACGACATACAGTAGCTTGAAGTTTCTGGTAGTGTAGCACACAGAAGAGTAAAAAGCCGCAGTACAAATCCAACCAGTGTCTCGTCATAGTCTGTGTCAGTCCATCCCACTTCACCATTCTGAGACATATTTTTATTGTAAGTGGAAGCCCCATTGATAAACCAGATAGTAAAAGGGAGCAAGAATACACTTTACTGGTATTTTATATGTATGCCCTTGCTTGAAACTTGGTAGAACAGTAGACAGAATGAGGTTACAGTATATACCGAGAAACAGAAGTTAATGACTATAGAAATCTTTGCATAATCTTCTAAAAAATTGTAATGTTTGTACAGAACTTTAGGAAATAAACTCATTTACAGTTGCCTTAAAAGGAACCTGTTACATTATTTTGAGCCCCTAAATTATATAGGGTTAATCTGCAGATATATAGCGTTTTACAATGCTGTCTGGCTGCCTTACTGAAAATGTAGCCATCGGGAAATACACTGCTCAAAAACATAAAGGGAACACTAAAATACTACATCGTAGGTATCACTGAATGAAATATTCCAGTTGCAAATTTTTATTCATTGCATAGTGGAATGTGTTCAGAACAATAAAACATAACAATTATCAATGTAAATCAAAATGAATATCCCATGGAGGTCTGGATTTGGAATGATACTCAAAATCAAAGTGGAAAATCAAATTCCAGGCTGATCCAACTTCAGTGGAAATGCCTCATGACAAGGAAAAGATGCTCAGTATTGTGTGTGGTCTCCACGTGCCTGTATGACCTCCCTACTGTATAACAACTGGGCATGCTCCTCATGAGGCAGCGGATGGTCTCCTGAGGGATCTCCTCCCAGACCTGGACTAAAGCATCTGCCAACTCCTGGACAGTCTGTGGTGCAACATGATGTTAGTGGATGGTGCGAGACATGATGTCCCAGATGTGCTCAATCGGATTCAGGTCTGGGGAACGGGCGGGCCAGTCCATAGCTTCAATGCCTTCATCTTGCAGGAACTGTTGACACACTCCAGCCACATGAGGTCTGGCATTGTCCTGCATTAGGAGTAACCCACAGCCAACTGCACCAGCATATGGTTTCACAAAGGGTCTGAGGATCTCATCACAAATGGCAGTCAGGCTAATTCTGGCGAGTACATGGAGGGCTATACAGCCCTCCAAAGAAATGCCACCCCACACCATTACTGACCCACTGCCAAACAGGCAGCAGATCACTCTCCATGGCGTCTTCAGACTGTCACGTCTGTCACATGTGCTCAGTGTGAACCTGCTTTCATCTATGAAGAGCAGAGGGAGCCAGTAGCGAATTTGCCAATCCTGGTGTTCTGTGGCAAATTCCAAGCGTCCTGCACAGTGTTGGGCTGTGAGCACAACCCCCATCTGTGGACGTTGGGCACTCAGACCATCCTCATGGGGTCAGTTTCTAACCCTTTGTGCAGACACATGTACATTTGTGGCCTGCTGGAGGTCATTTTGCAGGGCTCTGCCAGTGCTCCTCCTGTTCCTCCTTGCACAAAGGCGGAGGTAGAGGTCCTGCTGTTGGGTTGTTGCCCTCCACGTCTCCTGCTGTACTGGTCTGTCTCCTGGTAGCGCCTCCAGCCACTGGACACTACGCTGACAGACACAGCAAACCTTCTTGCCACAGCTCGCATTGGTGTGTCATCCTGGATGAGCTGCTCTCCTCTCATTATACTGTGAGTGTGAACGGAAACACATTGACAGGCCATATTGCACAGATGAGATACAGAGTTGGCTGTCAATCAAAGTGCCGGGTTAGAACACAAGAGAGACAAAACGAGAAAGCACCTTGCAAGAAACTAGACTCAAATTGAACTAGCACCTTGGTCAGTCGAGGAGTGATGGAAGGAGTGATCTAATAAACCACCTCCTGTTTGGGTATATGCCAGAGAATTTCACCGCTGCAGAACACGATAGGGTTAGATTTCTGAAGAAACTAGTCGCGCCTCTCTATAGCCAGATGGAGATTTACCAGTAGCAGGAGGATGCAGTAGTGTTGGAAATGTTATAAGAGGCAGCTCAGCGACACAGTTCATGACTGAGGAGAGCAGAGCAGTGAACGCTGTGAGTATGGTGGCGCCAACCACCCGTGCAAGTCATCAGCGTGACACCTAACTGCATTGTATATGATTTCTGCATTAAAACTTATTAGCAATTGTACTATTTGTCTTCTGCGGCTTGCCTGCATCCAAATACACTACAAGCTGATTAGTTCTGTTGGGCTAAATCCATCAAACGTCTTCATGACAACTCAGTCTCTTGCTCCTTTCTCTCCTCTTCTGCATTGATCTAAGCTGAACTCTGATTTAATTTGAGAGCTTAGATGGGTGTTCAGGGTAGGAGAGAGAGGGACTAGAGACCTAACTGACAGGGAGACATCTAACAGATTTAACAGACAAGGATTAAGCACTTTGCAGTGCATTGTAATGCATGCGAGCTGCAGAAGACAATTAGTACAACATTTTTATTGAAAGCATTTAAAGTTTATTTGTAATCATTTAAAGTTCATTAGGGATCACAAGAAGAGACAGAAGGTTTTGCACAAGTCTAGATCCACCCATGATATGTAGCTAGTTCTCCAAGATGTTTGGAATAATCCTTCTGTAGACTTCCTTCAAAAATTGTGTGCAAGCATACCTAGAGGAATTGATGCTGTCATGAAGTCAAAGGATGGGCAGTTGGACACACCAAATATTGATGTGATTTACATTTCTCTTTTCTTCATTCACTTCGCTGTTTTGTTAATTAATAAAAATCAACTATTAACTTTTATTTTTTGTAAAGCATTCTCACTTTGCAGAACTTTTTCCACACCTGCCTCAAACTTTTGTCCAATATTGTACAGTATATAAGCCATAGATTACCGTACTTACTTTTTTACGTAAAACATAAAATCTCCTCAATTACAGCAGATATACAACATAGCGAACGGCAAAATCAGTCTTGTCAACCTGGAGAGAGATGGACTGACATTTTCTCCAGTGGATTACTGACAGTATATTGAGAAAAAAGTCTTCCCCCGCAATTACTTTATTTCACAGTTTTAAGAACCTCTTTGAAAACGTACATACTTATGAGAGAATATTATTAGTGGCTAGTTTTATACAATTCACTTTAATAAGATTTCTGCGTAAGGCTTAACGCCTTGAAGAGTACAATATATATAAGAAATAGCTGAGAATATAAAAAATTGTAATCCACTCGCCCTCAATTCGCTATAAATCCCAGCTATGTACTTTGCATGAAGAATGCATTTGGAGCACACGTCCATTTTCCAAGCGTTGATTTAGCTTTGATTAATGAGGTCTAATACAGAGCTTTTCTCCTTTTCTGCGAGGAGGTGTATTAAATGTTAACTGCTGATTTCTGTAAATGCCAAGTCTGAAAAAGCGTCTAATGTATATTAACAATGTGAAAAACACCATTAGGAGGGCGGAATTAGGGTTGTAAAGGTTCCAAAGAAATAATTACAGCAAAAATACCATTCTTTACAGGAGATATTTATTTTAGATCTACCGTTTAGGATTAATAATAGATGAACTCTGTAGGTTATTGGGAAATGACTGTGTCCCTCATATCTCATATATTTACAGCCAAGTAATTTACTGCATTTACACTGATACATTCATGTAAAATCACAGTATTGTATTATATTTCCGACCTGGGGAGAATATAACATATAAGTAGGTTATGCTTCTAAACCTTAAAGGGAGTCTGTCAGCACATAGTGACTGTTCAAACAAAGCATAGGCGCTCGGTGCCTCCTTGGTGTGGCCGAACAGTCCAGTGCTCCTTCCCACCTGTTTGTTTTCCATCTATCTCCACTAGTGATGGGCGAACGCTCTCGGGTAAGGTGTTATCTGCTCGAGTGCTAACAGAGTGTCTTCGGCGTGCTCAAATGATATTTTCTTGTTTCCGCGGCTGCATGTCTCACAGCTGTTCAACAGCCACAACACAGGCAGGGACTGGCTAACAAACAGGAAGTCACCGCATGTGTTGTGACTGTCTAACCGCATGTGTTGTGACTGTCTAACCGCCGCGAGACATGCTGCTGCGGACACTTGAACATAGTATTCGAGCACACCACAGACACTCTGATGGCCCTCGAGCGGATAGCACCTTATCACAGCACGATCGCTCATCACTAGGGAAGGTGCACTGAACTTTTTGGCCACACTTAGGGTTTTGTGGTGACAGACTCCCTTAAAAATATGCCATTTTTAATTAACCAAAATTGGTTCACAAGAATAAGCTGATACGTTAATTAATTTTTATAAGGGTTGGAGCTCAGTTTTTCTATCACACGGTTCCAAAACCCTTGCTAAGCAGTTTTTGAAACTCTAATGTCTCCTTTCACAGCAGCTGGAGATGGGGCCCTATTCTGGGGATCTGAGAAGTAGGACAATCTACTATCAGAGAATATTACATTTCTCGAGATTATAAATTTGTGTCTACCTGTAACTTTCACTAGAGAGCACACTGTATACAGAGTCATGATTAAATTCATTGGCAGTAGCTTCAGCCTGCAAGAACTGAGTCATTTCAAGGGGTCAGGATATGCAGTAACTGATTGTAGATGTCAGATACCTGGAGCGTAACGGAATAAAAAGGACGTGGCTTGTTAAGTATTTCCTCTATGGAAATGTCTCATCAAGGAAGGATACCAAAGAGCCCACACACTTCTAGCCCAGGGGTCTTCTGTTCATTAGGTCTGCACCTTTTTCTCTTTAAAGCAACTTTTTTTTTACAGTTTTAAAATCTGGGTCCATAATGCTTTGCAATAGTACAACCTGCATTTTAAGGTGGGTGGGTAAGGGACATTCTGTAATTAAATAGTCATGAATCAGTACAAATGTTTGACATTGGAGATTTTATATATATATATATATATATATATATATATATATATATATATACTGTGCTCTGTTGGTCAACCCCTTTAAATGGTTTGTCCACTATCGGACAACCCCTTCTCAATCCCTATATTGCCCCAAGTACAATAACAACACTTATACTCACCTTTGGAGCCAGCGCTGTTCCATTGGGGTCGGCACTGGCGCTTCCATATGCTCTTGTCACTTTGTTGTGCCACGCAATCCCTGTGGCCATCCGCGCTGGCTTCACTCTCCCCACCTTCATATGAATCAAACATCAAAGAAAAAGTAAGAAAGCAGCCTCCATGTCTGATTCCTCCAAAGGTGGGAAGAGTGAAGCCAGCACGGATTGGCTGCAGGGATCGCGTGACACAACAATGTGACATAAGCCCCTGGAGAGCTAGTGCCAACGCCCCCAAAACAGCGCTGGCACCAGAGGTGAGTATAAATGTTATTATTTTGTTCGAGCCAACACACTGATTGAGAAGAGGTTGTCCGAGTAGTGCTCAACCCTTTTAAAGGGTAAAAAACTCCATCCACATTAGACTAACGCCAGCCGTCAAAATCGGCATTTCTCAACAAAAGCCTAAAGTGTATGGGGTCCATAACAGATTATTTTTGGGGCAGACAAAGATCTAGCATGTCCAATTCGGACTGCAGATTCATTTGTTATAACTCTGAACTAATCTCCCGATATCTTCCCTCACGTAATCTCCGGTCCTCCCAAGACCTCCACACTTATTCGCTCCTCACCCAACCACCTCCAAGACTTCTCCCGAATATCCCCCATCCTCTGGAATTCTTTGCCCAACTATCATCCTCATTCGGATCCTTCAGACGGAACCTGAAAACCCACGTCTTCAGGAAAGCCTACAGCCTGCACTGACCCCGCTGCCTCCTCATCACTGCCGAAGCTACAGCCTCACCAACACCGGAGCTCCAGCAACCCTCAACCTTCTGTCTCCTTCCCCACCATCCTGTAGAATGTAAGCCCGCAAGAGCAGGGTCCTCTCCCCTCTGTATCAGTCTGTAATTTTTAGTTTGCTTACTGTAAGTGATATCTGCAACTATATGTATGTAACCCCTTCTCATGCACAGCACCATGGAATCAATGGTGCTATATAAATAAATAATAATAATAATTTGTTCTTGAAGAGATAAGCAGCCGCAAGAAATGTCTGGCAGTGACTCCTCGCTGAAATCACAGGAGGGAGCGCTCCTGCGTATGGGACAGTTGGATGAGATATCTGCCAGCCCAATGCTCGGACAAATAATGGTTATCTAAAGTACCGTATTTTTCCAACTATAAGACGCACTTTTTTTCCTCCAAATTTGGGAGGAAAGTGTGGGTGCGTCTTATAGTACGGATATAGCATGTGGGGAGGGGGGCAGCAGCGAGTGGGATCGCAATGATATCCCATTTCAGGATGTCCCGGCTGCCGGAATCAGCTGCTGGGGAAACCACATGGCCCCGCTGATTAAGTGCAGTGAATATTCATTAGCGGCTCCCCGCCCACCGATCAGCTGAGCGGTGAGCAGCAAATGAATACTGCACTTAAGCAGCGAGACACAGTTTCCCCAGCACTGATTCTGGGGAGAATCTGTGTGTCCGGGGGAGGAGGCAGCAGCAGCAGGGGCCAGGAGATCGCTGCATACCTGCCTGTGCTGGACGCTGAGCTGTCTGTGGTGCACAAGGAGGACCTGTGGGATGTCAGAAGTGGGCGGGCTGGAGCATCACATGGCAGCTCAGAGCCCTTCCTCTTCTGACATCATCATAGGTCCTTCAGACTCCCACCTAGAATCTGCAGCTTCCGTGCACTGTGGAAAGGCAACAAGAGAGAGGGCTCTGTGTGTGCAGCCATGGGATGCTCCAGCTTTTACCTCACCACAGGCTGGCTCCCACAATTAAGAGGTTAGTCTTTACAAAACACAATAAAGCACTCTGCCACTCCTTTGGTGAACTATAACTCCCAGCATGTCATAGGATCTGCAGGACATGCTGGGAGTTATAGTTCTCCCATGGGATTTTAAAGCAGCAGTCCAGTGTTATTTTGCAGTGCTGGAGTGGTGCTTTCACTATAAGCCCTGTGCCCCCATTCTTATACTCACCCTCCAGTGTCTTCATATAGTACTTCACAGACACCACACTGGTCCCGCAGCTTCCAACATAATAACGTACTATTATATATAATAACACCACATATAATAGTATGTTATTTATGTTATTAAATATTTTACCACATTTTTTTTGCTTCAAATATTTTTTTCCCTATTTTCCACCTCTAAAACCTGGGTGCACCTTATAGTCCGGTGCGTCCTATAGTCCGAAAAATACAGTATATGGCGGGCTTTAGTTTCATCAATAAGGTTAAATCTAAATTAATAGTGAATTGGTAAATGAACAAATGACTAGATTCAATGCATTCTAGAAAATGACCATCCGCAGTCCTTCCAGAGGAGGTCAGCCATGTGCATATCTCTGTGTGCCACCCTGCGATTGCATCACACAACCCCATAATGGAGCAGTCCTGCCATTAGCAGTCTCCAGGTTGTCATGTTTTCTGCCTTCAACAGCTACATTTCATTGAAATATCGCTGTGCTGCAAAAGTAATCATTGCAACTATCATAAAGAGCCATACGGTACCAATGCTTATTGTTAGACAGAAGCAGATAATTGTGAGACAACCCTTTGATGGGGTTGTTTTTTGTGGGATGAGTTGTACTTTTGAATGACACCAGTGTGCAGTTCCACAGTTTGTTTTTTTTTACCATGTTCACTAAATGCTAAAACTGACCTTCCATTATGATTTCACAGGTCATTACGAGTTTGTTTATTTAAGTGGTGAAAAAAAATGCAAAGTTTGTAAAAAAAAAAAAAATGTTGCCATTTTCCGAGACTTGTAGCGTCTCCATTTTTCAGGATCTGGGTCTGGGTCTGGGTGAGGGCTTATTTTTTGCGCCTAGCTAATGTTTTTATTGACATAATTTTGGGATAGATGCAATCTTTTGATCGCTCCTTATTCCATTTTATTGCAATAGTACAGCCAAAAAAATGTAGTTCTGGGGTATTGGTTTCTTTTCTCGTTACAGGCGATTCTGAATGTGTCAATACCAAATACGTGTATTTTTTTTTTTACTTGTTTTATTTTGAATGGGGCAAAAAGGGGGGTGATTTTAACTTTTATTTTTTAATTTTCTTTTACGTTTTACATACATTAATAGTCAAGTGACACAGGGGCCGATAGGCGGAGCTAAGACGCGCAAGTGCGGCGCCCCAGGGTCCTGGTCATCGCAGTGGTATTGCTTTCCTCTCGGGGAGAGTGATGCTTTGTTTGGAGGCAAGAAAGGATAACTGCATGCAGGTATCACAAACATGCAACACATTTCACACTCCAGACCACCAGGGGGAGCTTCTGCTTCTATTTATTAGGTCACGCCCCATATATATACATAACTGGTAGTCTGTAGGGAGAGTTAGAAAGTTCCAGACCAGAGCCTGAGGAGGATGGAAGGTAAAAGGAGCTGTACATGCCCTCAGAGCTGCAGCTCCCAGAAAGAGACATTGAAAGGCAGAACTGTATTGCAGCGAGCGTGAAGGAAGTCGAAGCAAAGGAGAGGATACCAGAAGGGGACCAGCCCCGCTCAGGCTGTCTCCTTCTGATGCGCAAAATCCCGGTAGCCGGAACACCGAGGGAGTAAGGACCTCTACGCCTTATTTCAGAGACCGGCAGGACAGCTAATTGCAGGTTACCTGTCTGCACCTACACCCAGGAGGCACGGTGACACCTACAGAGCCGGGTTATCTAAGAGACCCCATAAACAGGTTCAAGTCACCAGTCATACGGGTATTGTCCTATCCTTTATGGGGGACAGAGAGAATGAAACACCACATTTGTGAGACCCTTATGTGAAGCCGTAGGCAGTAAGGGACAACACCACCGCAGCGCAAGGGAAGGCTACTGATTTCCACCTGGACAAGGGGACTCTGGACTTGCCTCCAAACCGACCGGACTCTGCCTGCCCTGTGATCTGGTGCCCTGGACTGTGGATGCTGAAGGCTTCAGTAAAGGTAAAGAGACTGCAACCTTGTGTCCTCGTTCTTCTCTGCGCCTCTCACCATCCACTGTCTACACACTGGGATGCCCTGGGGACATACTTCACCTGTGGGAAGGTATACCATCTAGCTGCCATAACATCACCCTAGCGGACCCTTTAAAGCAGCGTCGGTCACCCTGACCGAATACCACAGCTGGCGTCACGAACATAAACTATCCCTTTAACCCCTTCACCCCCGGAGCTTTTTCCGTGTTTTCGTTTTTCGCTCCCCTCCTTCCCAGAACCATAACTTTTTTATTTTTCCGTCAATATGGCCATGTGAGGGCTTTTTTTTTGCGGGGCAAGATGTACTTTTGAGTGATACCATTGGTTTTACCATGCCGTGTAACAGAAAACGGGAAAAAAATTCCAAGTGTGATGAAATTGCAAAAAAAGTGCAATCTCACACTTGTTTTTTGTTTGGCTTTTTTGCTAGGTTAACTAAATGCTAAAACTGACCTGCCATTATGATTCTCCAGGTCATTACGAGTTCATAGACACCTAGGTTTTTTTTATCTAAGTGGTGGAAAAAAAATCCAAAATTTGCAAAAAAAAATTGCGCGATTTTCCGATACCCGTAGCGTCTCCATATTTCGTGATCTGGGGTCAGTTGAGGGCTTATTTTTTGCGTGCCGAGCTGAGGTTTTTAATGATGCCATTTTGGTGTAGATATGTTCCTTTGATCGCCCGTTATTGCATTTTAATGCAATGTCGCGGCGACCAAAAAAAACATAATTTTGGCGTTTTGATTTTTTTCTCGCTACGCCATTTAGCAGTCAGGTTAATCCTTTGTTTTTATTGATAGATCGGGCGATTCTGAACGCGGCGATACCAAATATGTGTAGGTTTGTTTTTTTTTTAATTGTTTTATTTTGATTGGGGCGAAAGGGGGGTGATTTAAACTTTTATATATTTTTTATTTTTTTTTATATTTTTAAACACTTTTTTTTAAATTTTGGCATGCTTCAATAGCCTCCATAGGAGGCTAGAAGCATGCACAACACGATCGCCTCTGCTGCATAGAGGTGAAGTAAAGATCACCTCTATGTAGTAGAAATGGTCGTGTACTTTGAACGCCGACCACAGGGTGGCGCTCAAAGCATTCGGCCATCAACAACCATAGAGGTCTCAAGGAGACCTCTGATTGTTATGGCAATGCACCGCTGACCCCCGATCATGTGACGGGGGTCAGCAGTGCGAGCACTTCCAGCTAGTTAAATGCTGCTGTCATCGCTTGACGGCGGCATTTAACTAGTTAATGGGCACGGGCGGATCGCGATTCCGCTCGCGCTCATTGCGTGCACATGTCAGCTGTACAAAACAGCTGACATGTCGTGGCTTTAAGGTGGGCTCAGTGCCGGAGCCCACCTTAAAGCAGGGGATCTGCCAGCTGACGGAATAGTACGTCAGCTGGCAGAAAGGGGTTAAAGACCTTTCTCCTTTTACATGGACATCCCAGGGCCACGGACCGGGTCAGCCACCGTGACATCCCCCAGTGAACATCGGACCCTGTACCGAGTACCCCACTGCCCTGACAGGGTGCTCCACATCCAGTTTGCAATAGTTAAATTCCGCTGTCGAGATTGACAGCGGCATTTAACTACTTAACAGCAGCAGGTGGATCACAATTCCACCCATGGCTATTAGAGGCACCTGACAGGGGTACCTTTTTTATTTTTTTTCTAGAACCCAAAAGTTACCTTCACTTCCTGCTGCTAATTAGCACAACTTTGCTGAAGGTTTAAATACATTCAGTCTCTTCAGCAGGGTGCTGGTATTAGTTCAGTTTCCTTCTGTCTGGTTTGAAGTACTAGAAGTCGGCTTGTGTCTTCTTGGAGCCTCTTGGAGGATTGATGGCATGATATCTCGGTGGTCTTCTCGAGCTAAGTGTATGCCCTCGTTTGTCCACCTGCTCTGTATTTAGTTGTAGTGGGAATGACTAGCGCTACCCCATCCCCTCTTTAACCAGAGTCTATCACTAGGGTCAGGCAAGGATTAGGCTCCTGCTCGGCGATAAGAGCGGAACATATTTAGGAACGATTAGGGCAGACAGGGTGTTAGATCTAACTAGGGGTCTCCACTCACCCCTTCCCTAGTGTTTGGGCTTCCCCACCCTCTCACCGTTGTTGTGTTGTTGTGCACCTTGCTTCTCCCTCACCCAGCATGACATTAAACTAGTGTAAAATAAGATCATTTGAAGGAGTTAGAATATGCACTAACTGACTGCAGAGCAGGCTACTACGGCTCGGCAACCCACAGATTAGAAATGATGTGCCTTGTTTAGAGAAAAAAATGGAGCTGAAGCATTGTACTAGTGCCATGGTCCCTTAAAGGGCATTTGTCATTACGTTTTTGCCACTTAATCTGAGAGCAGCACAATGTAGAGACAGAGACCCTTATTTCAGCGATGTCTGACTTACTGCGCTGCTTGCAGTGTTTTTGATAAAATAACTTCTTTATTAGCAGAAGGTTATTACTGGACAACTAGCAAAAGTGCTGCCATGTAGTCCAATTATCCCGTCTCCTCTGATTGGCAGCTTTCACAGTGCATAGGCGGAAAGCTGGCAATCAGTGGGGTGAGTGCAGTTATACAGAGCTCAGTTTTCATAGAAATGGTTGGTCTGCAGCAGAAAAAGCTAAGTAAGTAACACATAGTTGGATTCAGGGTGTATTTGCCTACATCATGCTGCTATCAGATGGGGTAGCAAAACCCTGGTGACAGATTCAGATGGGGTAGCAAAACCCTGGTGACCCAGAGTGGTTTGTTTTACTCACTCTGGGATCTCTTTCTATTTCCGCACACCTTCCCTTTTGTAGGTAATTTGCACTCTGTTCTGCCCTCCTGTTCTTTAAAAGGTATGTGAAGCACTCGACAGCCTTTCAGGCAGCATATGTCCTAGTTGCCATTTACTAGTCTGTAGTTAGGGCTATCTCAGCACATGAAGGAACCAATAGAGACTGCAGAGTCAGGATCTCTACTCTGTACAGGGACCCTGTTATGTTGGGCTGGTGGTTAGGAGCACTAGAAATGACCAGATGAGCAAACTAGCAATACAGGACGAGCTCTGGGAAGTGGGAGCTCTGCTGACCGCAACCGCTAATCCTATCACAACAACTAGAAATCGCCGTGGAGCGTTCCTGACTCTGCCTAGACGCCTCTTCACAGCCTAAGAGCTAACTACCCCTAAAGATAGAAAATACAGCCTACCTTGCCTCAGAGAAATTCCCCAAAGAAATAGGCAGCCCCCACATATATTGACTGTGAGTTAAGATGGAAGTCACAAACACAGGAATGAAATAGGTTTCAGCATAGGAGGCCAGACTGAACTAAACAGACTGAGGATAGAAAAGGTATCTTTGCGGTCAGCATAAAAAACTAACAAAAAACCACGCAGAGTGTGCAAAAGGAACCACCGCACCGACTCACGGCGCGGTGGTGCCACTCTGCATCCCAGAGCTTCCAGCTAACAAGATTAAATATAATAGCAAGCTGGACAAAAACACAGTGGTAACAAACAAGCTAGCAGGGACTTAGCTTTTGCTGAAGTAGACAGGTCATCTGAAAGATCCAAGAGAACTGAACCAGTACTAGGACATTGACAGCTGGCATCAAGTAACGATCTGAGTGGAGTTAAATAGAGCAGCCAGCCAAGGACTGAACGAGATCAGCTGGAGAAGGAATCTCAGAACCAGCAGCTCCACTCACAGCCACCAGAGGGAGTCCATGAACAGAACTCGCCAAAGTACCATTAATAACTACAGGAGGGAGCTTGAGAACAGAATTCACAACAGGACCCAAAGGGTAAATTGCAGTCTTTAGTGTCTTACCTATCTTCCCAAATGAGTTGTTACACAATCATAGCAACATTATACTATATGGTGGACTATTGGGAGTTCATTATACTATATGGAAGACTATGGATTGCATTTTACAGCATGGAGGACTATGGGGAGTGCTTTATACTGTATTGATAACTATGAGGAGTGCAGTATACTGTATGAAGGATTATGAGAAGTGTATTATACTATATGAAGGACTATGGGGTATTCATTATACTATATGGAGGACTATGGGGTACATTATACTGTATGAAGGACTATGGGGTGCATTAGACTGTAAGAAGGACTATGGGGAATGCTTTAGACTGTATGGAATATTATAGAGGGCGCATTATACTATATGAAGGATTATGGGGAGTTTATTATACTATATGGAGGACTATGGAATGCATTATACAGTATGAAGGACTATGGGAAATGCATTATACTATAAGGAGGACTATGAGGAGTGCATTGCACTGTATGAAGGACTATGAGGTGCAGTATACTATATGGAGGACTATGGCAAGGGCATTATACTGTGAGTACTATGGGGTAAATTATACTATATGGAGGACTATGGGGGGTGCCTTATACTATATGGCAGACTATGGAGTGCATTACACTGTATGGAGGACTATGGGGTGCATTATACTGTATGGACAACAATGAGGGTGCACTATACTGTATGCAGGACTATGGGGAGTGCAATATGCTGTATGTAGGACTATGGGGAGTATATTATACTATATGGAGGACGATGGGGAGTGCATTGTATTATATGGAGGATTATGGGTTCATTAAACTATATGGAGGACTATGGGCTGCATTATACTGTATGCAGGACTATGGGGAGTGTATTATACTGGGGGGGCATCATACTGTATTTGGGGGCACTTTTGTTGACATCATACTTTATGGGCACAACGTAAGGGAATCTAGAGCTTCCGTATGAGGAAAATTACTTTGGAATGATTGCAAAGTTGTGAGATATGCTTTTCTGTGATGCCAAATGTTATTTTTTTTGTTGGGGGGAGGGCCCAATTAAAACTTCTGCTATGGGGCACCATGAATTCTAATAATTTTCATCCCAATAGTCAGATTTCATGTACTATGTTAGTCAAACTGTGGTTAAAGGGCATCTGTCAGCAAGTTTTTGCAACCTCAACTAAGAGCAACATGATGTAGGAAAAGAGATCCTGATTCCAGCAATGTATTACTTAGTTTACTGGGTGCAGCAGTTATGACTCAGTCAGAGTGCCTAGATGTAACATGAAGCAGAGCTGAAAAGCTAACTCCATCTGTAGTAGGTTCTCTGTGTACATTGTGTATTGACAGTGAGCTGCTAATCACAGGAGAGGGGTGTGGTCGGACTAGGTCTCCCGCTGTTTTAGCTGCTCTATTCCAGGCAATAATAAATCAACAGGTCATAAAACCTTCATTGTAAGTAAACAACAGAATGCAGTCTGATATGTGACACATCATTGAAGTCTGTGTTTCAACCCCTATCTCATGTTGTCCTTAGATTACATAGCAAAAACCTGATGACAGATTCCCTTTAAAGGAGTAGTCTCCCAACGAAGGTTGCATCAAAATGTATAGCACATCTGTCCCTGACTACACTCAGGTTTGGCTACAATATCTCAGCAAGTAAAATAAACATAAGTACCAAATAATAGCTGCTGATTTACCTTCTAATATATAAAATATTTGCATAATTATATATTTGCAGATTTTTATGTTGTGTGCAGAATCTTAGAATTTTCAATATTAATTTTTAAAACGTATTATATAATCATATTTATTTTTAATCTATCAGCTAATCTTAGTAACCATAAAGGTTTCATGCTGTGCGCCCTTACAGACATCTTAGAGAACTGCAGTTAGATATTTTATCCTTTGTAATATAGAAATCAGTGGATATCTTCTTCAGTGTATATGTACGGAGCGCACAACAACTCTTACAGGGAGCCTGTTACGTCTTCTAGATGTTCGGTAAATGCAAAAACACATCCGAGCAATGAGCGACTCTGTGAGAGGAGATGTGTTCAGAATGGCAATGATACCCTGTACCGACAGCAATGAAAGGGGCTACAGTGGAGGTTTTGTTACGGAGGGCAGTACTCACAGCAGCTGTAGGGAGGGCAGATGAGAAAACATTCTGTCCTTGATCTCAGAAAACGTCCCATTGACCAAACTCCTACAAGAGTGAAGGGAAACAAAAGTCAGAAAATGTTTGACTATGGCATGTAATGGTGTATAAAGAGACTATAAGCCTCAGTACCACTAATATATACCAGAATAATGGCTGCTATTCACTAACGTAAAGAAAAAAGCAAATAGTGAAGTGATGATCTAAGCACCTACAAATCAGTGTAATTACCAGGAGCGCACACACCATACAGGACTTTCCCTTAGGGCTCATGCACATGGCCGTATTTTCTGTCCGAGTGCAATCTGACAAAACATCAGATTGCATTTGGACCAATGTTAATCTACGGGGCCGAGGAAAATATCACAGCATACATGAGTTGGATATGATATTTGGATTGCCCTCAGCCATGCAAGTCAATTAGTCCATGGAAAACATCGGACTTCACTGCAATGTCATCTGAGTGTGGTCTGATTTTCATGGCCTGACATAAGGAGAGGATGGAGGCATTTTCTTCCCATCTTCTCCTCATCCAGAGAATCGGAGCAGAGTCTGATCAGAGTGTGATTAGCATAATAGGCCCGATTCTCTCAGATGAGAGAATATACACTGATGCAACCCAATGCATGTCTCCCTGACTGAGGTGGGCAGCATTTTAGTATCTGAGCACATTACCTATACAAAATTTGTTCAGTTTCCACAAAATAGTGCAAAATGGTTCTTGTGGAGAGGCACAAGGCTCACACAGTCGCTTTACTAATAACACTTACTAAGGATCATTTGGGAACATTTCTCACCACTGTTTCCCTTCGTAGGTCTATAAGGGTACCTTTACACAGTGCAATTTTGATCGCTACGGCGGCACGATTCGTGACGTTGCAGCGTCGTATGATTATCGCTCCAGCGTCGTAGACTGCGGTCACACGTTGCAATACACAGCGCTGGAGCGATAATTTCATGACGTATTTGTGATGTAGAAGCCGTTGGTTACCGTGCGCACATCGTATACAACCTGTGTCACACGATGCAATCATGCCGCCACAGCGGGACACTAGACGACGAAAGAAAGTTTCAAACGATCTGCTACGACGTACGATTCTCAGCGGGGATCCGGATCGCAGTAGCGTGTCAGACACAACGATATCGTAAATGCATCGCTGGAACGTCACAAATCGTGCCGTCGTAGCGATCAAAATTGCACTGTGTAAAGGTACCCTAGTTCATCCCTAACATTATGCAGATAAACTCCATTCTCCTTCCAGCCAGATCTCATGGCCAGCAACTTTCAGGTTAACTTTTGACCAGATATTTCAGGCTTCTATCACAAAGAGAATTCCACACTCAACCCACCTTGTTCAGCGTACACTTAGATATCTGCAGGGTTTGCAGTCACACGCAGGCCTGGGATCTTAGGGAGCGCCCAAAAGGTACTTTTGGCCCATATAAGAAGACCAATGCTAATATAGGCCCATGATAGTAGGGGACTATGGTGGAGATTTTGCTTTGGGACCCACAAACTTAAAGTTAAACCACTGGCAAGGATGTATGCTTGATTTTAGCTTCAGCACCAACAAACCCTCCTACAGGACTCCAACCATCCACTACTCGCACAGTGTCAGCCAAATTCGATCTGATGAGACCAACTTAAGTGGCACAGTCCTGTTAACTACTTACACACACACACAATGGGATGCTGTTTATTTGGACCTTCCTCTGAAACTCCCAAGAGCTACTGGTCTCCTCTACTTCAGAGGAATCTGAGGTTGGTGTCACTCAGTCAGAGCAGGAAGCAGACGGCAAGGGACCTGACGGACATCAGATGGTGAGTATGTACTGTTTTTTTTTTGGTAACCAGGGTAAACATCGGGTTACTAAGCGTGGCCCTGCGCTTAGTAACCCGATGTTTACCCTGGTTACCCGGGTGCTGCAGGGGGACTTCGGCATCGTTGAAGACGCCGAAGTCGTTCCCCTGATCGTTGATCGCTGGAGAGAGCTGTCTGTGTGACAGCTCCCCAGCGACCACACAACGACTTACCAACGATCACGGCCAGGTCGTATCGCTGGTCGTGATCGTTGGTAAATCGCTATGTGAGACGGGGCCTCTAGTTTGGGCTCACAGGCAGCTCCTTTTATCTGATGGCTTAGTGTCCTCTTCAAGATCTCTCAATCTTTTGATGGACATAATCACAGATTAAAGGCAACTCGCATTTCAAACTGAACATTTCTACCGCTTGCTTCTATTCAGTCCACAGGTCCTCCCTGCTCTTCTCCCTCTGTCACAGGGAACTTTGCCCATACACCCAGCAAGGTGGTGCAAGAATTTTATGTGTGAACTGTCTAATGAGGGAGCTTTTATACTGACCTTCCTGTCTTCAGGTTGATGGGGTGCACAGCAGGAGCATACGAAAACACGCCCTGTGGCCATAACCACCATCTATTAGGCCATTTCTCCTTCCTCGCTGGTTTCCTGATATCTATTCTTCAGTCATTTGATGCTCCCACCAGCTCCAACAGAGTTCCCAACTATCATGGGTCTATAATAGTACTGGTCTTCTTACATGGGCCAAAAGTACCTTTTGGGTCACTCCAATCTCCTGGGCCTGGGTTGCGACTGAAAACCCTGGAGATATCTAAGTGTGTTCTGACTGAAGAAGAGGAGATACCGCAAAACTGATGAGGAAGGAGAAATGGCCTTTTAGGTGATGGTTATGGCCACAGGGCCATTATCATCTTTATTAGTAATGTTTTTACATGTGCTTTTATGGATAAAGTGATTGACACTTATAAGGATAAGTGGAGATACTAGTGGAGCCATATAGAGCACTGGTTGACTTATGAAAAGAATTATGGCTTGCCATATTATGGAGGTATCTCTGTACAGGATAAAAATAAGATTTCTTAAAAATGGGCATGGTGCCCTGTGCCCACTTGTGATTTTGCCCCATTCTATTTGACTGTGTTTGCGATTCTTTATTGTGTCTATTCCCAGGAGAAAATGTTATCAACTTGTGAGCTGAGTCAGGATCTTCATATATTGCACGCTATGTTCTTCTGCTAGCAGCATTGGCACATTGGCTGGCGATGCTTTTTAAAAATACTACACAGGCCTGGATTTATAACTCAGAATTGGTATTTCACTGCTTTTGTGAATTGTTTTCAGTATTGAAATCAAGTCCATCCAAAAAAATCTCACTTATTCTGATGCTAGGATTTTACGAGCCAGGAGCTAAAAGTTAGGTTTTGTTTCAATGTGTGACATGTAGATCTGATTTCACAATGTGTGTCTTATGTGTCGCACTTATTTCATCCACATTACACATTATAACTATGGGGGAAAATGGATCGTGGCCAATTGTAACAGAACCTATGTAAGACCATGTGGACACGTTCAGTATTTGGTCAGTATTTCGTATCAGTATTTGTGAGCCAAAACCACAAGTGGAACAATCAGAGGAAAAGTATAATAGAAACACGTCACCACTTCTGCATTTATCACCCACTCCTGATGTAAAATACTGACCAAATACTGAACGTGTGAACATGGTTTTGGAGTATGTTTCCATGTGCAAATGTGGTACTGAGTTGTTCTATATAGGGTCCATGCTGTGCCTTAGTTGTCCTTTTAAGTGACGTCTTTTAATGTTCTCATTGGTTTTGGAAATCTACTTGAGAACTACCTTGGCTGCCATTACTACATGCTTACCGGTTGTCAATGTTTCCTAGAGCAAATCTATGTAATAATTATGCAATGAAGGAGAATGGATCAAGGTAAAAGGCTGGATTCACATCTGAGATCGGGAATTTTGTTTGTTGGTTCCGTTCTAGGACCAAATGAAAATGGATCAGTTGCATAACTGGTCCACACAGAAGAAGAAGAGCCCCAACGATTATTAGGATTTCCATCTCGTTTCCATTATATGTTAGCTTTCAGAACAGAAAAAAAAGCCCCATGTAGAACTTTTTTTTCCAGTTCAAAATAAAATGCCACATCAGAAAACAAATGGTACACTACCTCTACCTCTGTATCAACTAAGCAACAGATTTGTTTTGAACATCAACTCAATTTGTTCGGTCTTAGAATGGAAGAGACAAATGGGACTTCCATAACTCAGGTGTGACCTCTGCCTAGCTAGACAGATCTGATATTAATAAGTTAGGAAAAAATGGGCACCAAGTATTTTGGGAGATGCAATGTCTATCTAATATTGGTAGTCGCTAGTGTTGATCGAGCAATGAAGTTCTACAGTGCCCGGAACTCGTATCGAGCATGTCGGACACTCGGATGTACTCGACTCAAGTAGCGAGCAAAATGGAAGTGTTGGACAAACTCGATAATTTCTCCGAACACTCAAGCACCACACGAAACTCAGCATTGCTTGCTACGAGATTATTACTCCATCGAGTATTGAACAATGCCGAGCATGCTCGCCCATCACTAGTAGTCGCCCAACTTACTGAGATAAAGACTTACATACTAGTGATTCTGCCTGTAATTACAACTCCCTACATAACCAGTATAGGTGTAAAGCCCCCAATACAGTTTAGATAGCTTGCGGATGAACGCCCCTATCTCGCTCCTGTGTTCTCTATGAGAGACCCACTGCTGGACCCTTCTGGTGGAGGCTTATCGTTAGAGAACAAAAGGATCGTCAGCCCAAAATCGGACATGCTGGATCCTTATCTTCCCTGACAATAATCATAGATGGGCTCCCATTCACATATGGCCGACATTAGTCTAATGTGAATGGGAGGCTTAAGGCTGAGGGTCATAACAGAAGCCATGACACTGTCCTGGATCAGTCATAAAATAGAATCAAGTTCTGATGGAACCTATAAACTTATAATGGGTCCATAAAGGTTCTTTTGAGTTCTTTAGTTGTTCTGAAGCCATAAATACTGATGCATTCTCCATTATTCTTGTCGTCAAAAAATGGCAGAACCACCGATTGAACCCCTGAAGGCAGTGTGAACAGAGCCTTATAAAGGTAAGTGTTCTCTAAGCATATCAGCGTACCATAGGCCGGAATTGCTACATGGAGGGTTTGCTTGTTTTTTTAACTAAATAAAGAATGGTCCTTTTAGGCTAAAAAAAGATCTGCATTCGACCTGAATCACAAACCGCACTGCCAACAACATTAAGACTAAAACTTTTATGAGAATTTGGAGAGTCAAAGACAAGATAAAAAATCAGCTTCACACTTTACTGTCAGAAGGATTATCATACACGTCTATTAAGAAGGATATTTAGGATTGTCCGGATTGCACAATGAGACAACAAGGGTAATTTATCTCATAATTGGGAGCATACATTATATACATGCCACACCGGTATGGAAGTCTTTGCTCTTTGGAAGTGTTTCATGTACCCAAATTTTAAAGCATTGTCCTTTCTGCATGCACATCATGTACGACTATCATTCTGAATATGACAATCACAGGGCGATATTTAATACAACCGCACGGACCTAAGACCTGAAAGCTGACTGTAGAGCCGTACTTTATAAAAGAAAAAAGCTCATACAAATTGGTTAGGATTCTCCATTCCTCATTCATGCAACTTCTGCATCCGACATGTCACTTACAAGGAGCTGATGTCGCTGGGGATGGTCTTTGGGATCCAGGAAGAACCGACACAAATGACTGATTCCTTGGTGCAGCTGCATGTGGACGGACATCTCACCGGTTTCTTAAGTTGAACCGTGTCCTGTATACATCCAAGCAAAATAAAAATGAGCAGGGGTTCCTTAATAATAAGCGCCATCATCCCCCAGGCTGAGAGTATGTGTGTGCACTGTGAAGTAGTGAGGACAGCGGCTTGGGAAGAAGCTGGCTGGCAGGCATTCCTTATTCTGACTGCACCATACTACACTGCACTTGCCTCCTGACATCAGCACTTCTGCTGCAGCCTGTGTGGTTTTTTTTTCCCTTCCCTCCAATGAATAATTTATTAAACACTCCATTCGGGTGAGTTTAAAAATAATCCCCAAGTAGCAAAGGTTCCTACTCTGGTTCAGCAGACTTCATCTTCCCTGAACATGAGAACAAATCAGGGGGATGACCTTGCGAGGGCTTTGAAGACTTGTGTGCTGTAGGGACAAGAGCAGAGTTGTCGTGACTGATCTGTCACTCAGAATGACCTGGAGATGCCTGGGGACTGCTTGGGGGAAGCCATCACAAGTATATCACCGTGACAAGTGTTATTTTAGTTTTTGAGAGCTCAGATGGGATTTAGGTCATGCGGCAAAGGAAGAGTTGACAGTACAGGTCCATGCACGGTTTTTCAACCAAGTAAAACCAAGTAATAAAAAAAAAAACTTGTCCCGGTTTATTTGGGTGTGGATGGGGTCTTAGGTCTGATGCTACTAGTTGTTTATTTAATTTTAAAAATCTATGGTATTGATAAAGCAATGACTTGATACCAGTGTCAGACTGGAGAACATTAGGCCCACCGGAGGATTTGATTCTGAGGGCCCACATTTCTCCCCCAATGAAGAGCCCCATAGGAACTGCAAGGTTTGCACTATGAACTTTTCTGAAGGAGAAGCCAGGGGCCACCGGAGGATTCTCCGGTTCTCTGGTGGGCCAGTCCAACCCTGCTTGATACTATCAAGATAACAGTAGAGAAGACCCTGGTGGACCTATCTAGGCTTGCATAAGATCGATCTTCTATGGATCGTTTATCCATCAAGCCGCCATAGCTCGGGATCGAGCCGGAAGGCCATTAAATAACAATAAATAATATAAAATTCATGTAAATTGATTTAAATATCTCCAGATACTGCGAGTGCAACATTCAGACATTTTTTATTATGTGATTTGAAAAGTCTATAGTGATGGGGTGCCCTATGGAGGTGGCTGCACACTGCACGGCTGCAACTAATCACTGGACTCAGTGTTCTTCGAGACCCTTAGCCCAGTGATTGTAGTTGGGATGTCACCGCCGCAGCTCGAGAAGAAGTAGAGAAGCATCGCTGGACCTGGGGAGCTGATCGGAAGAGAAAAGTTCATCTTCTAATCCCACTTTAAATGGAATTTCTAGGAATTGGTGACCTTTATTAGTATAAGCTGTCAATTCATCCTTGGACCTGTAGCTATCAGTAAAAGGAAGGGACAGTGGTCTCCATTAGTTTGGGGTTGTGACTGGGTTGTGGATAGGCTCAGATGGGCCGAGCTTTCACATCCTCATGCTTATGGACAGCATTATGTTGCGTACTTGCTGGAGCACCACAATCCCTTTACATCAGTTCATGACACATTGACATATACAGTATATACACACAGGTGCTTCTCTCAAAATTGGAATATCATCAAAAAGTTAATTTATTTTAGTTCTTCAATTCAAAAAGTGAAACTCATATTATATAGAGTAATTACAAACAGAGGGATCTATTTCAATCTGAGGGATCTATTTCAAGTGTTTATTTATGTTTATGTTGATGATAATGGCTTACAGCACTTGAAATAGATCACTCTGTTTGTATTGACTCTATATAATATGAGTTTTGAGTCCTGTTTTCCCTTTTTCCTGGTCTGGACATGGCAAGAGTTAACCTTTCCCAGCCTCAGTCTGGGTTCATGCTTGCTATTTATCACCGCTGCTTCCTGCAAGCGATGTCAGTTATAGTTTTTGCCTAGGGCTGCTGTAGCTGACTCCGATTGCTCTGATTTGTCCTGCTGCATTTGCTGTCTGAACCCATGTCTCTGTTTACCCCGTTTGCCGTCTTGACTCAATATTTCCCTTTAGTTTGCTGACTCCCTGGTTTTGACTTGGCTTGTATCCTGACCTGCTTCTGTCTTTTGTCTTCTGGTTTATTCGCTCCTGACCGTTACTGATTCCCTGGCTTGTATCTGATCGTGAGTTTGCTTATTCCTTTGGTACTGTGCTGCAGTCTAGAATTTGACCCGGCTTGTTTAACTATTCTGCTGCCTCTCGTGGTAGCCTCACTGTTGCACTGCAGGCCAGCTCTATTTAAGTGCAGTACTGTTTCCACTCTACTGCCATCTAGTGGAGCCTGGACCTACCAGCATTGCAGCAGCGTGACAAGAACTGAAATCAATTAACTTATTTATGATATTCTAATATTATGAGAAGCACACACATATATATATATAAATGTATGCACCCTTCATCCTGGTATAATGCCCTCCCCATAGTCCTCCATATAGTATAATGCACAATTCACAGTCCTCCCTATAGTATAATGCTTCCCCCATAGTCCTTCATGTAATATACTGCACAGCCCACAGTCCTGCATACAGCATAATAAACAACGCATAGTCCTCCATACAGTATAAAGCACAATCCATAGTCCTCCATATGGTATAACCCACACTGCATAGTCCTCCATAAAGTATAATGCACAGCCACAGTTATCTATACAGTATAATGCACAGTCCATAGTCATCCATACAGTGTAATGCACATCATAGTCATCAAAAACTATAGTGCACAGCCATAGTCATCCATGTAGTATAATAAACAGCCCATAGTCATCCATAACGTATAATGCACAGCCCATATTCCATACATGTAGTAGAATGCACAGCCCATAGTCACTGTAACGGGAATGGTGGAACTAATGTGCCATGGAGAACCTGACTCTTCCATAGAGCCCCTGTTGGTGGGGTTAAGCTTGGCTTCCTATGGACACCAGGTGCTACTCCAGGACAGACCTCGGATGCATGGCAGCTGACCCCCAAGGGACAGGTATCTGAAATGGCCTGGTAGGAGAGTACAGCTGATACAGACAGACACAGCTGGAACACAGGAACCCCATATGCTGGCTTGTATGCCTGGTATATAGGTAAGCACAGGCAGGTGCGGTCTGGTATGGCTAGTTTACAGATGAGCACTGGCAGGTGTGGGCTGGGCTGGCTGGTATACAGATAGGCACTGGCAGGTGCAGATTTTCCAGCTGGTATACAGGTAGTTTCTGGTAGGTGCGAGCTGAACCGGCTGGTATACAGATAGACGCTGGTAGGTGCGGTCTATTCCAGCTGTCAGGACTTGAACCCAACAGCTCTTGTGCACCAGGAGGCAGCTCTTCCCTTTGAACTATTCAGCTCACTAGACAGTTCCTTGCTAACCCAGATACTAGTACCTGTGTGGTTTCTGATTGCCTCCATCTTGAGTTCTTGATTGTCTCCGCACTGTACTCTGATTGCACATCCTACTTAAACCTGTCTTTGGACTTCATTCCTTGCGAGATTATTGAGCTCCCAGCTTTTAGTTAAGCTCTCCTTCACCTGCTACTTCATCCAAGATTATACTGCTTCTACAGCGCCCCAGAGTCCTGGTCGTTGCAGTACTGTGGCTCCGCCACTATGGGGAGCTATGGTGCGTCCGATGGCACTGAAGGCGTTCATCTGACCAGGTATCACAGACACCAATACATTTCACAGCCGGGCCTCCGGGGGGAGCTAAGGGTTCTATTCATTAGGCCACTCCCCACCATAGTGGGTAAACTGGGGGTCAGGCAGGAAGTTAGATCAGAAAGCTGACTGGATTGGACGAAGCAACACCTAGTGGCAGAGGGTGTTGTGGAGGAAGAGACAGTAGGGTCTCTGTCAGGGGTGGGATCCTGACAGAGGCTTGGCATTGAAAAGAACGTAACGGGTCCGCGCCAGCTCCGGGAAGCGGCGGGACCCAAGAAAGGACTAGAAGCGAGATAGATTGTGCTGAGTGAGAAACGAGATCAAGCAATAGGAGAATTCCAATAGGGGTCGTGCTGTAAGACCGGAGCAACACCCTACTGAGGCGCACTACCGGTGGCCGGAACGCCGAGGGGGTATTATAACATTCAGCTTCAAGCAATACTCTAAACAGCGGCAGGACAGTCAGTTTAAGGCGGGCTGTCTAACACATATCACCTATGAAGTCTTGGGAGGCAATTGCGGGAGAGGGGCGTCTCTAGGGTCCCGGAAGAACTCCAGGCCTATCCGACAAACGGGTGCCGTTCTAACTGTAACATCAGGAAGGGACGGAAGATTAGAAGAACATCATTTAATCGAGTTGTGAGGGAACTTAAGAAACAGACACAACAGTTGTGGGGTACTTTCCGTAAGCACAGCAGGGGAGGACTACAACACATAGCGCTAAGAAGGAAGGCACCGATTTCCACCTGTGAAGTGAACTCTGGAGGTGCCATTGGACCGGCCGGACTTGCGCAGCCTGGTGAACCGTATTCTGGACTGAGGACTCAGAGATCTCCAGTAAAGAGGTAAAGAGACTGCAACCTGGTGTCCTCATTATTTACCGCGACCTGCACCCCACAACTGCACCGTTACAACACCACTTATTGCACCGGACGTCCCCCACTGACAGACAGGGCCACGGACCGGGTCTAGCCACCGTGACAACCCCAGGACTGAGACCCAGAGGCCCGGCTCCGGGTACCCCTCGGCCCTGCGGTGGTGTGGGGGCGCTCCAGAACTTGGCGTCACGAACAGGATTTACTTAAGCCTGAAGAATCAGGTCATGTGTGCCTTGGAACTGGGATTTGTTGTGTTTGGACTGTACTTTATTGCAAGAACTGTGCTGCGCCATTTGCCGCCAAAATCCGCCGCCATTACAGCGCTGAGGAGAGCGCAGGAAGAGAAGGGGGGCGTGGACTGGGCGTAGGTAAGCTGGAGAGCGCGAACAACAATGGCCGCCCAGTCTAAGTATTTCTGTGTCCTGCGGACGTGTCCGTCAACAGCCGAGGTCCGCCTCCTGATCCTGTTTGGAGGGTGGAGACCATGGCGACGGGGCCGCCCACGAAAGAGACCGCGGGAAGAGGACATTGGAGAAGGAGAAAAGATGGCGACCCCGAGAGCACCGCGTGGGACTGACCCGATCCAGCCTGAGGCTGCGCCACTTGACATAGCCCCAGACGCGCCAACGTTGCGGGGATTGACCCTCACGGGGCCACCGATGGGCCGACCCCCCTTGCCACTGTCCGAGGAGTGTGTCGCGGCAGCCGAGGCCCGACAAATAGCACGCCGCTTGGAGGCTGATGCCCGCGTACTCGCTCGGCTGGGTCAGCCCACGGAGATCCGTCTGTCTCCGGTGTCCCCTGCTCCTTCCCACCCGGCCGCGGCTGAAGGTACGCTGCAGGCACGGGGCATGAAGATCCTGCCGGAGGCTGAGCACCTGCGGCGCTTGATGGCTGCATGGCGGAACCGACCACAACCGGCAGCCCAGATTGATTTAACCTCCGTTGCGGAGCCCCCCTTGTCTCATTGGGGTGTGGTGGTCTCTTTCAACCCTCAACATGGACGCGGGGTTATACAGGAGATTGGAGAGCCGCTACAAGTTCATGTGGACCGGGAGGAGGTGGAGCCTTGTGAAGGACGATTCCCTCGCGATCTGGAGCCTGGTGATGCAGTAACTTATACCAGATGGAGGAGAGCCATGGGAGAGGCTGGCTGGATGGCGCGGGGCGTCCAGCGGTGCGTCGCACTACAAGCCACTGCCGGAACACCGGAGGATAAATCTCCCGCTGAAAAGGCCGCTGAACCTGGCCCCGAAGAACAACGGAGCACCCGGACTTACCATGCACCTTGGGGGCGTGCCGGAGCTTCAGCGAAAAGAACATCCCGGCGAGGGATCCTGTCGCTGTTGGGGCGGGACCCGATCCTGGAACCAGTCGGACGACCCGTTGGTCTGGTGAGGCCCGGGAAGAAACCACCTTCCTCCCCGAAGAATGAGTAAGCATGACTGCTTTAAAAATGAAAATGTAAATAGTTCTTCGTTAACTGTTTGTTTCCTGATTGTTTGCTGCTAAACCCGTCCAGGGTTAATTCCTAGGGATCCCTCTGCTGACCCGGGATCCTTCTTGTTTGTTTATTTTTCCTCAAGTTTGCACAAGTTGAAAGAACTGCAGTAATCATGGACCGTGCATGATACAAACTCTTCTTTGTAAATAGTTTACACCTTCTTAAGGGTGTTTCCTACTGGTTTTACTTAAAGACTCTTTGTGAAGATACCATACCGGAGCTTTTGCTGAGAAAGGACTGGTAGCTAGAGAACAAATGCTACCTCCTAAAGACTTGGTCCCCTCTTAAAGGGGATGTTCACGTGTTGCACTTAAAGAAATGGTATTGCTTTAAGACTGATAGATAGCAATGATGTTTGATAAGAGAAAATGATGATACTTACATGAAAAAGTTATATGTATCCAACTGGTTAACTGTAAAGAAATGCTGATAATGTTCCTTAGAAGAAAGATTGAGAGACGGAAGGAAGGTGCAGTAGGCCCCTAGGGGTAGACAGAATGTCCTGCATAGTCGGAAGTAAGAAAGTATTAATGAAGGTTGATGATCTAAGAAGAAAGTTGATAATGTTGATAAGAAAATGGGGATAGAAGGTAAACCCTGAGTCCTCCATAGAAAGTTAAGAAAGAGTTAGTAATGTGTTACAGAGGACAGAAAGTGAACCCGTAGGGGTTAGGTAGTGAGTCCTCCTAAGAGCCATACGTAGATGGCTCAAAGCATCTAAAACTGAAAGTATGTTATGTCCTATACTATGTATAGCAGTTGAAAAGGCAGTAGGTCCTGGCTGAACGGGACGGTCCTGTAACAGAAAGGAGAGGCAGTAGGTCTGGTGCCGATAGGACAGGCGGTCCTGCAGACTCAAAGAAGGAGAATGAACAAGTTAACTTACCTTATAATGTGATTATAGGAAGGCCTTTGGTGGATACAGAGTGTATGTCCTTAAGGGCAATGTTAAAATGTTATTCAGCAGTTTTTGCACTTAGTAGAATACCCGGTTGGGTAACAGGAGTTATTTATAGCCTGTAGTTTATAATGTTTTAATATTTAACCATGTTTTGTAACGTTCAAGTGTCCTCACCTCCCATAAAGGGAAGCTCTGTTCAAGTATACTTATTATTTGCACTCAACAAAATTGTATGTCTTTTTGCTAAACTTGTATTGTTGTTTTCTTCCCAGTCCCGGAGTACTGTGTTTAACCAGGGGGGAGTGCAGCGCCCCAGAGTCCTGGTCGTTGCAGTACTGTGGCTCCGCCACTATGGGGAGCTATGGTGCGTCCGATGGCACTGAAGGCGTTCATCTGACCAGGTATCACAGACACCAATACATTTCACAGCCGGGCCTCCGGGGGGAGCTAAGGGTTCTATTCATTAGGCCACTCCCCACCATAGTGGGTAAACTGGGGGTCAGGCAGGAAGTTAGATCAGAAAGCTGACTGGATTGGACGAAGCAACACCTAGTGGCAGAGGGTGTTGTGGAGGAAGAGACAGTAGGGTCTCTGTCAGGGGTGGGATCCTGACAGAGGCTTGGCATTGAAAAGAACGTAACGGGTCTGCGCCAGCTCCGGGAAGCGGCGGGACCCAAGAAAGGACTAGAAGCGAGATAGATTGTGCTGAGTGAGAAACGAGATCAAGCAATAGGAGAATTCCAGTAGGGGTCGTGCTGTAAGACCGGAGCAACACCCTACTGAGGCGCACTACCGGTGGCCGGAACGCCGAGGGGGTATTATAACATTCAGCTTCAAGCAATACTCTAAACAGCGGCAGGACAGTCAGTTTAAGGTGGGCTGTCTAACACATATCACCTATGAAGTCTTGGGAGGCAATTGCGGGAGAGGGGCGTCTCTAGGGTCCCGGAAGAACTCCAGGCCTATCCGACAAACGGGTGCCGTTCTAACTGTAACATCAGGAAGGGACGGAAGATTAGAAGAACATCATTTAATCGAGTTGTGAGGGAACTTAAGAAACAGACACAACGGTTGTGGGGTACTTTCCGTAAGCACAGCAGAGGAGGACTACAACACATAGCGCTAAGAAGGAAGGCACCGATTTCCACCTGTGAAGTGAACTCTGGAGGTGCCATTGGACCGGCCGGACTTGCGCAGCCTGGTGAACCGTATTCTGGACTGAGGACTCAGAGATCTCCAGTAAAGAGGTAAAGAGACTGCAACCTGGTGTCCTCGTTATTTACCGCGACCTGCACCCCACAACTGCACCGTTACAACACCACTTATTGCACCGGACGTCCCCCACTGACAGACAGGGCCACGGATCGGGTCTAGCCACCGTGACAACCCCAGGACTGAGACCCAGAGGCCCGGCTCCGGGTACCCCTCGGCCCTGCGGCGGTGTGGGGGCGCTGCAGACTTCTACCGTGTACCGACCTCTGGCTATACCTGACTATGCAACCTGCTGATCCTTTAGCTATACTGCTGCTCCTAGGTACAACCTATGGCAATTCCTGACTATGCTACCTTCCCGAGCTGCTCCTTGTGGTTACAGTACCGCTATGCTAACCCAGCTCAGTCCATAAAACCGGCTGCTTTACATATAGGCATTGGCAGATGCAGGCTGGTTCGGATGGTATACAGATAAGCACTGGCAGGTGCAGGCTGGTTCAGCTGGTATACAGGTAAGCACTGGCAGATGCAGACTGATCCGACAGGTATACAGAAAGGCACTGGCAGGTGCAAGCTGGTTTCAGCTGAAATAGAGGGAGACAAGGCAAGTATGGGTAGACAGGTACAGGACAAGTAGACTGAGTGGTGGGTACTGGGGACATGACAACAAGCAGCATGTTAGGGACTACAATACCCATTGCTCAGGCACCTCCATTCAGGAGGAGGTGCCTTAAATACTAAGTGTCTCCCATCCATTGGCTGCGGACACTTCAGGTCGGCTTGCGCCCTAAGCACAGTGCCAGGGATTTGTGCGTCATGTGCAGACCCCCAGCAGCAGCCAGAGAAGCAAGATAAAGTGCAGGATGGGGGCCGCGGCAGTAAGTAAGCTGGCATCCCTATCAGGGGAAGAGAGAAGCCTGCAGGGATAATGGCACTACAGTCATCCATGTAGTATAATTCACAGCCCATAGTCATCAATACAGTATAATGCACATTATAGTCATCCATTTAGTATAATGCACACCCCATAGTGCTCCATAAAGTATAATGCACAGCTCATAGTCCTCCATAAAGTATTATGCACCCCATAGTCTTCCGTAAAGTATAATGCACAGCCCATAGCACTCCATAAAGTATAATGCACTGACCCATGAGACACAGTCACAGAGGCATTACGCCACTGTAGATATGTGTGATACTTTAGGGAGTAGGCCGTGCATGTACAAATGCATTACTTCCAATGTTCCTTATTAAGCTAAGGGGTGTAAGGATTCAGCCCTTTTTGGCGTACAGTAGTGTTCACATAGGCTTGAGGTATCTTTGTCCAAACTGGCAGATTTCATAAAAATGCAAAGGTGTGCACCAAAAACAAATGTACAGCCTTCTGGCATAGTCCATACAGCAAAGTGGCTCACTCTTTCAAATATCACAGGCCTTAGTCCGACTGATCAGGACTGACCAGCACAACATGTCTTTCCACCTGTCTACACATACCTTTATACGCAGAGCTGGACTTGAACTGAAACTCAGCCCTGGCATTTGAGAGCACACATATTCAAGAGCGCATATAGAGAGAGTATAACCCCATCCCCACCATTGATTGGCTGCTTTCTGCTTATGTACACAGAAAGCAGGTCAATCAGTGGTGGGGGTGGAGTTATTTTGGAGCTCAGCATTCAGAGAACTGCTAGATCTGCAGCAAATAAAACAGCGATTTTATTGAAACTGCAGCAAACAGCCCTAGTAAGTCATACATCACTGGAATCAGGGTCTCTGCCCCTATATCGCGCTGCTCTCAGATAGAGTAGCAAATATATGTGATATTTTGAAATACTTAATGTTCCACTGCTCCTTTTAATCCAAAGCAAAGATTATTTAATCATGACCAGGGAATGTTTACCCAGCTACCTTAAATAACTGAAACTAAAATACGTTTTATTTTTCTACAACTCAAGTAGAGGAAAAAAAGATAACTAGAAATGAGCGAACTTTTCAAGGTTCGGATCGGCAAACGTTGAAATGTTCACCGATCGGTTTAACGAACATATCTGAACCCCATTGACTTCAACGGAAGGCAAAACCAAGCACATAGATAACACCTTCAGGGGGCCAAAAAGCTGCCAAAACAGGTCAAATTAGGGGTAGACACCAGGAAAAGTGGCATCAATTGACCCATAAATTGCACTATAAATAATTAAAAAAATTTTGATGTGGTTTCCCCTGTATTTTTTATAACTAGCCATGCTCCATGGCGGGTACACCGAAGATCATGTGTAGCAAGATGGGAGCAGCAAATCAGAGTCAGCAGCTGTCGGACAGACAGAAGCATTTCAGCTAACACGTCCTCCCGCACACGGGGAAAAGTCCTTCTATCTGCTGGTTCCTGCACTAACATGCTACTGCGTGTAGCTGTGTGAAAGCTACATAACTCGGCTTGCTCATGCGAGGCTGGCTGGCCTTAGGTAATGATCATGCTGACTCGCTGAGGTGTCATTTCCTCTTTCATCCTTCACGTGCATAACATGAATGTGAAAAAAGGAGGTCATGTGGGACTCGTGGTAGAAGGAGTGCGGCATTGATCCCTGCACAGCGGAAGATACCAGGAGACACCAAGTGACAGAGCGGCCCAGTTCAGGTACCAGCCCAGATGGCAATTGCTTATGGAGCAGTTCAGGATGGATGAAGGATGGGAACAACCAGTCCCGTTCCGCCCTTCCAGTCGTTCCTAAAACCCGGACCCAAAATCCAGGCCCATTAACACACCTCTCAGCATCATACATGCTGGAGCCTGCTTCTTCGGGATCACTGAGACTAGTGGGGTGACACATATACTCCACTCAGGACTGGTCAAACTGCTTTTTCGTGGGGTTAAATGATCAGAGACCAACTTTAATGTCCAGCAGTGCTTGAAGTACAAGATAAAGTAGAAGTCTCATTACCGGTCTTAGTGCAAAAGTAAATTATCATGACAGATTAATCAGAGGAGGCAGAACTATCTTTTCTGTGAATTGGGATGATATTTGGGTGAGTCATGTTGAACGAGTTAATGAGTATATCATAGAAAATAACTATGGAAGTTATAATTTTAACCTCTATTTTATACATTTTCCGAAGAGGGCCATGATGTAACCCGAATCCCTTCTTGCAGTCCCTGGTACTATCAGGATAAAAGCTAATAATGATATTAATATCAGCTTTGAGGTAGGCCTTCAACACTATCCTCATCCTTCTGTACAGAGATTTTAAGGTGTTCTCCTGGGAAATCAAATTGCGACCTATCCACATGATAGATGATAACGTATTGATTGGTGGAGGTTCAACTGCTAGGACCTGCACCAATCGGCAGAACTAGACACTTTTATCCTTGTTAGAATTGAGTGGCAGTGCACATGCTCACCCATAGCTCCAGTTTGTAAGCAGGATAAAAGATCCCAGTAAAATTCTGCTGATTGAGGAAGGTACCATCAGGGCCGGTGTCATCACCCTTAGCACCTGGGCAAGTGCTGGCGCCCTGAGCAACCAGGTGGGCCCATCAACATCAGGGACATTGGCACATTATGGGGGGAATGGAGGGAACCCGATGCCAGCACCAGCAAGTGGGCCTCCCCCTTGCTCAGGGACCCGGCACTTACAATACTTACCTCTCCATGTTCCTGTGCAGCTACAGTCTCTTCACGTTTTCTGACTCTGTAACATCCCAGGGCAGAGGGCGCGATGATGTCACTACTGTGCACCCTCTGCTCTTAGCAGTCACAGTGCAGAGAGCCGGAAGACGGCAACGCTGAGGATTCCGGACCAGCAACCAGCGAGGAGAGGTGAGTATTTGATTTCTTTTTTTTTTATGTATGGAGTATTACATGGGGTCCATTCTGTATGGAGCAATATATGGGGTCCATTCTGTATAGAGTATTATATGGGGTCCATTCTGTATGGAGTATTATATGGGGCCCATTCTGTATGGATCATTATATAGGGCCCATTCTGTCTGGAGTATTATATGAGGCCCATTCTGTATGGAGCATTATATGGAGTCCGTTATTCTGCATGGAGCAATATTTGGAGCTAATTATTCTGTATGGAGCATTATATGGGGCCCATTTTTCTGTATGAAGCAATATATGGGGCCCATTCTGTATGGAGTATTATATGGGGCCCATTGTGTATGGAGCATTATGTGGGGCCCAATATTCTGTATGAAGCAATATATTGGGCCCATTATTCTGTATGGAGCATTATATGGGGCCCATTGTTCTGTATGGAGCATCATATGGGGTCCATTATTCTGTATGGAGGTTTATGTGGTGCCCATAATACTGTATGGAGGACTATGTGGTGCCCATTATACTGTATGGAGGACTATGTGGTGCTCATAATACTGTATGGAGGTTTATGTGGTGCCCATAATACTGCATGGAGGTTTATATGGTGCCCATAATACTGTATGGAGGACTATGTGGTACCCATAATACTGTATGGAGGACTATACTATCCGGTCTAAAATGAAAACTTTTGAATCCCCCCAGGGCACGCATTGTGTGCTGCACCGGATTCTCCGATTTCTGACCAACCACTGAGTACTATCAATTCTAAATATTTTTCTGACGTATTGTAGAATTTATAATAGATATCACTCATGTAATGTAAGAAGTAAGTGAACTCTTTGGCATTGTACGATACCTATATTTCTTATCTGTGCATTATGAATTGTGGTATGTTTTAAAGGGGCCCACTGAGATTATTTCGCCCGGGGCCCACGAAAACCTGGAGCCAGCTCTGGTTACCATCCTCAGTTGTCCACCCATTGATCGGCAAGTTATAACCTATCCTGTAGAGAGAGAATATTGTACATGTTTATCATCTAACAAAGGCTCCTGCCCAGAAACTGGTTTTGTGTTGTGAACACTTGTGTAAATTGTCTGCAATAAGTCTCCAACCATAAACTATGGTCCTTGGGATTGTAGGCGACAGTGCTCTTGAACTCCTGTACTTTTCTCTATTCTTTATCCTGATGACACAGTCATTTTGATAGCGACGGACAAAGGAAGATCGGCCTCAGTTATATTTTACCACTTAAGGCCGGTTTCACACGTCAGTGGCTCCGGTACGTGAGGTGACAGTTTCCTCACGTACCGGAGCCACTGACACACGTAGACACATTGAAATCAATGCATCTGTGCAGATGTCATTGATTTTTTGCGGACCGTGTCTCCGTGTGCCAAACACGGAGACATGTCAGTGTTCGTGGGAGCGCACGGATTACACGGACCCATTAAAGTCAATGGGACCGTGTAAAACACGTACCGCACACGGATGTTGTCCGTGTGCAGTCCGTGTGCCGTGCAGGAGACATCACTACAGTAAGCGCTGTCCCCCCCAGCATGGTGCTGAAGCCGCCATTCATATCTTCTCTGCAGCAGCGTTTGCTGTAGAGAAGATATGAATAATCCTTTTTTTTGTTTCTCGTGTTTAACATAAAGATCCATGTCCCCACCCCACTCCCACCCCCTGTGCGCCTGCCCGCTGTTATTAAAATACTCACCCGCCTCCCTCGCAGTGTCCTGTCCTGGCCGCAGCTTCTCCTGTATGCGGTCACGTGGGGCCGCTCATTACAGAAATGAATATGCGGCTCCACCCCTATGGGAGGTGGAGCCGCATATTCATGACTGTAATCGGCGGCCCCATGTGACCGCTCATACAGTAGAAGGTGCGGCCAGGACCGGAAGCAGCGCCAGCGAGGGAGCCGGGTGATTATTTTAATAACAGCGGGCGGGCGCACAGGGGGTGGGAGAGGGGTGGGGACATGGATCTTTATGTTAAACACGAGAAACAAACAAAAAAAAAGGATTATTCATATCTTCTCTACAGCAAACGCTGCTGCAGAGAAGATATGAATGGTGGCTTCAGCACCACGTGGGGGGACAGCGCTTATCTCTAGCGCTGTCTCCTGCACGGTGCGTGTGGTACCCAGTCGGCACACGGGCGGCACACGTGTGCCGCACGTGTGCCACACTGATGTGCCACAGAAACGCACGGGCACGGATAATTCCGGTACCGATTTTTCCGGGACCGGAATTATCTGGACGTGTGGGACTGCCCTAAGAACTTGAGGTGATTGCAAAATATAAAACAGCTGCCACCCCTATTCTGTGAACAAGGTTCTTTCCTATGAAAGTGCCATTTTCGTGTGTATTTTTTCTATATCATTAGCTAGCGACAAGATATTATAACATGCCATTAGATAGGAGATTCTTAGGCCTCTTTCACACTTTCGTTTTTTACAATCAGTCACAATCCGTCAAAATGTTGAAGAGACGGATCCTGTGCACATTGTAAAAAACGGATGCATTGGATCTGTTTTTTTGATGGATCCGTTGAAGTAGTTGCAGCCGGAATTTAAAGAATGGATGAAACGGAAGGCCATCTGTCACAATCCGTTCCTAACACAAGTCTATGAGAAAAAAAAACGGATCCAGCAGAAACATTTGCTGGATTAGTTTTTTTTCACAAAACGATGGATTTGGACGGAAAAAAAAAGACTGAAGTGTGAAAGAGGCCGGAGCGTATGTGTCCACGTTCAGGATTGCATCAGGATTTGGTCAGGATTTTTCATCAGTATTTGTAAGCCAAAACCAGGAGTGGGTGATAAATGCAAAAGTGGAGCATGTGTTTCTATTATACTTTTCCTCTAATTGTTCCACTCCTGGTTTTGGCTTACAAATACTGATGAAAAATCCTGACCAAATCCTGATGCAATCCTGAACATGGACCCATACCCTTAAAATACAACCAGCGTTTTTTTTTTTTTATTTCAATGCTGGAGTGTTGCCACAAATGTTAGTTTCCTGCCCCTAGTATTATACTCACCATCTGCCATCTTTAGCTCTTCTCAGCACCACTCCAGTCCCAATCTATCATCTAGCGACCCCAACTTCTGACTGACCGGAAGTTAGAAGTAATGATCAACAAGCTTGCAATGTTAGGGTACGTGTCCACGTTCAGGATGGCCGGCGCCCCCTTCTGTAGACGCGATGATGCCGGATGTGTTCATTGCACACATCTGGAATCATCGCACCCCACACATAGGGCCCTGTGTTTTACCTTGCTGCGGCGCAGCATCACCGCAAGGTAAATGGACATGCTGTGTTCTAAAAAGGTCCGGAATCGCAGGTTCGCCGGACATGTTAACAAGCATAATGGAGACGGGATTTCATAAAATCCCCTCCACTATGCTGTAACATCTGGACGCTGCGTGTTTGACGCTGCGGCTCTAAGCAGCATCAAACACGCAGCGTTTCCTGAACGTGGAAACACACCCTTATAGACTAACATTAAGCTGCGACTTCCGGCTTATATTCAGCACTGGACAGGTCACAACCTGCAGAATACCGACCGAAGAAGACGCAGACTGGTAAGTACGAGACTAGGGACAGTGAACTTACATTAGTGACACCACTCGAGCGCTGAAATTAAAAAAACAACAATGCAGCAATGGTTGTCACACTGTGACGGTCTTGAGTAAGGGAGAAACTGTCCCTGGAACTGGGAACCTAACTATCCCTGTGTAAGAAGCTAGCAGGAACGTGGGATGCAGTGAAGGATGGAAGGCAGAGCAAGGGTTAACAGAGGGATTTAATTTAACAGTGTTAGGGTATGTGTCCACGTTCAGGATTGCATCAGGATTTGGTCAGGATTTTTCATCAGTATTTGTAGCCAAAACCAGGACTGGAACAATTAGAGGAAAAGTATAATAGAAACAGGTCACCACTTCTGCATTTATCACCCACTCCTGGTTTTGGCTTACAAATACTGATGAAAAATCCTGACCAAATCCTGATGCAATCCTGAACGTGGACACATACCCTTACTCCACGCAGGGAGGTAAAGGGTTAGACAGCATAAAGGGAAAAGGATGTCGGGAGACAAAGGGTTAGACAGGGGAGATAAACAGTACAATAAGTCAAAAGATATTCTTGAGGTGAAGAACAACGGTTCAAAATAAAGGCAGTTCGTTAACACTTGTGTCAGGAAATCCTTAAACTGCAGCTCCTGCAGCGAACTCAATAACGCCGGCAACGGCTGGCATGGTGTTCTTTCCAGGAAAGCACTGTGGACTGATGGTCCATCTTCTGGCGACAGTGGTTGGTCTCCGTTACCTTCCACTGCCCCTTGTCCATATACAGATGTGGCTATTAAAGGCACGGGCCACAGCCCTGTACGAGCCCAACGTGGCTCTGAAAAACTGTCTTAGGCTACTTTCACACTAGTCCGTTGGTATGAGCCGTCGCAAACCGTCGGACCAACGTACCGACGGACAGTGTGTTAGTAGCACAACGTGGACAGCGGATGCAGTTTTACAACGCATCCGCTGCCCATTGTGAGTTCCGGGGAGGTGGGGGCGGAGTTTCGGACGCCCATGCGCAGTCAAAAATGGCAGACTCAACAAACAAAAAAAGTTACATGGAACTTTTTTTGTGCCGACGGTCCGCCAAAACACGACGCATCTGTCGCACGACGGATGCGATGTGTGGCCATACGTTTAAATGCGTCGCTAATGTAAGTCTATGGGCAAAAAACGCATCCTGCAGACAACTTTGCAGGATGCCTTTTTTCTCCTAAACAACGCATTGCGACGTAGGCAAAACTACGCTAGTGTGAAAGTAGCCTAAACTGACGTAGTAAGGTCACAAGGGTGAGAACAACTATAGTGTGTCCATCAACCACACCAATCAGAAACATGGATAGCCAAAAAGTGTATCACAAGCAGAAAATCAGTTAAAAGACGTCTTTATTGGGTAGAAATGGCAATTTAATAAAATAATTGATAAAAAGTGTACGCGTATCAGGGCAGGGTTACAAATATGTATATATAATGAAAACTATATCAGATATAAAGTGGTAGACCCAAATATATTATTTTACAGATATATTCCTTATTAGTGCATACCAAAAAAACCAGAAGGTATATATATATATATATATATATATATATATATATATATATATATATATATATATATATATATATATATATATAAATAATAGAATAAATAACAAGTGGTGAACAAGATCAATGTGGATAAAAAATGTAAAAAGAGGGGAGAAGCCAGCACTGCTGAAGGTCAAAATGCAATATCTAAAGTGCACATGCACATAATAAATTCTGACTGTATTTCAAATATGAGATATTTAGCAAATAATTGATCAATTCTTTGAGCTACTTCACGGCAATCTCATAATGGGGCAGTCCTAACTCTACGTTTTTTATTTACTTTGTGCCATTACGGCCTCCTAAATGTATAGAGAGTGAGAAAAAAAAAAGGACAGACCACATTACATAACATTATATGACAAACTGTACCTGGAGCATTGACAGAATCACTCCCTTAGTGCCAGGAAGGCGAGCGCGGATAAAGGCCGATCAGGTCCTGTGCGGACATATCAGATCTGGCCTCCACACTGCCAAACCAACACCAAAGTTAAAGGATGAAACTGGCTGAGACACAGCTGCCTAATTAACTAGAGCCTGAGGCAGGGCAGGGCTGCTGTGTGTGTGTGCACAGCAGCCTATCAATCATAGTGAACCCAGAAAGAATGGCGCATATGACCCAGCGTGCGCGGCAACAGTGGTGGTCAGCCACATACCAATATAAAAGCAAAAAGAGGGGAGAAGCCAGCACTGCTGAAGGTCAAAATGCAATATCTAAAGTGCACATGCACATAATAAATTCTGACTGTATTTCAAATATGAGATATTAAGCAAAAAAATGTGCAATTAATATTACTAAATCAATCACTATGTTAAAATTATGTACTGATAATTGCAAAAAATTTGCCAAAAACCATGTGCACAGTGCAAAGCAAAAAAAAACAGTGCAGAGCCAGAAAAATCCCCAGACCATTACGGTCACAACAATTGATGCAAATCTGTAATTTATAAAGTTCAAAAGTGCAAAAGGAATAGCGCTGAAAAATATGTATAATATACCTTTAGGGTACGTGTCCACGATCAGGATGACCGGCGGTTTCGTAGGAGCGGCAAACCCGCTCGGCGCTAAGCCCCGCCCCCTTCTGGGACGCGATGATGCCGGATGTGTTCATTGCACACATCCTGGATCATCGCACCCCTCGCATAGGGCCCTGTGTTATTCCTTGCGGCGGCGCTACGTCGCCGCAAGGAACACGGACATGCTGCGATCTTAAAAGACGCGCAGCATGTCCGGATTCGCAGGGCCGACGGATGCGTGTTACCACGCATAGTGGACACGGGATTTCATAAAATCCCCTCCACTATGCTGGAACATCTGGACGCTGCGTGTTTGATGCTGCGGCCCCACGCAGCGTCAAACACGCAGCGTTTCCTGAACGTGGACAAATGCCCTTAAGGGTCGCCACGTCCCGTCACCGCACACCCCGACGCACGTTTCGGGATAACTTCCTTCGTCAGGAGGTGATAAGGGGGAGTTTTATATCGGACATAATCCTATAGCCATGACCCGGGTGTATATGGCGCATGCACGGTCAGGAGGACCCAGAAGTTCAAGCGTCCTAATCACGTGACCGCACACACGGGAACGGAGTACCCGGAGCTGCCATAGACACAGAGACGCGGACGCCAGGACTCCAGGACACAGACAGGGCATGAGCACCGCCAGTCCCTGTGTCAACTAGAACAGTTTGTAGGATTCTGTCTCGAAATGGCCTCCATGGTCGAATCAGTGCCCAGAAGCCAGCACTAAACAAAAGTCAAATAAAAAAACGTGTGGCAAGTCCCACAGCCTGCTAAACAGATGGACGCTGGAAAAGTGGCAGAAGGTGGATTTCTCTGATGAATTTTCAGTAGAATTACACCACAGCTGCCGCAAATACTGCAACAGACCTACTGGAGCCCGTATGGATCCAAAATGCACTCAGAAAACAGTTAAATTTGGTGGTGGAAAGATCATGGTCTGGGGTTACATTCAGTATGGGGGTGTGCGAAACATTTGCAAGGTGGAAGGCAATATCAATAGCTTAAAATATCATGAAGTATTAGCTACCGCTTATATTCCAAATCATGAAAGGGGTCAAATTCTGCAGCAGAATGGTGCTCCATGTCATACATCCATCTCTACAACAAAGTTCCTCCAGGCAAAAAAGATCAAGGTGCTCAAGACTGGCCAGCCCAGTCACCAGACATGAACATCATTGAGCATGTTTGGGGTAGGAAGAAAGAGGAAGCTTGGAAGACAAAACCAAAGAATCTAGATGAACTCTGGGAGGCATGTAAGACTGCATTCTTTGCTATTCCTGATGACTTCATTAATAAATTGTATGAACCATTGTTGAACCGCATGGATGCAGTCCTTCAAGCTCATGGAAGTCACACAAAATATTAAATATGACTCTAATAGCACCACAACTTCATTCACCAATGTTATGCAACATATATTTGTATTTTAACCCCTTCATGACCTTGGGATTTTCCGTTTTTCCGTGTTCGTTTTTCACTCCCCTCCTTCCCAGAGCCATAACTTTTTTATTTTTCCAACATTATGGCCATGTGCGCTTATTTTTTGTGGGACGAGTTGTACTTTTGAACGACATCATTGGTTTTACCATGTCGTGTACTAGAAAACGGGAAAAAAATTCCAAGCGCGGTGAAATTGCAAAAAAAGTGCAATCCCACACTTGTTTTTTGCTTGGCTTTTTTATCTAGGTTAACTAAATGCTAAAACTGACCTGATATTATGATTCTCCAGGTCATTTTGAGTTCATAGACACCAAACATGTCTAGGTTATTTTTTATCTAAGTGGTGAAAAAAAATTCCAAACTTTGCTAAAAAAAATAAAAAAAATTGCACCATTTTCCGATACATGTAGCGTCTCCATTTTTCGTGATGTGGGGTCGGTTGAGGGCTTATTTTTTGCGTGCTGAGCTGACATTTTTATTGATACTTTTGTGCAGATATGTTCTTTTGATCGCCCGTTATTGCATTTTAATGCAATGTCGCGCCGACCAAAAAAACATAATTCTGGCATTTCAAATTTTTTCCTCACTACGCTGTTTAGCGATCAGGTTAATGCTTTTTTTTATGGATAGATCGGGTGATTCTGAACTCGGAGATACCAATGTGTAGGTTTGATTTTTTTTATTGTTTTATTTTGGATGGGGCGAAAGGGGGGTGATTTAAACTTTTATATTTTTAAAAACTTTTTTTTTTAACTTTTGCCATTCTTCAATAGCCTCCATGGGAGGCTAGAAGCTGGCACAACTTGATCGGCTCTGCTACATAGCAGCGATCATTAGATCGCTGCTCTGTATCTGAGTTGCAGGCTTGCTATGAGCGCCGACCACAGGGTGGCGCTCATAGCAAACCGGCATCAGTAACCATAGAGGTCTCAAGGACCTCTATGGTTACTATGCAGAAGCATCGCCGACCCCCGATCATGTGACGGGGGTCGGCGAAGCGCTCATTTCCGGCCCGATGGCAGGAAGCGCCGGTTAAATGCCGCTGTCTGCATTTGACAGCAACATTTAACTAGTTAATAGCGGCGGGTGAATCGTGATTTCACCCGCCGCTATTGTGGGCACATGTGAGCTGTTCAAAACAGCTGACATGTCCCGGCTTTGATGTGGGCTCACTGCCGGAGCCCGCATCAAAGCAGGAGTTCTGACCTCGGACGTACTATCCCGTCCGAGGTCAGAAAGGGGTTAAGTTAATTATTTGTTTGAATATCACAATACTTTCTGTGGGTGACAAAACTTTTGTCTTGCCAAAATCTGACCATTCTGTGTCCATTAACTGATCAATATTTCTGCAAAGTAAATCCATTTAAAACAAGACATGAGTCACACCGTCTCTAAAGAGGACTGTGATTCATTACTAACTTCAGTTCTTCCAGGGGGACGTGACATCCTTGTGACAATGGTGCTTTAATCATCGTTCCCTGAGAATGAAATATCAGCACAATTAAGGTGCATGAAAGCTACAATACCAATGATAAAGAATTGTTTTTTGTCTTGTTTTTTATTTTTTAATGATTTTCACTAAAGGGGTGAACTAGTGGGACAGTTTTATATGTCAGGTCGTTGCGGACGCAGCAATACCAAATATCTGTACTTTTATTGTTTACGGTATTTTTTTTTCATTCTAAGATTTATTTATAGATAAAATGTTTTGATATTTTTATTATTTTAATATTTAAAAAAAAAAATGTAAAATTATTTAAAAAAAAATGTTTTTAGGGTTTTAAACTTTTTTACTTTGTCCCAATATGGCACTGTCATTTTTTGCGGGCTGATCGCTTGTACAGCATGGGGATGCAGCAGCATCCTCATGCTGTAGAAACTGTCAGCTCTGCACTGACAGAGAAGCTTGGTCATCATGCACTGGGCATGATAAGCAAGTTTTCTAGTTCTGGTGACTCGAATGTCGTCATGAAGACATCAGATCACCGTGGCAACAACACGGAGTCTCCGATCAAAAGCAAAGGGGTTGTCAACCCTCTGCCGGCCCACGGAATGCCCCCATTTCAGGGGTTAAAGTGCCTGGAGCAGTGTGTGACCGCTTCTGGCAGTTAGTGACCGGTGTCAGCTGTCAGAATCAGCAGACACCCGGCGGCGATCGCCCACACACAGCCCGTGTGCGCGGGTGATCATGATGTCATGATAATACGTCCCTGGTAAGATAGGCCCAGGGCACAAGGATGTATTATTATGACAAATGTCAGAAAGGGATTAAAGCCCAGGGCCCACAGTCTAGCCTGCGGCCCATAGCTTGTCCCACTCCTGCCGCAGCCGTCTTCCTTCAGCAGTAACCCTGGCTCCTGTGACTCCATTCCACTGCCACTACTTCTCTATTAAGCTACATTCTGACTAGAAGACCCACTCCCATTATTCTCCCAAATTTGGGGGAAAAAAGTGCGTCTTATAGTAAGAAAAATATGGGTAAATAGCCGAGCAATGTACTCTGCTATCTCCATCAGTCTCATAGACAATTAGTGGATTGATGGAGCAAATGCTTAATTGAAGAAGGCCTAGTTCATTTATGTTGAGAAGGCCAGCAGCCTTTCAGCCACATAAAGAAATAATACCACCCCTGCGACAATGCCAACAAAACAGATTGCTTTGGCCCATGAATTAAAACTTAACCTTTAGCCATTTACCTGGCTGAAGGTAAGCCCACCTACAGTTCGACACTCTACCCAAGATTACCCAAGTGGTGTGGACAGATTTCCACCAAAAAGTCTAGTATTAAAGAGTAAATGTAAACATAAAGCAAAATATAGCCTTTATTCAGATAAAGTCTCCCAAGAAACATCCTTCAAGAAAGCAGATCTGCGACTGAACACCAGCCCTGTTTCTTACAATACAATTTAGCACAACTAGTTTTAGATAAATTTCCAGCAAACAGTAATTTAGCAACTTTTTTCATGAAGCTCCGGCGTTGACTCTACTGATTGCTTTTTTATTACAAAGTAAATAACATTTTTAGGTGCATCAATTTTCCTATTTTAGCTTGTTAAACTCTTGAAAACTAAGAAAAATGATCTAAACTCCATCATCAAACAGAAAAAAAGTTTGTTTAAAATCCTGGGCTATGCATGAAAATAACTAGCAGATCATTTTATATGGTGCTGATTATACAAATATAATAAATAATAGAAGGAATAGAGAACTGTCAGCATAAAGGAGTCCCGAGATTTCTATTACAGGTCCGCGGTATGGACAATTGATCTTCAGTAATTTTAATTTTCTTTCGGATGTCAGGAATCTTTTCAGATATATGGTACATGGTAAGCTACACTAGATGTATATGCTATTATGGTAGATCCGCTAACTTGGCTGCACACAGAGGTAGACACAGGAACACTGTCTCTTTAAATCTTCCACTGCTTTATTTAAATGTACTGCTTATACCAGCGCAGAGTTAGAAAAATTAATAAGGCTTTTCTGGCCTAACAGGAACTTAAAACATAAGTAATGGTACAGTCCCTGTTGATGCGGGGATCCACCTGCTCAGGAAAACAAACACAAGGTTCAGCTCTCTTTAACATGAGCACAGTTCTGGAGATCTATTTATTTTCTAAACCCCAGCCTGGGGTGAAGATATGGTGAACAGCCTCCCACCCACTCTTAAACTGTTCACTAACCCTAGCCGGAACCTGTTTCTTGAAGACTGGTTGCAGACAATTTTCGATTGCCTCTACCTTATTCACTTGGGGCTTTATTGCTTCTCTCCCGAAGATGTAGCCCAGTTATTTTGCCTCCTCTTTCTCCGTGGCACACTTCTTTGAGTTTATGGTAAGGCCTGCCTTTCTCAGCGCATATAGTACCACCTGGACCTTCTGCAGATGACTTCCCCAATCTGGGCTGAAGATCACAATATCGTCCAGATAAGCTGCTGTGTACTTTTAGTGAGGTGCTAGGATCCGGTCCATAGCCCTCTGGAAGGTAGCTGGGACTCCTTGCAGCCTGAGCGGCATACTAGTACACTGGAAGCAACTATCAGCTGTAGAGAAGACCATCTTCTCCTTGGCATTTTGTGACAGGAGAATTTGTCAGTGCCCTTTTGTTAGGTCCAGAGTGGTGATGTATCTGCTTGACCCTAGCCTCTCAATCAGTTCATCGACTTGGGGCATCGGATATGCGTCGCACTTAGACACCTCATTTAGTTTCCTGAAGTTGTTACAGAAACGCTATTCTCCATCAGTCCTTGGCACAAGGACAATGGTGCTGGACCAGCAGCTCTTAAAGGCCTTGATGACACTGTTGGGGGAGGATTTGGAGTGACCCTTCATGGTTGACCAAGTGATTTACAAACTAACCCACAGGGCGTTGCTGGCAACTGAGAATGACCAGACGGAGATGTGTCTCTGCAGCGCCCCAGAGTCCTGGTAGTTGCAAAATGTCATTCCTCCACCAGGGGGAGTGATATTACGTCTGATGACAATAAAGGAGATCTTCCTACCAGATATCACAAACCATACACCACACTTCACACTCCAGACCACCAGGGGGAGCCTTGCTCCTATCTACTAGGGCACTCCTCACAGAAGGGTAAAACTAGTGGGCTGGATAGAAAGTTAGAGAGAAGCTGGCTGGGCTTTGCCCAGGCAAGAACTGTCAGGCAGACAGGGGGAAAGGAGACACATCGGAGCTGCAGACAGAGGGCCCCTGGCAGGGGTGGGATCCTGTCAGAGGTCTAGCTAGAACAGAAAGTCACGGAGCTGCTCCTGCCCCACATGCGGCAGCATCCTAAGAATGGACACGAAGAGAATTGTGTTGTAGAGAGTGAGAAACGACATCATAGCACAAGGAGAAAACACCAGGAGGAGTTCTGCCCTGTAATAGGCTGCCTCCTTCTGAGGCGCGTAGCCGGTGGCCGGAACACCGAGGGAGTAATTGACTCTACGCTTTACTTCAGAGACCAGCAGGACAGTCAATTCCAAGTTGGCAGCCCGACCTTAATACCTAAGAAGACACAGTAGCAACTTGTGGGGGTCGGGGTGTCTCTAGGGTCCTTATAAACAAGCCTCAGGCCATCAGTCATACGGGTTTGTCCTATCCATACATACCATCTGGGGGACAGAGAAGAAGAAATAACATCTAGAACATCTACAAGAGTTGTGAGGACCTTACCGGGAAGCTCAGCAGGGAGGTACTACAACACAGAGGCGCTAGTAGGAAGGCTACTGATTTCCACCTGGATAAGGGGACTCTGGATTTGCCTTCAGACAGGCCAGACTCTGCCTACCTTGTGGTCTGTACCCTGGACTGTGGATGCTGAAGCCTCCGGTAAAAGGTAAAGAGACTGCAACCTTGTGTCCTCGTTATTCTCTGCGCCTTACATTGTCCACCATCACAATCTACACTTCTGGGAAGCTCTGGGGATACACTTCACCTGTGGGAAGGTATACCATCTAGCTGCCATCACATCACCCCAGTGGACCCCTAAGCAGCGTCGGTCACCCTGACCGAATACCACAGGTGGCATCACAAACTACTCCTTTAAAGACCTTTCCCAAAACCATAAAAACTTCTTCCATTATTAGACGCCCCTCGAAGGGCCACGGACCGGGTCAGGCCACCGTGACAGGCCACCGTGACATCCCTCGCAGAGCACCGAAGGACCCGGTGCCGAGTACCCCACTGCCCTTGATGTGGGGGCGATCCAACTTTGGCGTCATGAACAGGATCTACTTAAGCCTGAAAATCGGGTCATGTGCACCTAAGAACTCTGCCAGAACTGTATTTGAACTGTGATTTGCTTAAAGACTGTGTATTGCCATTTGCCGCCAAAATTCCCGCCAAAACCACCGCCATTACAGCGCCACGAGGAGCGCAGGAGAAGAAGAAGGGCGTGGAGTTGTGGGTGTGAACGAACTGAAAAGCGTGAAAAACAATGGCCGTCCAGTCTAAATATCTCTGTATCTTGAGAACATGTCCGTCAGCAACTGAGGTCCACCTCCTGATTCTCCATGGTGGGTGGGGACAGCAAAAATGAAACCGCTCTCCGAGAGAGGAAGGAATGGAGCTGGAAATTGGTGGGGACCCACGGAGGAGAATGGCCCCGCACAGACCCCCATCACCGGAGGATTACTCCGGCATGCCACCACTGGAGAGCGTGGATCCCTGGGAGCTGTTCACGGGAGCTCCGCTGTCTGCACCATCGCTGGTCCTGGCGCCTTCCCCGGAGGAGAGGAGCGACGCTGGAAGAGCCGCTTTGCGTGCAGGCACTCGGTGCAGCGGCATTCCGGGAATCTGCTCTTCCCCCGCACTCGCTCCTTTCATCAACACGACTGCTAGAGCCCCGGCATCCCTGTCACCAGGCCCCAGTCCACGAAGACCTGACCTTGGACCCTTCCCCTGGAGAGAATACCGGCGGCATCTGATTGCGGAGTATGAGAGGGAAGTTGAACGGGAAGCCCGAGATGAATCGCTGGACGATCCTCCACCGAAGTGAGGTGTTGTTGTGGTATTCCAACACCAAAAAGACAAAGGTTTTATCCAAGAAATCGGGTTGCCGGTGAGGGTCCATGTCGCCCGGGAAGAGGTAGAGTCCTGCCTCCGCGGAGACAGCGCGGCTCCGGCCTTGAACCTCAGGGATGTCGTGACTTACCTCTGGTACCAGAAAGGAAACAGCTGGTGGGCCCGGGATGTGCAGAGATGCACAGCCCTCTTAGCGGTGTCCAGGACCCTGGGAGAAGAACTCACCGCTAACGCGGCTGCGGTGGCCCCCACTGTAACTGGCAGTTACCATCAAGCTACTCAAACTTTTATTGCTGCGCACGACCTGACCGTGCATGGGAAACGGACTAACGGTGTGTACCCGGCATCGGGAGTGATCTTGGACCCGAACTATCCTAAGCCACAGAGGGCTACGTGTCAGGTAAAGCCCTTGTGGAGACCGCCAGAATAAACCTCGAAGAAACTGGCCATAAAACGTAAATAGTTAACTGTTCGTTCTTTGCTGCTTGAACCCATCCAGGGTTAACTTTTAAAGGTATCCCCTGTTTAAAGGGATCCTATGTTTTTGCACAAGTTCATCACTGCTTTAAAAGAACATTTGAATCATGGACGGTGAATGGTTCACAAACTGCTTGAACATAGTTTGCACCTTCTTAAAGGTGCTTTCTACTGGTTTTACATAGGAGGTTTTTACAGAGACTGCCTCTTAACAGAAACTGCTGTTAATTATGCTGTAAAAATAACTGCTTTGCCTTACAGACCTGAAGAAAAACCCGTTGGCGGGGCAGAATTCCGGGTCAGGATTACACATCTTGTAGCCCACCTGTCACGTTACTGGCGATACAGGACTGAAGGTCAGTGGCCGAAGTAGATGTATACAAGTGACCGGACCGTGGAACGACCTCTGGAGATGCAATACATGGCAGTGGCAGTTCAATATATCCGCAGATGCAGGCACCAGCCCGAGCAGGGGCCGGCCTGGATCACACACGTGCACAGAGTCTGCATGAGCAGCAGGAGTTCAGGGTAATAGCAGCAGAATATCAATAAGAAACAGGGAGATGCCAGCAAGACACCTTCCAACCAGGAGCTCAGAGATTGCTTCACTCAGACTGAGCACACAAAATACTCAGCAACAGGAAGCTGCACAGGGCCAGGTATATATAGCAAGTCCAATCAAGCTCAGTCAGGGAGGGGACAAATCAGCAGGGCAGGTGATGATCTCTATCCCAGACGAAGTTCATATAGTTTCAGGCAGAAGTCAAGCAAGTTCCAAATAGCTCATCAAGCAAAGGAACAGACTAGCAAACAAAGAGTCGCAGGTTCAAATCCTAACAATACTTCCCTCTTAACGGCGGCCTCTGGACGCAATTTGCCCAGGCTTTGCAGCATACCGCCGATGAAATTGTCTAATCAAACGGGGAGCATTGACATTGCTTACCGGTTCCCATGAATTTTCTTCCGTGTCGTAGCCCTGCCATTTGATCAAATATTGTAAACCATTTCTATGAATTCGAGAATCCAAGATGTTCTCCACCACAAACTGCTCCTGTCCATCCACTTCAATTGAATCGGGAGGCGGAGGGGATCGCTCTGGGAATGGATTGTCTGTGGCGGCTTTCAACAAAGACACGTGGAATACGGCCAATGGACTCACAATCTTATTGATTTTGTATGGTCCCACAAACTTCTGTCCTAATTTAGGAGAAGGAATATTCAATTTCAAATTCTTAGTGGATAACCACACTCGATCTCCAATCCTAAACGTGGGAGTGGGTCTTCGATACCTGTCAGCAGCTTTTTTATATTTCTCCTGAGCTTCCCTTAATGTGTCTTTCAGGACATTCAGATTTTTCTGTAGGAGAGAGATTCTTTCTGCGACTGCTGGTATTAATTGGTATTCCCAAGGATTCTTGGGAAGGATGTTTGGATGATATCCAAGATTTGCAAAAAATGGCATCTGTTTCGTAGAGGCATTCTGTGAATTGTTGTATGAAAACTCCGCAAATGGCAACAAATCTACCCAGTCGTCTTGCAGATGGCAAATATAACAACGAAGATACTGCTCCAGCGTCTGATTCGTACGTTCTGTTTGACCGTTAGATTGCGGATGATAAGCGGTTGACAATCGTACCTTGATGTCTAGTGCTGAGCACAGACTGTGCCAAAATTTAGATGTAAATTGCACACTTAGATTTGAGACGACTTCATCCGGCACTCCATGGAGACGAAAAACATTGCAAATTATCAGATCAGCTGTATCTTTTGCTGAAGGCAGACCTGTGCACGGGATAAAATGCACTGCTTTCGTAAGTCGATCCACTACTACCAGAATGGATGTCTTTCCCTTGGAATCAGGTAGATCCACTATAAAGTCCATTGTAATCGATCCCCATGGCCGCGTTGGAATGGCGAGAGGCTGCAATAGTCCCATAGGAGATACACGTGGAGTCTTATGTCTGGCACAGATGTCACAAGACTTAACATACTTCTTCACGTCTTCTTGAAAGTTCGGCCACCAAAAGAAATGTGACAAAAACTCCTGCATTTTCTGTACCCCTTTATGCCCTGCAACTTTAGAGTCGTGCACTAGTTGTAGAACTTTTATCCGAGCTGCTTCTGGCTCATATAGTCGTCGACCATCAGTCCATACTTGATTTTTGAAAAATAGGTGTAAGTCCCCTGATGGACGTGATAGAAAAGAGTCTGTTTCGCATGCTGCTTTCAGATCTTCCAGCAAATCTCCATCATGTATTACTCCCACAATTTTAGTATTGGCCACAATAGGTTTGGGTGTTGTTACGAGGTTAACTTCACTTGAAAACATTCGGGATAATGCGTTTGCCTTCTTGTTACGGGAACCTGGTCGATATGAAATTACAAAATTAAACAAAATTAAACTGATTCAGAAACAGACTCCAACGGGTCTGCCGAGGAGAGAGGCATTTTGCAGACCTGATAAACTCTAGATTGCGATGATCGGTCAACACCAAAATTTGCTGTGCAGCCCCTTGAAGATGATGTCTCCACTCTTTGAATGCTGATATAATGGCGAGCAATTCTTTATTACCCACATCATAGTTCTTTTCGGCTAAGGACATACGTTGTGAGAAAAATGCACATGGATGCAGCAACTTCTTTTCCCCTGTCGTCTGAGAGAGGATAGCACAGACTGCACAGTCTGAGGCATCCACCCCGATGATGAATGCCAATTCTGGGTCAGGATGGCGTAATATGGGAGCCGTCGTGAATTTCATTTTTAAACGAGAGAATGCTTCTTGCGCCTGGGGAGTCCAGATGAAATTTGCTCCTTTTTTTGTCAGTTGCGTGATGGGTGCCACAATTTCTGAAAAATTTTTAATAAACGTCTGTAAAAGTTGGCGAGCCCCACAAAACGTTGGACCTCTTTCACATTTTTAGGAATAGGCCACTCGGTGATAGCTTGAGAGCCTTTAGTTCAGGACCTGCTAGAAGGTAGATAGTTCTGTTGAGGGAGGATCTAAAGTGACCCTTCACGGTTGACCTTAGTGATTTTCAAATTAATTAACAGGGTGTTGCCGGCAACTGAGAATGACCAGACGGAGACGTAGCTCTGTTTGGGAGAATCAAAGGAGATTCCTAGCCCCCGTTTATTGTGTTGTACTTTTATCATGTTAGCAAATTCTACTTCAACCAATAGTATAAAAACACACTTTCAGCACTTAACCTATAAAAATGCAGGAAAAACTTAACCTATGAGAATACAGAAAAAAATGGAAACTACATATATGGTCGTGTCTTTTTGGCACAAACAACATATTAACAGGTGCCTCAAAGTCTTATCTAGTGATACACCCCCGAGTCCCTTCCCTGGCTCGAGTTAGAATACTCAAGGTCTTTACACCAACTATAAACCATAGCCTAATTAAGTAACAAAATGTTATCTTCGTGAGAAACAGGACAGAGGTACAAGCAAAAAAAATAAAGCCTTTAGTTTTGATCTTAGTTTAACCCTTCACAATCCCCCCTAGATAAATTTTGTTAATTAATGTCCAGCATCAGAGGTACTATCCCAAGCTATAAGCTCGAGGGGTACTGGTCTTCACATGACTGGTGCCATGTTACCAGCCATGGCTGTTGCGGCGTACCCGTCCCCCCTGTATGCTAGAATTTACGAATAATAATTGTTGATGACAATGGTGGGGATCTTTTGAAAATAGCCATGCGCTTGGCTTCAACATCTTCATCAGGTAACTTTGTGAAATCGGTGTAGAGAAGAGCAGGGGTGGCAACACTTTTGGTTTCATCATTAGTTGTCTTAGTGCAGAATTTCCTAATACATACAGAAATACACCAAAGAACAAGTTTTAGTATTACATACATAACAAGGATAAAGGCAGCGATATGTAACAAACTTTGCAAGATTCCAGCTATCCAGCCCCCAAATCCCTTAAACCAATTGGCTGGATTAAGAAAGGAGAAGGTGTCTGTCCACCAACTGTCCTTATTACGGTCATTGTCTTTATCATATTGATCTCTGAGTCTTTGAATATCCTCTAACTTTAACTTTAACTTCATAGTGCTATTAGGATCTATATAATGACAGCATGCGGGTCCAATAACCTGACACATACCACCCTGTGCTGCTGTTAAGTAATCCAGTACTACAGTGTGTTGATTAGTGACTATGATAAGTTGGTTTTGGACAGCAACAGTAGTATTAAGTATATCCAATATATCCCAAATTTGATCATCTAGATAGTCTGTGGCCCTAACCAATTTATCCCACATTTGTGTAATCATAGGGTAAATGAAAATAGAACTGACAATTTTATTGGCTATACCCATCTGTACTACATGTGGTCTCCCCGAAGGGCGGGGTGAGTTATCTGCAGCTCTTTTGTATAATGTGTGTTTGGGTATAGTCTGTGTATCCAACTGTTTACTTGAGAGGACAAAGGTGGCCGGGGTCAATCGACCTAGAGTACAAGTGCCCTTTAGCCCTACTGGCAACCATTTGTAAGCATTGTCTCCACACACCCAGAACATATCAACAGGTAAATCCCATAAGGCTGAATGTTGTAGTACCAATCTATGCGCTAAGTCTACGAAGGCTGAGACATTCTGGAGCATGCACCAAGGTGGAGACTGTCCTAGAGGACTACAATAACCTACATTAGGATTCCCACAAGTGGGGGTTCCTGGCACATATCCAGAGGACTCATTGCAAGGTATATTGCCAGGAATGCTAGCACAGATATCTTTAGAACCTTGTAAAAACAGACTAGAAAATTTCCATGACGTATTATGTATCATTCTTTCTAACATTATTGGTTTGAAAGCATCAGTAGAGTATGAAGTCACATCAAAACTAATTTGTAAACCATATGTTGGAACTTGCCCTAGATTAGTTAGACTAGTCTTATTCTTAGGTACCCAAACCCCTCCTTCATAGGCCAGATATTGAAGGTGTGTATCGCTTCCTGAAAGGTTACCTTGCCACCAGGGGTACCCCACCCATCCCACAATAGGTATACCGACAGTAGTATTCCATAATTTAGCATTATCTGTGGCATTGTTAGCGAATGTGTCAGAACAGTTAGTCCAGGCAAACAACTCCTCAGGTGGGACGGGAATAGCCAAAAAAGGGATACTTGTGGCTGACACTGGTGAATGTGTGCAAATCCAGCAATCTGCCAGAGACTGGGAATTATCCAACAAATCTCTCAGTAATCTTTCATGATGTTGTACAAACTTATTATTCAAGGAAGTTGGGGAATTTAGGCTGTCCCATGCGGTTACCAATAATAATATGGAAAATGCGAAAAACCAAAACATTATGTTCTCTTATTTGCTACTAGTCTGTTTGACCAGCTTGCAGTGCGATGCGTGGATCCACGTCGGCCTTCCTTCCAGTTTCACTGACGTAGGGGTGATGAGGAGGACTTGGTAGGGACCGTCATACAAGGGTTCTAGTCCGTGTTTTCTGACATGCCTTTTCACGACCACAAAATCACCAGGCTTCAAGTTGTGACAAGTGTCCGTTTCTGCTGAATCTGGAAGGGAAGAAGAAACTAGAGCATGGGTGTTAGCAAGATTTCTACTAAGCTGAATAACATATTGAACAGTACGGTCAGTTTCCTCTGACAACTGCTGAGGCTGGAAATTTGCAACTGGGGGCCTAGCACCAAACAATATCTCATATGGGGACAGACCATGTTTTGCAATAGGGGTAGTGCGAATGTGGTACAGTACAATGGGTAGGAGCTCTGGCCATGGAGCCGTAGTCTCCTGCATCATTTTGGTCAATTGTCCCTTCAGTGTGCCGTTCAACCTCTCAACCTTCCCACTGGATTGTGGATGGTACGGAGTATGGAGGGCTACAGTGGATCCAAGCATTGTCAGAACCTCCTGATACACATGAGAAGAAAAAGCCGGACCTTGGTCACTTTCGACAACTTCTGGAACACCGTATCTGCATATAACTTCCATCACCAGTTTCTTCGCTGTGGTCTTTGCAGTCATGTTGGTAACTGGGAATGCTTCTGGCCAACTGGAGAACATGTCGACAACTACCAGACAATATTCATACCTTCCAGACTTAGGCAACGTGATGTGGTCCACCTGGAGCCTTTGGAAAGGATAATCGGGCTTAGCAAGGTGTTTCGGGGGTACACGCTGAAGTTGACCGGGATTGCAGGTCTGACAGATATTACATGCACGGTTGAGTGCTGTCAGGACTGTAGAAATACCTGGAGCCCAGTAGAATTTTTGTACCAGGGCAAGGGCCTGGTTTTTTCCTCGATGTGTGGGCCCATGTGCCCACGTGGCAATAGCAGGGTACATCCGCTTTGGGAGACACACAAGTTGGTCCTTTTTCCAGAGACCATTGTCCATACATGCTCCATCAGCCTTCCACTGCTTCACTTCTTCCTTTGGAGACATTCTCTGCATCGTCAGTAAGCGGTCTCGTGGGGTCCGGCAGAAAACCTCAGTCTGTCGTGGATCATCAGGTTCCTGTAAAGTCAGTGTTTCTTGTAACTGTTTACGCTGAGAGCGTGTGGTCACCATAGTAGGTATGGTCAGTTCAACAGGCAGAAGAGCAGCGGCTTTTGCTTGCATATCCGCAAAAGCGTTACCAACACTCTGTGGACTGTTCCTTGGACCGTGTGCCTTGACCTTGATAATGGCCACCTGGGTAGGTAATTTGATTGAGTCCATGAGGGTTTTAACAGCTTCAGCATTCTTGACTGGTGTTCCGGCAGTAGTAATAAACCCTCGATTGGCCCATAGAGCCCCAAAATCGTGAGCAATACCAAATGCATACTGTGAGTCCGTGTATATATTAGCTCGCCTGTCTTTGGCCAGAACACATGCAGTAGACAGAGCCTGAAGTTCTGCTTCTTGTGCTGACTGTGAGGGAGGGAGTGCAGCTGCGTGCACCACAGTGTCTTCCGTAGTAACAGCGTATCCGGTGTGGAATCTGCCAAACTCATCAGCATATCTTGAACCATCCGTGTATAACACCAGATCAGGATTTGGAAGTGGATTTTCACTGACATTTAGCGGAGTAGCTGTTTCTTCAGTCAGAAGTTGAGAACAGTCATGTTGGAGGTAATCCTCATCACTGCCATCCTTCTTGGGGACCGGCAGTAAAGTAGCAGGGTTGATTGTAGTACAGCGATGCAATTTGACGTAGTCAGGCAAAAGGAGTGAACACTGCAGCCGTAAGTGTCGTTGTACGGTCAAATGTCTTGGCTGTTGGAGTGTCAGTATTGCTGCGATATCATGCGGGGCAAAAATGTGCGTCTCATGTCCAAGAATTATGTCTGCAGTTTTGTCAAGCAACGAGTGAGTGGCGTGAACTGCTCTCATGCAACTTGGTGATGCTCGGGCCACAGGGTCGAGGCGGGCCGAATAATAGCCCACTGGTCGTTGCCTATTGCCATGCCACTGTGTAAGTACCCCTGCTGCGTGTCCTTCATTCTCAGACACATACAAATGAAATGGTCGAGTATAGTCCAGGATGCCCAAGGCAGGGGCGGATGCAATAAGTCGCTTTAATTCAGAGAAGGCACGATAAAGGCTTTCCATACAAACTGGTGATCTTTCCTTATAGTTCATTATACCATCTTTTAAGGCATTGTAGAGAGGTTGCATTATGCGGGATGCATCCGGTATCCACTGACGGCAATAAGTACATAGTCCAAGAAAACGCTGGAGTTCAGTCTCATCTTTTGGGAAAGGAAGGGAGCTGACGGCTATTTTTCTTTCTTCTGTGAGGTGTCTGGCACCCTGAAGGAGACAGTGACCCAAAAATATCACTTGACCAAGGCAAAACTGAAGTTTCGAGGCCGAAACCCGACAGTTCAGATCTGCCAGATACTTGAGGAGGCTAACAGTGGCAACAATGGCTTCCTGCTCTGTTTGTGCACACAACAAAAGATCATCCACATACTGAAGCAGCGTGACATAGGGATGTTCTAACTGCCAGGGTAAAAGACACTCGCCCATATTTTTTGCAAACTGATTGGGACTGTTTTGGGCCCCTTGTGGCATAACTGTCCATGTCAATTGTCGTCCCTGATAAGTGAATGCAAACAGAAACTGGCAATCTAGGTGTAATGGGATGCTGAAGAAGGCATTGGCAAGGTCAATAACTGTGAACCAAGCAGCATCCTGAGGTATCTGGGACAAGAGAGTATGTGGATTAGGCACCACCGGAGTTTCTAGAACAGTAACTGCATTAACTGCCCGTAGATCTTGTACCAGCCGGTATGCAGGGGGTTGGCCGGGTGGTGTCTTTTTCTTAACGGGAAACAAGGGCGTGTTACATGGGGAAACACAGGGTACCAGGGCACCATTATCGAGTAACGTTTGTATTTGCCCCTTGAGGCCCTGCTCCTGATCATGTTTCAAAGGGTACTGATGGACTTTGGGGAAAGGGGCACCAGGTTTGAGAAACACTTTTACTGGTTCTACAGGCATTTTCCCTATATCATCTGGCCCTTTTGACCAAAGTTTGGGTGGTATCTCTGAGAGATATGGAGCGAGTCGCTGGTCCTCGGGCATGATTGGGGGTGGATCTGGGCCTATCAGGGCCATCATCACTGTGGGAAGGGCATGTAGGATACAGATCTCCTCATGGTGTTCATCTGCATAAGGGTTATATAATGTGAGGACCATCTGACCATCATCTTGGAATTGTATTCTGGATCGGAACTGTGATAATAAATCTGCCCCCAGTAAATTTACAGGACATGTGGGAGAGATTACGAACTGAGCAGTAACTTCAGGGAAAGGCCCCACAGGAATGGGTTTTGTAAGAGTATGTTTATTGGGTTTTCCATCTACTCCAATTAAAACAAGCTCTTGGTCTGAGAATTGAATAGGGATATCTGTAGGTACATCTGATGACTTGATTATAGAGTTGGCCGCCCCAGTGTCTACCATGAACTTAACAAGGGTGTCCCCGACAGGAAGCGTGACAGATGAGCATGCCCCAGGTTTGGTGGAGGACATTGTGATGGCAGACCCTGGTTGGCCACCCCTTCAGTATGGGCGATTATCAGGATTTTGAGGCTGTCTGTAATTGGGGTATCCTCTGGGGTTCCCTGTATTCAGGTTGTGACTGGAAGGGGGAACTTGAGGGTAGCATCTGTCAGCAGGGGTGTGACAATCTCTCTGAAAGTGACCGGGTCGGCCACAGCGCCAACACTGCAAGCGAGAACTGGTGCGGCGGGGCTGGGGAGCGATACTTCCAGAAGGTGGGAGGGCTGGAACTGGAATTTGCTGCTGGGCAGGCCACTGATAAGGAGCCAACTGCATGCTTGTACCTGGGGTGGGGACTGGAATTGGAGCAGAGACTGCTGCAGCTACAGTTTTAACCCTTGATTTTCCTGTTGATGCAGAACGTGCTAAATTTTTCTGAAAACTTTTAATTACTTTTAATGCATCGTCCGGAGTGGAATTCTCGACGTCAGGTCTAACCGACATTATTGCCTCTTTCAATTCAGATTTAAGGCCAGACATCAAAGCTGCCACAAAAAGATGTGAATGGGCTTTATTATACAATGAGAATCCCAAATCTTTAAACACTACCATAAGACGCCCATAGAACTTCTCGGCACTCTCCCCTTTGTCCTGTGTGACATCTGTTAGGGAGGTAGCTTGGTCCGCTAGTCTATCTTGTGCCCAAACCTTTAAAGCATTACAGAAATCAACACCACTCTCATAGGTTCCCCCATCCAGGTTCACATTATACATTATACCACCCTCAATAATTGGAAAATACCCCTCTCCAGCCTTCACCTGGAGTAAGTGTAACAGATCTCTCCGGGGAGTGGAATAAATCTCTCGATTTGCTGCTATTTGTCTATAGAAGGCCATGGGGGATGCTTCTGGATCGGGTAACTGGTTACAAAGGGTGTCTATCTGCGATGGAGAAAAGGGGGTATACTTTGGCCTGTCAGGAGTAGTTTCCACATCATCCTCTCCAAACTCTGATATTACTGACTCGGAGGCGGGAGGAGGTGGCGGTAGTACAGGTACAAGAGGCATCTGCTGCGGAAGCGGGGCAGGAGGCTCTGTTACAGTTAGAGATTGTATTGCCTGATGGGCCGTTAGGCGGCTGTCAAGGACAAATCGGACTTCCTCCAATTTTATGGGGTTTTCCTGTATACACCGCTCTATTGCTGATACTATGATCATGGCAGCATCCTTCCTGGAATATTGAAAGATACCGGCAGAGATTAATGGTATGGCCATTGTACGTTGAGGCATCGTACCGGGGGGTACAGAGGAGGCATACAAGATTGCATTCTGGACAGCCTCGGTAAGTAATTGTTGGGATCTTGGGATATTGGTAGGATCATATCGTGGTCCCACTGCATGTATTACATATTGGCACGGCAGCTGTCCTGCTCTGGTTGCTGCGACCTGTCCTGTTTCTACCTGGCCATACGTTTGTATATATGAATTAGATTCTTCCTGTATCATGGGTCCGCCCTTCTGTGAAATTGTTGCGGCCAGTCCCCCAGCATGGTGGAGTTGATTATTTGCAGCATTTACTATGGCCCCAACGTGCTGCTTCGTAAGATCCCCTGTCCCTATCCTAAAGAGCACATCATGACGGTTGGGTCCAGGAATAACATTGGAATACATTTCCTGGAAATCTTCTGTCTCCTCTGTGTATCCCGTCTCTGAGCGGGTGAATAAAGTAGGAGGGGGTGGAAACTCATAACCGCTAGCAATACTAGGCATAGCAGGGACCGGTGCTGGCGGTGGCTGATAATAGGTGCCATCAGCGTTTAGCAAGGGAAAAATGGGGGCTACAACTCCGGGTCTTTTTGCTTCACAATTGTAACAGACCTGTCTCCACTGAGAATTAATAACTCTGCATACATCACAAATCCACCCAGCAGGATCATAGGGTGGGGGCGCACTGAGTTTTGACAACCCAGGATATATTGGAGCTTTGGGGTTAAGGGGCACAGAGCTTACAGTCGGGAGAAGAGGCTTGATTTCCTGGGGAGGGACCTTATCATCAAGCAGGGAGACCCCCTGTTCCAGATCATCATTTTTAATTGTTTGTCTTTCTGACACATTATTCTCAAACGCTTTCTCAATACCTTCCTGCACCACAAAACATCCAGACTTTATCATAGGAGTAGACAGCTTTCCTTTTTCCACGTAGCAATAACAGAGACAATCAGAACTCACTTCCTCTTCTACCTCCACATACCCTTCGTCACATAATTCATGTGCCAGACTACGGAATTCCACAGCATCTTTAAACAAACCATTATCAATCAACCTTCCCTTGTTCTTTCTGATACCTTCGTCCCATAACGTAGGCTGTAGCCTCCCGCCCTTAGGAAAACCCATAATTGAGAATATTTTTCCTGCATTCCTGACAGATTTCTTTCCCCGTCTTTGAATCATAAGACTAACAGTATCAGATCCATCACGCAAATTCAAAGTCTTCTTTTTGTTCCACGGAAACATGATTCACCTTTTGAGCTAAATATCCTGATTTTACTTGTGCACAATACCGAGTGGCCTTACGGTTGTTCCACGGGTCTCTCTGTCCCCCACTGGGACAACCCAAAAACGCGGTACTCAGTGAAAGGAGGAGGGCGTCTTAGACTCCCCTCCGGACACCTCCTGGATATATACTGTATACTTCTATATATTCCTGAGTTACGTATCCTACCCAATCTTCGATCACCTCACCGCGCCTGATTCTAACAGTGATCAGGAATTCAGGATATTTTGACTAAAAAGAGAATTACAATCACTGGTCAATCCGGGGTGTCCGTCCCTTATGAGGTACGGTTCGAGCACTGGGCCCCCAACGGAACTACACCTCTATATGATTCCACCCAAGAATCACCCCACCATAGGGGACAACCTCAGATCCTCTTTGCAGCAACAAACACAGGAAAACCACACCAGACGGTCAGTCTGAACAGTATAACTGCCAACTTACCGTGGTTGTGGGGGATGATCAGTCCCAATTTTCCAGTGCCTGTGTCCGGTCCGAGGGTCCTTTGTCTTGTTGTCCTCCGGGGAAGAGGAGTCCCTAATTGGGAGCCCCACGTTGGGCGCCAAGCTGTTGAGGGAGGATCTAAAGTGACCCTTCACGGTTGACCTTAGTGATTTTCAAATTAATTAACAGGGTGTTGCCGGCAACTGAGAATGACCAGACGGAGACGTAGCTCTGTTTGGGAGAATCAAAGGAGATTCCTAGCCCCCGTTTATTGTGTTGTACTTTTATCATGTTAGCAAATTCTACTTCAACCAATAGTATAAAAACACACTTTCAGCACTTAACCTATAAAAATGCAGGAAAAACTTAACCTATGAGAATACAGAAAAAAATGGAAACTACATATATGGTCGTGTCTTTTTGGCACAAACAACATATTAACAGGTGCCTCAAAGTCTTATCTAGTGATACACCCCCGAGTCCCTTCCCTGGCTCGAGTTAGAATACTCAAGGTCTTTACACCAACTATAAACCATAGCCTAATTAAGTAACAAAATGTTATCTTCGTGAGAAACAGGACAGAGGTACAAGCAAAAAAAATAAAGCCTTTAGTTTTGATCTTAGTTTAACCCTTCACAGTTCCAAACGGTATAGCCGCCCCCGGGAGTAGCTCTATTGGGCAGTCGTATGGTCGATGCGGGGGAAGTGTATCTGCCCCCCTCTTGTCACAGACATCTAGAAAATCTTCATACACCACTGGTAGCTGAGGTAATTCTGAATTCTGGCCTGTTTCTAATGTTGACTCACTTGGAACTTCCGCCCGAATGTCCATTACGGGGAAACTGATCTTTTTCATCTCCCAGTCGATGCTAGGATTTTGCTTCTGTAACCAGGGCAGACCTAAAATAATGGGAAAATGTGGGGAAGAAATAATTAGGAATGTCAACATCTCGCGGTGCTGTGACTCAATATAGATCTCCAAAAGTCCTGTCTCATGGTCCACTGTCCCGAATTCAGTGGAGATCCATCTACTGTCTCCATCACAATAGGTGAACATCTTTTCTGCACCTCTATGCCATGTTTTTGAGCAAACGCAGAATCCATGAAAGTCCCGCTGGCCCCAAAATCGATCATGGCTGATGCGGTGATCCACAGGGAGTTGACCTTCAGTTTAATAGTTACAAAATAATGGGATTCTCGGTTCTCTTTCCTAACATGTGGAGCTATGGATGATTTAGACTGGATCTCATCCTTAGCATAATCAGTCTCTGAAATGTAAGACTCCTCGTCGGAGGAGTCAGGGTCCATTATGGCCGCCACCATTTTTTGTGAACGGCTTGTGGGACGACTTGGACAGTTAATGAGAAAATGTCCTGCTTCCCCGCAGTAAAGACATAGATTCTCTTTAAACCTTTGTTCTCTTCGTTCTGCACTCGCTCGTCTCTGGATCGCGTCTACTTGCATCGGCTCTGATTCTGTATCCCGGGGATTCCGGCTAGGCACTTCTTTGATGACCGATGGCAGGGAAGGGTTATATGAGTTAGTTGAGCGATTCATGGAGTTCCACTTCTCTTGTCGTCGTTCAGACAGACGGGTATCAATCCGGATGCAATGTTTGATGAAATCATCCAAATCTGAAGTGGTCTCTCCACGGGCAAGTTCGTCCTTTACTGCACTAGAAAGTCCTCTTTTTAAGAAGGTTACTTTTGCTGCATTATTCCATTCAGTGTCGACGGCCCACCTCCTATACTCCATAGCATATTCTGCGACGGGACGTTTGCCTTGTCGTAATGCCAGCAACGTTGATTCAGCTGTAGCTGCACGATTTGGGTCATCAAACATCTGCTGCATCGCCCGAATAAACTCATTCAAATTGTCTAAATGTGCGTCCCGAGTCTCAATCAGAGGATTAGCCCAAGTGATCACTTTGTGGGTTAACAGCATAATGATGCATAACACCTTTGACCTATCGGTCGGGAACTGATTAGGATGTGTATCGAAGAACAGATACCATTGGTTCAAAAATCCACAAAATTTATCTCGATCACCTCCAAAACGAAACGGTGGCAATTTGGGAGGCCTGTCAGACGCTGAGATGGAAGCTTGTCCTTCTAGCTGTGTAATTCGGACAGTCAACACCTGTACCGTATTCTGCAAATCTTGGATAGTTTGTTGGAGATTCTGGACATTATGGTCGTTTTGTATAATAAATGTGTTCATCCGTGATTTTCCATTCATCTGTTCGGCGTGCAGATTGGACATTGCACCCTGCAGTTTTCTGACGCGTGTCTCCATAGTTTCTGCCCCAGCGGCCTCCATTTTTAGGCTGAGTATCCTGTCACGTTACTGGCGATACAGGACTGAAGGTCAGTGGCCAAAGCAGATGTATACAAGTGACCGGACCGTGGAAAGACCTCTGGAGATGCAATATATGGCAGTGGCAGTTCAATATATCCGCAGATGCAGGCACCAGCCCGAGCAGGGGCCGGCCTGGATCACACACGTGCACAGAGTCTGCATGAGCAGCAGGAGTTCAGGGTAGTAGCAGCAGAATATCAATAAGAAGCAGGGAGATGCCAGCAAGACACCTTCCAACCAGGAGCTCAGAGATTGCTTCACTCAGTTAGACTGAGCACACAAAATACTCAGCAACAGGAAGCTGCACAGGGCCAGGTATATATAGCAAGTCCAATCAAGCTCAGTCAGGGCGGGGACAAATCAGCAGGGCAGTTGATGATCTCTATCCCAGACGAAGTTCATATGGTTTCAGGCAGAAGTCAAGTAAGTTCCAAATAGCTCATCAAGCAAAGGAACAGACTAGCAAGCAAAGGAACAGACTAGCAAACAAAGAGTCGCAGGTTCAAATCCTAACACCACCCAAGACCAACGTTTGGGGGTTTGTAACGGGTCCCTCATATCATATTGCATCACGTCACCTTTAAACTGACTTGCATATTGCTGATGTGATTATTGTGCACTACCTCGAAAAGACTTGGTTTCCTCTTAGAGGGAATGTTAATTTGTTGCACTTTGCCTAAGCAAAATAATGTTGTTTTAGATAGTTAGATAGTAATAATGTTTATACGTAGCTGATAGTATGTAGTTAAGAACAGGAAATGTTAGATGATGTACTTTAAATAAAATTGAGAATAAAGAAATTGGAAGAAAGATACAGTGAACTCGTAGGGGGGGGGGGGGGGTGACACCGGTTCAGCATTTCAATAGAGTGAACCCGTAGGGGGTTAGTGAGTCCTCTAGTGAGCCTCAGGTAGTTAATTAAAAGACTTTGCACTTAAAGAAAAGTAACTGTTTTATGCTTGAATAAATAAAATGTTAATTTATTGTTTTGAAATTGCACTTAGTAGTTAAATAGATAGTATACCTGTATAGGTAATAGTATTTCATAGTTAGAAAGTGTATCTGTACTTGGTCATCTACAGAAGTAAGCTGGCAATGTAAATATGTTCTTGTTTTGCAACGTTCAAGTATTGAAGCATTGTTATATTAACTTGCTTTACAGCATTCCAAAATGTTGCATGTCTTTTTGCTAATGTATTGTTGTTTTCTTTTCCCAGTCCGGGAGTACTGGATTTAATGGGGAAGGGGGGGAGTGCAGCGCCCCAGAGTCCTGGTCGTTGCAGTAATGTCATTCCTCCACCAGGGGGAGTGATATTATGTCTGATGGCAATAAAGGAGATCTTCTTACCAGGTATCACAAACCATACACCACACTTCACACTCCAGACCACCAGGGGGAGCCTTGCTCCTATCTACTAGGGCACTCCTCACAGAAGGGTAAAACTGGTGGGCTGGATAGAAAGTTAGAGAGAAGCTGGTTGGGCTTTGCCCAGGCAAGACCTGTCAGGCAGACAGGGGGAAAGGAGGAACATCGGAGCTGCAGACAGAGGGCCCCTGGCAGGGGTGGGATCCTGTCAGAGGTCTAGCTAGAACAGAAAGACATGGAGCTGCGCCTGCCCCATGTGCAGCAGCATCCTAAGAACGGACACGAAGAGAACTGTGTTGTAGAGAGTGAGAAACGACATCATAGCACAAGGAGAAAACACCAGGAGGAGTTCTGCCCTGTAATAGGCTGCCTCCTTCTGAGGCGCGTAGCCGGTGGCCGGAACACCGAGGGAGTAATTGACTGCCCGACCTTAATACCTAAGAAGACACAGTGGCAACTTGTGGGGGTCGGGGCGTCTCTAGGGTCCCTATAAACAAGCCTCAGGCCATCAGTCATACGGGTTTGTCCTATCCATACCATCTGGGGGACAGAGAGGAAGAAATAACATCTAGAACATCTACAAGAGTTGTGAGGACCTTACCGGGAAGCTCAGCAGGGAGGTACTACAACACACAGGCGCTAGTAGGAAGGCTACTGATTTCCACCTGGATAAGGGGACTCTGGATTTGCCTTCGGACAGGCCAGACTCTGCCTACCCTGTGGTCTGTACCCTGGACTGTGGATGCTGAAGCCTCCGGTAAAAGGTAAAGAGACTGCAACCTTGTGTCCTCGTTATTCTCTGCGCCTTACATCGTCCACTATCACCATCTACACTTCTGGGAAGCCCTGTGGATACACTTCACCTGTGGGAAGGTATACCATCTAGCTGCCATCACATCACCCCAGTGGACCCCTAAGCAGCGTCGGTCACCCTGACCGAATACCACAGGTGGCATCACAAACTACCCCTTTAAAGACCTTTCCCAAAACCATAAAAACTTCTTCCATTATTAGACGCCCCTCGAAGGGCCACGGACCGGGTCGGGCCACCGTGACATCCCCCGCAGAGCACCGAAGGACCCGGTGCCGAGTACCCCATTGCCCTTGACGTGGGGGCGATCCATCTCTATTTGGGAGGATCAACGTAAATCCCTAACCCCGTTTATTGTGTCGCACTTTTTATAATCTTAGCAAGTTATACTTCAACCAATTATAAGAACACGCTCACAGTACTTAACCTATAAGAATGCAGGAAAACCAGAAACTACATATATGGCCGTGTTTTTGTGGCATAGAAAAAAGCATAACAGCTTGTGCGTCAAGGTCTTGCACAACAATACACCCTCGAGTCTCATATCTTGTTCAGACTAGAACAATCTGGCTTTATAACAGTTATGAACTTTAGCCTAGTTAAGTAACAGAATTTATCTCGTAAACAACAAGATGGAGTCACAAGCACAAAATGAAGCTCGCTTTACTCTTTCTTAATTTTAGTCCTTCACAACACCCAAGCTCAAGATTTTTTTTGCCATCTATATCACTTCACAGCAGGCTTCGGAAACCAAAACGGTGTTTGGTTGACCCACACATGTGGTTCCATCAGGATTCCATGCACAACAACCGGCAACCCCATTTATCACAGTTACATTGTACAATGCCCCATTTAACTTAAGGTTCTCCATTTGACCAGTCTCAAAATTCTCCCCAGAAATTCCCAACTCAGGAATCTTGGCCTCATGGGTCATCGCCTCTTCCTCATAGCCAGCAAGGTCACATGGGGATTCTTCATAGCTGGACCAACCACTGACTGAGTAACGTGGTACCCCGCCTTTTGCCGTAAGTCTTAGAACAAGCCAAAATCATAACCTATTATTACTGGATGTAGCAGGTCTTTAAGTACTCCGACCTCATGTGACTCAGTGCCACAGTTCACTTTTATGATAACTCTTGCAATGAGTTAGTTCTTGGCATCCCCTTGAATACAGTGGACTCCCACAAGTTTCCCAGGGATCAGCTGGTGTGGGAGTGTGACAGTTATCTGGGTCACCAAACTCCTGGAGTTTAAGAAGCCTGACACCAGTACCCTATTTATTGTCACAGGACATGCCTGTGGCCCCTCCCTGGGCTTATAGTCCACACCACACTGCAGGCTGGATAGGCATAATTCCAACAGCACCTTCCTATGCTGCAGTCCATTTGTTCTGTGGACATATGACAACGGTTGTGGCTCAGATCGTGACATGTCCAACAAATTAAGTCCTTACCAGTGACCTTTGGAAACCCCTCAGTGACCCATTAGGACCTTGGCCTCCCCCAGTTATGGCTCTATTACCCTTCTTTTGAGAGGAAGGCTCCTTTTGGGTACCCCAGAATGGGGATGCGACCACACCCAGTTTTTTTATGGGCTTCTCAATCACCTGGTACATTTCACTAGGCCAACCAGGTTGTCGGCGTTACAGGAGTCTCCCTGCACTGGCCTAGGAAGGAAGTGAATAAATCTGTCCATCTGGGCTGGGGTGGAGGACTCTGGCTGCAGCCACTTCTGTATCAGATGCAGATCACTTGCATAAACTTTAATAAATATCTAACCAATTCCATTCATTTAACACCTAAATGAAACACCACAATGGGAGGGTGGGTGGGCAGCTCAACAGCATCCGTTGATCAAAGAAGCCAAAATCACCTCAGGCACCACTTAATATAGTGCGCCAATGGAAGTAACCCTCCCGCCGGAAGTGACGCATGTAAAAGCCAAAAGAAAAAGGGGAGGGGGGGAGATTGTAAACGTTAACTCCTTCCACGCGTGCCGGAGAACGGGGACATAAAACATCTTGTAAACCGTCCGGCCAGTCAGGGGGCCTCCGGCAAATAAAGCCGGGCCCCCGTATAATCTGGGTCCTGACTAACACACATTGTCAGAGTAGCTTTTGCTGCATGGCTTGGAGGTTGTTGTTGGTAGTTATTTGGGTAGTCGGTTGGTGGATTTATCTGTGACTGTTGCTAGGTTTTGATTGTGTGATAATTCCCTTTCTTCTCCTACTTTGGTTTAACCTCATCCTCCACTCCTCGGTGCATATCTCTGTTATATGTGTGTTTGTATATTTGTATGTTTCACATTTTCTGCTACCCCTGTTCGTGTTACCTTGTTAAGTCTGGTTGGTGTATTGCGGTACACTACTACTCCCCTCTTCCCTGGGTGGGGGAAGGGTACAGACAGAGGGTAGATTCAGGAGTTAAGGCAAGGTACGTGGCCCTGGTGTCTTCATCATCAGAAGTAATCTGGGGAGCAGGGTGAGCTGGGGTGACCCCTAGCGTTAGGTACAGGGAAGGAGCTCCTGGTCCCTGGACACCCGACAAGAGTCGTGACACCGCTATTATGAGAGACCAGACCAGAGTGAAGACCCGAGAGACCAGACCCAAGTGCATTATATAATTTGGAGGAATATGGGGAGTGCATTATATGTGGAGAACTATGGAGGGTACATTATATTATATGGAGGACTATGTGGTGCATTATACTATATGTAGGACTGTGGGCTGTGCATTATACTATATGGAGGACTATGCGCTATACCTTATATATGGAGGACAATGGAGGGTGCATTATATTATATGGAGGACAATGGTGTGCATTATACTATATGGAGAACTATTGGGGTCATTAAACTATATGGAGGACTATGAGAATCATTATACTATATTGAAGACTATAGGGGTGAATTATATTATATGGAGGACTATGAGGGGTGCAATGTATGATATGGAGAACTATGAGGGTGCATTATACTATACGAAGGACTATTGGTGGTGCGTTATACTATTTGGAGGACTATGGGGGTGCATTATACTATATGGAGGACTATGGGGGTGTATTATACTATATGCAGGACTATGGGGGTGCATTATAGTATAGGGAGGACTCTGGGCTGTGCATTATACTGTATGTAGAACTATGAGGAGTGCGTTATACTTATGCTATTGGGCCCCATGACTTCTATGTATGCCCCTGGTGAGTATAATGGTTTATTGTTTTCTATACATTAAAGAACAGCATCCGAACTGGGCATATACCAGGATGGGGCCCAGGATAAGGGCTCATTTCCACTGGCGAGGAAAACGGACGAGTGCAATCCGATAAAAAATCGGATTGCACTCGGACCAATGTTATTCAATAGGTGTCTTTTCATTTGCGATTTTTTTCTCAGCCGAAATCGGACTGAGAAAAAAATCGCAGCAAGCTGCGTATTGCTGCGAGTCTCGGACGAGACTCGCCAATGCAAGTCAATGGGTGCGAGAAAAAAATCGCACAGCACTCGCACCATGCGAGTACTGTCCGATTTTTACGCACCGGTGTCCTTTGAAAAGCCGGTAATTCACGCGGTGTACAGTAAAATCACACTGACAGGTTAGAATAGAGTAGATATATACACATAGAATAGGTGTATATACATATATATATGTCAGTGAGACACCTATATATGTATATTTATATTTAATGCAGCGCAAGATAGCATTAAAGCCGCTAATTCAATTGCCGGCTTTTCATTTCTCCTTCCCAAACCCGACAGGATATGAGACATGGTTTACATACAGTAAACCATCTCATATCCCCCTTTTTTTTGCATATTCCACACTACTAATGTTAGTAGTGTGTATGTGCAAAATTTCGGCGCTGTAGCTATTAAATTTAAGGGTTAAATCGCGGAAAAAATTGGCGTGTGCTCCCGCGCAATTTTCTCCGCCAGAGTAGTAAAGCCAGTGACTGAGGGCAGATATTAATAGCCAGGAGAGGGTCCATGGTTATTGCCCCCCCCCCCCCGTGGCTAAAAACATCTGCCCCCAGCCACCCCAGAAAAGGCACATCTGGAAGATGCGCCTATTCTGGCACTTGGCCACTCTCTTCCCACTCCCGTGTAGCGGTGGGATATGGGGTAATAAAGGGTTAATGCCACCTTGCTATTGTAAGGTGACATTAAGCCAGATTAATAATGGAGAGGCGTCAATTATGACACCTATCCATTATTAATCCAATTGTAGGAAAGGGTTAAAAAACACACACACATTATTAAAAAGTATTTTAATGAAAGAAACAAACAGGTTGTTTTAATATTTTATTGCTCTCTCAATCCATTTCCAGGCCCTCGCTTGGCAAAATAATAAACACACAATATACATACCCTCCGATAAACTGTCACGTCCCACGAGGTAATCCATCTGAAGGGGTTAACTAATATTACAGGCAGGAGCTGCGTTAAAGCACTCGCTCGTGTCTGTAATCCCCGGGTGCTGAAAGGAAAGCAGAGTGATCTATACTTACATTGAGTCACGGTGATGTGCCCCTGCTGGATGTTCGCATGAACTGCAGCCTGGGAACTTTTTCCCACGCTCGAGGTCATATGAGGACATCCACCAGGGGGCGCATCACCGCGACTGAAGGTAACTATAGGTAATTGACCTACATTTCCTTCATTCCCCGGGGCTTACAGGCACGGAGCACAGCTGCATTAGCAGGGCTCCTGCTTGTAAAATATTTTAACCCCTTCAGATGGATTTACATCGTGGGACGTGACAGTTCATCAGAGAGGGTATGTATATTGTTGGTTTATTATTTTTCCAAGCGAGGGTCATCACATGGATTGAGAGAGCAATAAAATATTAAAACAACCTGTGTGCTTATTTCATTAAAATACTTTTTAATCATGTGTGTGTGTTTTTTTAACCCTTTCATACAATTGGATTAATAATGGATAGGTGTCATAATTGACGCCTCTCCATTATTAATCTGGCTTAATGTCACCTTACAATAGCAAGGTGGCATTAACCCTTCATTACCCCATATCCCACCGCTACAGGGAGTGGGAAGAGAGTGGCCAAGTGCCAGAATAGGTGCATCTTACAGATGTGCCTTTTCTGGGGTGGCTGGGGGCAGATGTTTTTAGCCACGGGGGGGCCAATAACCATGGACCCTCTCCTGGCTATTAATATCTGCCCTCAGTCACTGGCTTTACTACTCTGGCGGAGAAAATTGCACGGGAGCCCACGCCAATTTTTTCCGCGATTTAACCCTTAAATTTAATAGCTACAGCGCCGAAATTTTGCACATACACACTACTAACATTAGTAGTGTGGAATATGCAAAAAAAAGGGGGATATGAGATGGTTTACTGTATGTAATCCATGTCTCATATCCTGTCGGGTATGGGAAGGAGAAATGAAAAGCCAGCAATTAAATTAGCGGCTTTAATGCTATCTTGCGCTGCATTAAATATAAATATACATATATAGGTGTCTCACTGACATATATATATATATATATATATATATATATATATATATGTATATATACCTATTCTATGTGTATATATCTACTCTATTCTAACCTGTCAGTGTGATTTTACTGTACACAGCACTGATTTGCCGGCTTTTCAAAGGACACCGGTGCGTACAAATCGGACAGTACTCGCATGGTGCGAGTGCTGTGCGATTTTTTTCTCGCACCCATTGACTTGCATTGGCGAGTCTCGTCCGAGAATCGCAGCAATACGCAGCTTGCTGCGATTTTTTTCTCAGTCCGATTTCGGCTGAGAAAAAAATCGCAAATGAACTCGCATTGCACTCACATGACACTCGCATGACAATCGCATACGCTACATCCCTTTTTTCGGTCCAGATTACGGACCGATTTGTCTCTCGCCAGTGGAAATGTACCCTTAGAGACAGATACCAGAATGTGGGGTTATATAGCAGGATGGGGCTCAGAATAAGGCCGGCGTCACACTGGCGAGTTTTACGGACGTAAGAGCGCAGAAACTACGTCCGTAAAACTCGCATAACATACGGCACAATTATTCTCAATGGGGCTGCTCCTATCAGCCGTATATTACGGATCCGTAATATACGGTCTTGTACGGCCGTACAAAATCGCAGCATGCTGCGTTTGTCAGCGTATTGCGCAAAAAAATCGCCAATGAAAGTCTATGGGGGCGAGAAAAATACGGATTCCACACGGACCAGCAGTGTGACTTGCGAGAAATACGCAGCGGTGTTAGTGAAAAGTCGGTAATTCAATTGCCGGCTTTTCATTTCTCCTGCACAAACCCGACAGGATATGAGACATGGTTTACATACAGTAAACCATCTCATATCCCCATTTTTTTTGCATATTCCACACTACTAATGTTAGTAGTGTGTATGTGCAAAATTTGGGCGCTGTAGCTGTTAAATGGCGGAAAAAATTGGCGTGGGCTCCCGCGCAATTTTCTCCGCCAGAATGGTAAAGCCAGTGACTGAGGGCAGATATTAATAGCCAGGAGAGGGTCCATGGTTATTGGCCCCCCCTGGCTAAAAACATCTGCCCCCAGCCACCCCAGAAAAGGCACATCTGGAAGATGCGCCTATTCTGGCACTTGGCCACTCTCTTCCCACTCCCGTGTAGCGGTGGGATATGGGGTAATAAGGGGTTAATGTCACCTTGCTATTGTAAGGTGACATTAAGCCAGATTAATAATGGAGAGGCGTCAACTATGACACCTATCCATTATTAATCCAATTGTATGAAAGGGTTAAAACACACACACACATGATTTAAAAGTATTTTAACGCAATAAACACAGCGGTTGTTTTAATAATTTATTGCTCTCTCAATCCATCAGCAACACCCTCGCTTGGAAAAATAATAAACGCACAAGATACATACCTTCTGATGTCCTATCACATCCAACGAGGAAATCCATCTGAAGGGGTTAACTAATATTACAGGCATGAGCTGCGATAAACCACTCGCTCGTGCCTGTAATCCCCGGGTGCTGAAAGGAAAGCAGAGTGATCTATACTTACATTGAGTCGCGGTGATGCGCCCCTGCTGGATGTTCTCATGAACTGCAGCCTGGGAACTTTTTCCCACGCTCCAGGTCATATGAGGACATCCACCAGGGGGCGCATCACCGCGACTGAAGGAAATGTAGGTCAATGACCTACATTTCCTTCATTCGCCGGGGAATTACAGGCACGGAGCACAGCTGCATTAACAGGGCTCCTGCCTGTCAAATATTTTAACCCCTTCAGATGGATTACCTCGTGGGACGTGACGGTTCAGCTGAGGGTATGTATCTTGTGCGTTTATTATTTTTCCAAGCGAGGGTGTTGCTGATGGATTGAGAGAGCAATAAATTATTAAAACAACCGCTGTGTTTATTGCATTAAAATACTTTTAAATCATGTGTGTGTGTGTTTTTTAACCCTTTCATACAATTGGATTAATAATGGATAGGTGTCATAATTGACGCCTCTCCATTATTAATCTGGCTTAATGTCACCTTACAATAGCAAGGTGACATTAACCCTTCAATACCCCATATCCCACTGCTACACGGGAGTGGGAAGAGAGAGGCCAAGTGCCAGAATAGGCGCATCTTCCAGATGTGCCTTTTCTGGGGTGGCTGGGGGCAGATGTTTGTAGCCGGGGGGGCCAATAACCATGGACCCTCTCTAGGCTATTAATATCTGCCCTCAGTCACTGGCTTTACCATTCTGGCGGAGAAAATTGCGCGGGAGCCCACGCCAATTTTTTCCGCCATTTAACCCTTTATTTTAGCAGCTACAGCGCCCAAATTTTGCACATACACACTACTAACATTAGTAGTGTGGAATATGCAAAAAAAATGGGGATATGAGATGGTTTACTGTATGTAAACCATGTCTCATATCCTGTCGGGTTTGGGAAGGAGAAATGAGAAGCCGGCAATAGAATTACCGGCTGTTCACAGATATCGCGCTGAATGAAATCTAAATACAGAATATATATATATGTGTCTCAATGACATATATATATATATATATATATATATATATATATATACTGTATATATGTTTTCCCGAACATTTGAGCACATAAATCCATTAGATGTCGGTTTTGCAAGCCTGCGCGAAAATCTCGCAGTACGGATGCCATACGGATTACATACGGAGGATGCCATGCGCAAAATACGCTGACACACCCTGCCTACGGATCACTATTTTGGGAACATTTCTCCGTATTACGGCCGTAGTACGGACGTATAATACGTGGCGTATTGTCTTACGCCAAGTGTGACGCCGGCCTTAAGAACATTTAACAGGATGGGTGATATACTGTATAAATACCAAGATGGAGCCAGGGTGAGGGACATATACTTTATACCGGGATGGAGGATGTTCTTATTGTGCCATAATTTACTGCATTGCCACTGCTCACTTTTAACTTTGACATTGTGCCATAGGTATTAAATATATATTCATCTGTGTTAATCAAATATTTATTGTTTATTGTCACTGTCTCCTCATTCTCTGCGCTGTTTCATCTGCGTAATTATTAACAGTATTACAAATTTGCAATGGATCCCAAACTTTTACTTATCAGTAACAAACCAGGTTTCCTCTTATGGAGTAATTGATCCCCCACAGACTCAAGGGCACAAATCTGACTGCAACCTCTGCATCCCATTATAGCTAAGCTCACTGCTATTAGTGCCATTAATTTCGCTACTGCACTGCACTTTCTCTTGAATGTGCTGCTGGAACTAATCTAAATGTTGGTGATGACTAGCAATTTATCCTTCATTGGTTCCAGCAGTACAGAACGTTGTCCCTGGTGATCTGAGGAGCAGGAAGATGCGATGGAGAAAGAGGATGCATATGTGACAAACAGTGGCGTAACTAGAGTCTGATGGTATATGTTCCTTATCCTGGGCCCCATCCTGATATATATCCACCATCCTGCTATGTATGTCCCTTATCCTGGGCCCCATCCTGACATATATCCACCATACTGCTATGTATGTCCCTTATCCTGCAGGCTTCTGACGGTACACTGAAACTGTCTGGGCCCGCAAGGCAACAGTTGAAGCCGCCAGCCAATCGGAGGCTGGCAGCTGACGTCAGCGTGCACGTCGCCGGCGTATGACGTCATTGTCATTAGCCGGCGAGTCCGCGCTGAAATGCCTGGGATGGATGTCGGCGCTGGACAGCGGCCAGGTAAGAAAGGTGTTTTTTTTTTAACTGAATGAGGCAAGCCCGGGGCTGGAATGAAAACACAGGGGGCAGGAATGAAAACACAGGGGGCAGGAATGAAAACACGGGGCAAAAATGAAAACACGGGGCAGGAATGAAAACAGGGGGCAAGAATGAAAATACAGGGGACAGGAATGAAACCGGGGCAAGAATGAAAACACAGGGCAGGAATGGAAACTCGGGGGGCAGGAATGAAAACTCGGGGGGGTAGGAATGAAAACACAGGGGGCAGGAATGAAAACACAGGGGGCAGTTATGGAAACACAGGGGGCAGGAATGATAGCAACTCGGGGCAGGTATGAAAACTACATCGGGGGAAGGATGTGTGACACGGGGCAGAATGTGAGACACAGGGGGCAGAATGTGTGACACAGGGCAGAATGTGTGACACGGGGCAGAATGTGAGACACAGGGGGCAGAATGTGTGACACAGGGCAGAATGTGTGACACAGGGCAGAATGTGAGACACAGGGCAGAATGTGAGACACAGGGGGCAGAATGTGTCAGACGGGGCAGAATGTGAGACACGAGGGCAGGATGTGAGACACGGGGGCAGGATGTGAGACACAGGATGGAGACAGATGGGGCAGGATCATGGTGCAGGATGGAGACACATGGTGCAGGATCACGGGGCAGAATGGATACGATGGAGACAGATGGGTCAGGATCATGGGGCAGATGGGTCAGGATCATGGGACAGATGGGGCAGGATGGGGAAATCATATGGGGGCAGAATGGATATGCAGTGCCCCAGGGTCCTGGTCGTTGCAGTAATGTCATTCTCCTCTAGGGGGGAGTGATGTTACATTTGAAGGCAATAAAGGAGATCTCTTTACCAGATACCACCAACACACAACACACTTCATACTCCAGTCCACCAGGGGGAGCTATGCTCTTATTTATTAGGGCACTCTTCACAATTAGGTAAAATTGGTGGTCTGGATAGAAAGTGAGGCAGAAAGAAGCTGACTGAGCTCCACTCAGGCAGCTGCTAGCTGAGCTCCGCTCAGTTAGTGGGCCCCTGACAGGGGTGGGATCCTGTCAGAGGCCTAGACAGAAGGTCACGGAGCTGCGGCTGCCCGACGTGCGGCAGCTACCAAGAAAGAGACACGAACAGAGAACTGTGTTGTGGAGAGTGAGGAGAAGTCATAGCAAAAGGAGAGGAAACCAGAAGGAGTTCTGCCCTACACAGGCTGCCTCCTTCTGAGGCGCAGGATCCCGGTAGCCAGAACACCGAGGGAGCAACAGTCCTTTATGCCTTGCTCCAGAGACCGGCAGGACAGATAATTTCAATTTACTGATCTGCCCAACACCCAGGAGGCACAGTGGCAATTTGTGGGGGCGTGCTAGAGTCCCTGTTAAAAGCCTCAGGCCACCAGTCATATGGGTTTGTCCTATCCTATCCATCAAGGGACAGAGAAAGAGACATAACATCTAGAACATCTACAACAGTTGTGAAGACTTTATGGGAGGCTCAGCAGTAAGGTACTACAACACCCAGGCGCTAGAGGAAGGCTACTGATTTCCACCTGGATAAGGGAACTCTGGATTTGCCTTCAGACCGGCCGGACTCTGCCTGCCCTGTGATCTGGTGCTCTGGACTGTGGATGCTGAAGCTTACAGTAAAAAGGTAAAGAGACTGCAACCTTGTGTCCTCGTTCTTCACTGCGCCTCTTTTGGCATCACAAACAGGATCTACTTAAGCCTGAAAATCGGGTCATGTGTGCATAAGAGCTGTGCCAGAATTGTGCTTGAACTGTGATTTACTAAAGGACTGTGTATTGCAAAAGACCGCCAAAATTCCTGCAAAAACTGCCACCATTACAGCGCCATGAGGAGCGCAGGAGAAGAAGAAGGGCGTGCCGTCGTGGGCATGAACGAACTGAGAAGTGCGAAAAATAATGGCCGCCCAGTCTACATATCTCTGCACCTTGAGGACGTGTCCGTCAGCAGCCGAGATCCACCTCCTGATACTCCATGGCGGGCGAAGACAAAGAAACAGAAACCGCCTCCAGAGAAGAGAGCGGGAGAAAGAAGAGGAAGGAGCGAGCCACGTGGAGGATGCCATGGTCAGCTGCCCGGAGCCGGACCGAGGGGTAGAGGCCGAGGACTCCCCCAGCCACCCGGAGAGGCACCGCAGCTGAGCATCACCCGTTGGCCGTGACTTCCTACAGGCTGGCGTGGAGGAATTAATCGATCAGCTCCTGCAGATGCAGCTGAGCACCAAGGCCGCATGTCGGACTGCAGAGGAATCCACACCGCCTCCAACACCGCTCCCTGCCTCGCCTCCAGAGCTGCTGCCAGCACCGTTGCAGACGCCGCCGCCAGTGGAACGACCGGCACCGGAGACACCGCTGTGGCAGGTAAGGATGCTGACCCTGCCCCAGTGACAGAGGAACTGCTGATAGGCCCCGTAGCAGTGCCACCTCCCCGCGGTACCCACCGGCTTCAATGTCTTGAGCCTTGGGACCAGACCACGGGAATGGAGGAATTCATGAAGGCTCCAATTACACCCACCACCCTGCCGGGTGAGTTATATGCAGAACGGACAATGTACCACTGGGTGAATCCCGGACCAGACTTTATGGGGTTCCCCGGGGCAGAAAAACAGAAGGGAGAAACTGTGGAAGTCTTAAGTTGGGAAGGACATCCAGACAGAGACCTGAATCTGGGAGATACTGTCATCTACACCAGGCACCTTGGTGAAAAGGGCTGGTTTGCTTTAAATGTGCACAAGCAAAGAGACACTGTGACATGCCACACTAAAACCCCTGCTATGCCGTCTCCTGTCACAACAGTGCCACCTTGTGTCAAGACAACTGCCACTACAACCACTACTACTGTCACTTCTACCTGCACTTTACTCAGACCACAGTGTGTACTGTTACTACCACAGAAACTGCGGTAACTACTGAACCCACTCCAACGGTAACCTGTGCCAAGGTTACTCCAGAACAGAACTCAGTGGGCACTCAGACCCCCATCTGGTGTGAGGGAGAATCATATGTAGCACCTGACGGCCATCGGTATCCAAGAGGAATGCCGGCACCAGTGCTACCGCCAGAACTGTCTCAGTAATCTAGAAAAGTTGAAAACTGAATGTACATAGTTTCCAAACTTTCTCTTTGCTACTTTCAAGTACTGAACCCGTCTAGGGTTAACTCTTCAAGGGGTCCCGCGTTAAAAGGATCCTTAATTTTGCACAAGCTACTTTATTCTAAGAACATTTTGAATCATGGACGGCGAATGATTCACAAACTGTCCTTTTATATAGTTGGCACCTTCTTAAGGGTGCTTTCTACTGGTTTTACAAATGAGGCTTTTACACAGACTGCCTCTAACAGAAACTGCTGTTAATCTTGTTGTGAGAACTGCTTGGCTTTTCAGACCTGAAGAAAAACCTGTTGGCATGGCAGAATTCCGGGTCAGGATACACGTCTTGTAGCCCACCCAAGACCAACGTTGGAGGTTCGTTACGGGTCCCTCGCTCACGTCACCTTTGTTGCTCAATTGACTTGAATATTGATGATGTGATTGATACTTTGCACTACCTCAGAGAAGACAAAAGCTGCTGGATTTGTATGTGGTGATGGGAACTGTAAGGCTATGTGCACAAGTTTGCGGATTGTATGCGTTTTTGCCGCATTTTTTCACTGCGAAAACGCGTAAACAAAACAACCCATTGTATGGGGAATCGCATTGCAGAAAAATACGCAGCATGCTCATCGCGGCGATTCCTCACACATAGGCGCATTGATCCGCTTACTTCCCGCATGAGGCTATGCCTACTATGAGCAAAGTAAGCAGATCATGTGCGGATGGTACCCAGTGTCTGAAGGAGAGGAGACTCTCCTCCAGGGACAGGGCATTATATCCGGTGTAAAAAAAACCAAAAAGAATTAAAATAAAAATTGTGATATACTTACCTTCCGATGGTCCTCTGAGTCCTCCCGCCTCTCAGCGGTGCACGCGGCGCCTTCCGTTCCCAGGGATGCATTGCGTGAAGGACCTGGGATGATGTTGCGGTCACGTGACCGTGACGTCACAAAGGTCCTTCGCGCAAAGCATCCCTGGGAACGGAACCTGTCAATCAGTTTTCCAAGCGATGCTACAGATCGCTTGGAAAATGCTAGCATTCTGCAAGCTAATTACGCTAGTAAAATGCTAGTGTTTAGCGATAATACACATGCCAATTCCGCATGCGATATACCCGCGGCAGGGAGTTCCGGAATTGCAGTGGAAATTTCCGCGGCAATTCAACGTGTGCATATAGACTAAATCTGTGATTGGTGAGGATGTGGTGCAGAAATGGAGTTTTTCCAAGAGAAAGCAGTGGGACTGTGGATGGTACGAGGGGTGGAGGTGGGGCTGGGGTGGAGCCTGGGCGGAGTCTCAAGGGGGGCCCCGAAAATTTTGCCAGTATGGGGCCGCCGAAATTCCTAGTGGCAGCCCTGTATATGTCTCTTTTGCTGGGCTCCATCCTGGTATATAAATCCCCCCTCCAGTTATATGTACCCCATTCTGACGCTGTTCTTTAATGTGCAGAAAAAAAGAAACCATTGTACTCACCTTCTCTCCGCTCACTCGCCATGCGATCTTCTCTTTTGAAGCCAGTAGCTGACTTCAGTGCGCAAGTGACAGGAGAACATCACGTCGCTGCCATACGCCGACATGAGCTGCTAGCCTCCGATTGGCCGGCAGCGTGTATTGCCGTGCATAACCTGGACGGGTCCATGGGCCACAATACGCTTCAGCTGAATGTGCATCCATCACGTTCATGATGGTTTGGTATGCTGGGGGAATCTGTTCAATTGGGGTAACTTGGCGCTATACACAAGGGAAACATTACCCTCTAGACTGCCATTTTACTGTGGATTCAAAGTGAAAGTAATCCATAGAAAACTTGCACCCTTGAGTTTATGCATCACTCCAGGGTCACATGTCTAATTTCCATAAAAAGAACCTTAAATCATGAAATATAACTCTAATAAAGTGACCATTCCTTGCATATTGCTAGTAGTGTTGAGCGATACCTTCCGATATCGGAAAGTATTAGTATCGGAAAGTATCGGCCGATACCGTCAAAGTATCGGATCTAATCCGATACCGATACCCGATCCCAATGCAAGTCAATGGGACGAAAATATCGGAATTAAAATAAACCCTTTATAAACTTGTAGGTTCATTCTACATGAAGGAAAACAACTAAGAATAATGTAGGATGTATTGGGGGAGGTGGCGGAGACATTAAAGGCACAGAGGTTTAGCCCAATCAAATAGAATAGCAGGATTTTTATTTTTTTTTATGACGTTCGGCGTTAGAAAGATTTTGACTGTTATTTTTTTTTATTTTATTTTGTCAGATATTGATGTTTCACTACTTCCACGCCCTTCACCTTCTTTTTTACTTCTCCCACACTTTCTTCTTCATTATCCTCATCATCAGCTTCTTTGCTTCTTTAACATCAACTTCTTCACCTTATTCATCTTCTTCTTCATCTTCTACCTATTATTTTTTTTGTTACATTGTTCATATTCTTTTTATTTTACTATTATCTTCTTCATATTCAACTTCTTCATCATATTCTTATTTGTGACAGGCATTCCCGTAGTTGTTATCTATAAAAGTTTGAAGATTACACCTTCCGTTCTGCCTGTCACAAAACAGTTACATTTGTCCGCGTTCAGTTTGGCCTGCAGCATTAGGCTTTATCCAGGGGCACCACGAGGAGGAACGGACTCACCCCCATACACTGCTTAGTCTTCTTCTGCTTATAATTTAGATAATATCTTTTGCTCTGATATTTAGTGTTATGCTTAATGTTCTTCTGCTCTTTGTTCTGCAGCCTCTTGTTCTTCTGCTTCTCGGTCTTCCAGGTCGTCGTCGTCTCCAGGGTCGTCGTCTCCGGGGTCGTCGTCATCAGGGTGGTCTTCAGGGTCATCGTCTCCAGGGTCGTCGTCATCACGGTGGTTGTCGTCTCCGGGGTCGTCATAATCGGGGTGGTCTTCAGGGTCATTGTCTCCAGGGTCGTCGTCCTCACGGTGGTTGTCGTCTCTGGTGTCGTCGTCATCTTAGGGGTGGTCTTCCGGGTCATCGTGTTTAGTCTCTTGAACTTGGAAATGTAGCAGAAGGTACAAGAAGGCTGAGAAAATGCAGAGAAACAGCTGATGGAACTGGAACTCGGATGGCTACCCGAAGGTCCAAGAGCCAATGGAACTACCGAGGACCAGCTGACGTTACTGGAACCCGGTTACTAAGCAGGAGGTACCCGTGCCTGAAAGCACTACCAAGGACCACCTGACGTTGGTGGAACTCGGATACCCAGAGGGAGGCACCTAAGCCAAAGGCTCTGCCCGGAACCAGCTGACGGTACTGGAACCAGGATGGGGAGCAGAAGGTACAAGAGCAAAAGACACTGCCGAGAACCAGCTGACGGTGCTGGAACCCGGATGGGTAGCCGAAGGTCCAAGAGCCAATGGAACTACCGAGGACCAGCTGACGTTACTGGAACCCGGTTACTAAGCAGGAGGTACCCGTGCCTGAAAGCACTACCAAGGACCACCTGACGTTGGTGGAACTCGGATACCCAGAGGGAGGCACCTAAGCCAAAGGCTCTGCCCGGAACCAGCTGACGGTACTGGAACCAGGATGGGGAGCAGAAGGTATAAGAGCAAAAGACACTGCCGAGAACCAGCTGACGGTGCTGGAACCCGGATGGGTAGCCGAAGGTCCAAGAGCCAATGGAACGACCGAGGACCAGCTGACGTTACTAGAACCCGGTTACTAAGCAGGAGGTACCCGTGCCTGAAAGCACTACCAAGGACCACCTGACATTGGTGGAACTCGGATACCCAGAGGGAGGCACCTAAGCCAAAGGCTCTGCCCGGAACCAGCTGACGGTGCTGGAACCAGGATGGGGACGTATTCAAGCTTGTCTTCCTAGAGCCCCAACTGGCGGTGTTGGAGCCCAGGGTCAGCAGGAGGAGGAGAGGGAGCAGAGTGTAGGCCGAAGCCTGCACTGGCGGCAGCTTTGGGTCTGTTGTGCCTGCGTGGCTGTTGCAGGACACGTTGCCGGCTGCACAGCAGGGGAACAGCTGGCAGTGCTGAACCCCACTGACACATTGGCTGGTGTTTGGCTCTGTGCAGCTAGCAGTACCGGGCCCCAACTGGCGGTGTTGGAGCCCGGGCTCTGCAGGGGGAGCAGAGTGTAGGCCGAAGCCTAATTGAACCAATTTCAAAGGTAACCTTTAACCCCCCCTCAGGTGTTACAAAGTAGAAGAGCCACAGCTTATGCAGCAGTAGTGCTGCACAAGTCAAAGGTTGCTCTTTTAATTTTTCTCCTTGCACACGCTGAATGAAACACGTATAACATTTAGCCCTTTATACAGTCAAACTGTGTTGGAGGCGCGAGTTCCCTTCGTAATGAGACGCAGCACAGATGTCAAGAATCCCACCTTGGTGCTGGGTGCAGCCTCCTGAGCGTTGTTATTTGCTGTACAGGAGTCTGCGCTGTGGTGTTATCCCCTGGCCTAGCGCTGTTAGCGCTGCCCATCTTCTGACATCATTTAATGTCGGCCGGTGCGGTTCGCGATGACCATGAATCCCAGCCCCGCAGTGTCTTAACATTGTTAAAACACTGCGGGTCTGGGATTCATGGCCTGGCGCAGCACATATGTTCGCCTCTCACACTCGGGTCCTTACACCCGCTTCAGACTGTGCGGCGTCAGTTGATCCCTTATCGCATGCCACGGCCATGAAGCCGCACAGTCTGAAGAAGGCGGAAGGAGATGAGGGACAGGCGAACTGATGCACTGCTCATGCCCATCAATCACACCCTCGCAGTCCCAATAAATAAGACACCGAGGGGCGTTGTGTGGGTCAGGGCGGCCGCAGAGGCGCAGGCAGCCAAACAATGATGCCAGAAGACGGGCAGCGCTACCAAGGGGGTTGCAGCGTGTCATTACAAAGGAAAGTCACACCACCGGGACGGTTAAATGGTCACACAGAGGACACATTTTAGACGTGTTTTCAGTTCCACATGTGCGAGGAGAATACGTTTATGAGCCACCTTGCACACATGCAGCATTACCGCTGTACAAGGTGGCTGTAAAACGTACAAACGCCTGGGGGAGGGGGGACAGGTTCCCTTCAATTTCAGTTCTTGTGTCTGCGTGGCTTTTGCAGGACACGATGCCGGCTACACAGCAGGGGAACAGCTGGCGGTGCTGAACCCCACTGACACATTGGCTGGTGTTTTTCTCTGTGCAGCTAGCAGTACCGGGCCCCAACTGGCGGTGTTAGAGCCCAGGGTCAGCAGGAGGAGGAGATGGAGCAGAGTGTAGGCCGAAGCCTGCACTGGCGGCAGCTTTGGGTCTGTTGTGCCTGCGTGGCAGTTGCAGGACACGTTGCCGGCTGCACAGCAGGGGAACAGCTGGCGGTGCTGAACCCCACTGACACATTGGCTGGTGTTTTTCTCTGTGCAGCTAGCAGTACCGGGCCCCAACTGGCGGTGTTGGAGCCCGGGCTCTGCAGGGGGAGCAGAGTGTAGGCCGAAGCCTAATTGAACCAATTTCAAAGGTAACCTTTAACCCCCCCTCAGGGGTTACAAAGTAGAAGAGCCACAGCTTATGCAGCAGTAATGCTGCACAAGTCAAAGGTTGCTCTTTTAATTTTGCTCCTTGCACACGCTGAAAGGAACACGTATAACATTTAGGCCCTTACACAGTCAAACTGATTTTGAGGCGTGAGTTCCCTTCGTAAAGAGACGCAGTACAGCTGGCAAAAATGCCACCTTGGTGCTTTGCGCGGCCTCCTGAGCATCGTTATTTGTTGCACAGGAGTCTGCGCTTTTGTGTTATCCCTTGGCCTTGCGCTGTTAGCGCTGCCCATCCTCTGACATCATGTTATGTCGGCCGTTGCGGTTTGCGATGACCATGAATCCCAGCCCCCCAGTGTCTTAACATTGTTAAAACACTGCGGGGCTGGGATTCATGGCCTGGCGCAGTACATATGTTCGCCTCTCGCTTGGGTTCTTACACCCGCTTCAGACTATGCGGCGTCAGCTGATCCCTTATCGCATGCCACGGCCATGAAGACGCACAGTCCGAAGAAGGCGGAAGGAGATGAGGGACAGGCGAAGAAATGCACCGTTCATGCCCATCAATCACACCCTCGCAGTCCCAATAAATAAGACACCGAGGGGCGTTGTGTGGGGCAAGGCGGCCGCAGAGGCGCAGGCAGCCAAACAATGATGCCAGAAGACGGGCAGCGCTATCAAGGAGCTTGTTGCGTGTCAATACAAAGGAAAATCACACCTGAGGGACGTTTTAATGGTCGCAGAGGACTCATTTTTAGACGTGTTCACTTCAACATGGGCAAGGAGAATAAGTTTCTGAGCCACCTTGCACACATGCAGCATTACTGTCGTACAAGGTGGCTGTAAAACGTAAAAACGCCTGGGGGAGGGGGGACAGGTTTCCTTCAATTTCAGTTCTTGTGTCTGCGTGGCTGTTGCAGGACACGTTGCCGGCTACACAGCAGGGGAACAGCTGGCGGTGCTGAACCCCACTGACACATTGGCTGGTGTTTAGCTCTGTGCAGCTAGCACATCTGGGCCCCAACTGGCGGTGTTAGAGCCCAGGGTCAGCAGGAGGAGGAGAGGGAGCAGAGTGTAGGCCGAAGCCTGCACTGGAGCAAGTTGAAAAGGAAACTTTAACCCCCCCCCAGGCGTTTGTAGCTGAAAGAGCCATCGTGTACAGCACTAATGCTGGAAAAGGTAAACTTAGCTCTTTTAATTATGGTCCTTGCACATGCTGAACCTAACACTTATGAAAAGTGTCCCCTCCTACCGTGATACCGTCCGGTAGGTGGAACTTTCCTTTGTGATGTGACGCAGCACAGCCGTCATTCTTACCCCCTTGGCGCCGTGCGCCGCCTCCTCAGCGTTGTTTGAATCAGTCCCGGAGCCTGCGCTGTTAGGTTAGCCCTTGGCCATGCACACATTTTGCGCTGCCCGTCTTCTGACATCATTTGGTGTCAGGCTGGCTGTGCCTGTGCGGCCGCGCTGGCCGAGATCCCGCCTCGTACTGTCTTCTGATTTAATCCCACTGGGGGCCTGAGATCCGTGGCCATGCGCAGTGCATATCCTCGCCTCTCACTCCCCTCCCTACGGCTTCTTCAGACTGTGCGGTGTCACGGCCGTGGCATGCTATTAGGGACCAGCTGACACCGCACAGTTTGAAGAAGCCGTAGGGAGATGAGTGAGAGGTGGAGGTTCAGATATGCACTGCGCATGTCCATGGATCTCAGGCCCCCAGTGGGATTAAATCAGAAGACAGTACGAGGCGGGATCTCGGCCAGCGCGGCCGCACAGGCGCAGCCAGCCTGACACCAAATGATGTCAGAAGACGGGCAGCGCAAAATGTGTGCATGGCCAAGGGCTAACCTAACAGCGCAGGCTCCGGGACTGATTCAAACAACGCTGAGGAGGCGGCGCACGGCGCCAAGGGGGTAAGAATGACGGCTGTGCTGCGTCACATCACAAAGGAAAGTTCCACCAACCGGACGGTATCACGGTAGGAGGGGACACTTTTTATAAGTGTTAGGTTCAGCATGTGCAAGCAGCACCACGAAAAGAGGCACTTTTTCCCTTTGCATCATTACTGCTGCACAAGGTGGCTCCTTCAGTAACAAACGCCTGGGGGGGGGGACAGGTTCCCTTAAATTTAACTTGTTGTGCCTGCGTTGCGGTCGCAGTACACGTTGCCGTATACACAGCAGGGGAACAGCTGGCGGTGCTGAACCCCACTAACACATTGGCGAGGTGTTTGGCTCTGTGCGGACAGCACTTCTGGACGGCAACTAGCGGTGTTGGAGCCCAGGGACAGGAGGGGGAGGTGGAGGTGGAGGAGATAGGAGGGATTGCCACACACACAGCAGGGGAACAGCTGACGTTACTGAACCCCAATAACAGAGGAAGGACTGTTGACTGTGCGTACAGCACTACTGGACGGCAACTAGCGGTGTTGGAGCCCAGGGACAGGTGGAGGAGGAGGTGGAGGAGGTAGGAGGAGGTAGGAGGGATTGCCACACACACAGCAGGGGAACAGCTGACGTTACTGAACCCCAATAACAGAGGAGCGACTGTTGGGACTGTGCGGACAGCACTTCTGGACGGCAACTAGCGGTGTTGGAGCCCAGGAACAGGTGGAGGAGGAGGAGGTGGAGGAGGTAGGAGGGATTGCCACACACACAGCAGGGGAACAGCTGACGTTACTGAACCCCAATAACAGAGGAGGGACTGTTGACTGTGCGTACAGCACTACTGGACGGCAACTAGCGGTGTTGGAGCCCAGGGACAGGTGGAGGAGGTGGAGGAGGTAGGAGGAGGTAGGAGGGATTGCCACACACACAGCAGGGGAACAGCTGACGTTACTGAACCCCAATAACAGAGGAGCGACTGTTGGGACTGTGCGGACAGCACTTCTGGACGGCAACTAGCGGTGTTGGAGCCCAGGGACAGGAGGGGGAGGTGGAGGTGGAGGAGATAGGAGGGATTGCCACACACACAGCAGGGGAACAGCTGACGTTACTGAACCCCAATAACAGAGGAGGGACTGTTGACTGTGCGTACAGCACTACTGGACGGCAACTAGCGGTGTTGGAGCCCAGGGACAGGTGGAGGAGGAGGAGGTGGAGGAGGTAGGAGGAGGTAGGAGGGATTGCCACACACACAGCAGGGGAACAGCTGACGTTACTGAACCCCAATAACAGAGGAGGGACTGTTGAGTGTGCGTACAGCACTACTGGACGGCAACTAGCGGTGTTGGAGCCCAGGGACAGGTGGAGGAGGAGGAGGTGGAGGAGGTAGGAGGAGGTAGGAGGGATTGCCACACACACAGCAGGGGAACAGCTGACGTTACTGAACCCCAATAACAGAGGAGCGACTGTTGGGACTGTGCGGACAGCACTTCTGGACGGCAACTAGCGGTGTTGGAGCCCAGGGACAGGTGGAGGAGGAGGAGGTGGAGGAGGTAGGAGGAGGTAGGAGGGATTGCCACACACACAGCAGGGGAACAGCTGACGTTACTGAACCCCAATAACAGAGGAGGGACTGTTGACTGTGCGTACAGCACTACTGGATGGCAACTAGCGGTGTTGGAGCCCAGGGACAGGAGGGGGAGGTGGAGGTGATAGGAGGGATTGCCACACACACAGCAGGGGAACAGCTGACGTTACTGAACCCCAATAACAGAGGAGGGACTGTTGGGACTGTGCGGACAGCACTTCTGGACGGCAACTAGCGGTGTTGGAGCCCAGGGACAGGAGGGGGAGGTGGAGGTGGAGGAGATAGGAGGGATTGCCACACACACAGCAGGGGAACAGCTGACGTTACTGAACCCCAATAACAGAGGAGGGACTGTTGACTGTGCGTACAGCACTACCAGGCAACAACTAGCGGTGTTGGAGCCCAGGGACAGGAGGAGAAGCAGAGGAACACAATGTAGGCCGAAGCCTGATTGGAGAAAGTCGAAAGGGAACCTTTAACCCCCCCCCCCCCCCCAAGGCGTTTGTAGCTGAAAGAGCCAGCTTGTGCAGCAAAAAAGATGCAAAAGGAAAAGGTGGCTCTTTTCATGATGCTCCTTGCAAACACAGAACTAAACACTTATAAAATGTGTCCCCTGATACCGTGAGACCATCCCGGAGGTGGGACTTTCCTTCATAATATGACGCAGCACAGCTGTCATTCCTACCTCCTTGGCGCCGTTCCCCGGCTCCTCAGCGTTGTTTGATTCCGTCCCGGAGCCTGCGCTGTTATGTTATCCCTTGGCCAGGCACACTTAGCGCTGCCCATCTTCTGACATCATTTGGTGTCAGGCTGGCTGCGCCTGTGCGGCCGCGCTGGCCGAGAGCCCGCCTCGCAGTGTCGTCTAATGTAATCCCACCGCGGGCCTGGGATCCATGGCCATGCGCAGTGCATATCCTCGCCTCTCACTCCCCTCCCTACGGCTTCTTAAGACTGTGCGGTGTCACGGCCGTGGCATGCTATTAGGGACCAGCTGACACCGCACAGTCTGAAGAAGCCGTAGGGAGATGAGTGAGAGGTGGAGGTTCAGATATGCACTGCGCATGTCCATGGATCTCAGGCCCCCAGTGGGATTAAATCAGAAGACACTGCGAGGCGGGCTCTCGGCCAGCGCGGCCGCACAGGCGCAGCCATCCTGACACCAAATGATGTCAGAAGACGGGCAGCGCTAAGTGTGCCTGGCCAAGGGATAACATAACAGCGCAGGCTCTGGGACGGAATCAAACAACGCTGAGGAGCCGGGGCACGGCGCCAAGGGGGTAGGAATGACGGCTGTGCTGCATCATATTACGAAGGAAAGTCCCACCTCCGGGACGGTTTTACGGTATCAGTGGACACATTTTATAAGTGTTAAGTTCTGCGTGTGCAAGGAGCTAAACAAAAATAGCTACCTTTTCCTTGTGCAGCATTACTGCTGTACAAGGTGGCTCTTTCAGTAACAAACGCCTTGGGGGGGGGGACAGGTTCCCTTACATTTCAGTTGTTGTGTCAGCGTGGCAGTCGCAGGACACATTGCCGGCTACACAGCTGGGGATCAGCTGACGTTACTGAAACCCAATAACACTGGGTCGTATGTTTTGACTGTGCAGACGGCACTTCTGAGCCTCAACTGGCGGTGTTGGAGCCCAGGAATTTAAGTTCAGGTGGTAGAAAGATGAACACAACAGGAGACCTGGATACTGTAGACAGTCACCTAGTTATTTAATCAGGAAGAGGAGTGGCAAATTCCTGCGAGATCCAGGCCTTGTTCATTTTCAGGAAAGTAAGCCGGTCAACGTTATCGGAGGATAGTCGCATGCAACGGTCAGTTAGTACACCACCTGCAGCACTAAAGACACGTTCCGATAATACACTGGCCGCAGGGCAAGACAGCACCTCCAATGCATACTGGCTTAGCTCTGGCCATGTATCCAGCTTTGAGACCCAAAACTTGAAAGGGGAAGAGCCGTCTGGGAGTACAGCAAGAGGGCAAGACATGTAGTCTGTCACCATCTGACGGAACCGTTGCCTCCTGCTGACTGGAGCCGTCTGTGATGGTGTAGACTTTTGTGGCGGGCACAGAAAACTGTGCCACAGTTGGGCCATACTGGTCTTGCCTTGGGCAGAGGCACTGCTTCTGCTCCCTCTTTGTGCAGAGCCTCCACCACTGCCTGGACGCACTGAGCTGCTTTGGAATGCACTAGCAGTACTTCTCTCAGTTGGAATGGAGAAGATGATGGAATTCACCAGTGTGTCTTGGTACTCCCGCATTTTTCGCTCCCGGTTCAACGGTGTGATGAGGCTTTCTACGTTGTCCCGGTAGCGAGGATCGAGGAGGGTGAACACCCAATAATCAGACATGTTGAGAATGTGGGCGATGCGGCGGTCGTTTCTCAGGCACTGCAGCATGTAATCCACCATGTGCTGCAGACTGCCAACTGCCCAAGAAACGCTGTCCCCTGCTGGAGGTGTGATCTCTGCCCGCTCGTCATCACCCCACCCTCGCTGTACACACTGAGTACTGGACAATTGTGTAACTCCCTCCTCTGGACGGATGTCTTCCTCCTCCATTGACTCCTCCTCATCCTCCTCACAAACTGTCCCCTGCCTACGCGTTTGTGAGGAACCACGTGGCGCTGACTGTCCAGAAGATGATGGAAATGCTGAATCCTCATCCTCCACCTCTTCCACAACATCATCCCTTAGCGCTTGCAGTGATTTTTCAAGCAGGCAGATAAGGGGGACAGTCATGCTGACTAGTGCATCATCTGCACTCGCCATCCGCGTGGAATAATCAAAGGGACGCAAAACCTGGCAGACGTCATTCATAGTGGCCCACTCTGTGGTTGTGAAGTCTGTACGGCGCTGAGTGCGACTTCTTTGCGCCTGAAGCAGCTGGTACTCCATTACAGCTTGCTGCTGCTCACACAACCGCTCCAACATATGTAACGTGGAATTCCACCTGGTAGGTAGGTCACATATGATGCGATGTTCCGGCAGGCGGTGTCGGCGCTGCAGAGCCGCAATGCGCGCTTTTGCCGTGCTGGAACGCCGCAAGTGAGCACACTCTAGGCGGACCTTGTGCAGCAGTGCATCAAGATCCGGATAGTCCCTCAGAAAACTCTGCACGACCAAATTGAGCACATGTGCCAGACATGGGATGTGAGTGAGGTTGCCGAGGCCCAGAGCTGCCACCAGATTTCGGCCATTATCACACACTACCATGCCTGGCTGGAGATTCGCTGGCACAAACCACACATCGCTCTCCTGCTTGATGGCATTCCAGAGCTCCTGCGCTGTGTGGCTTCGATTCCCCAAATAAATTAATTTCAAGACGGCCTGTTGACGTTTGGCCACGGCTGTGCTCATGTCGGTCGTAACAGGTACACGTTCATCACGGGTCCATGTGGAGGTGGACTGTGACGGCTCCTGCAGCGATGATTCTGAGGAACTGGTGTAGGAGGAGGAGTCAATGCATACACAATGGATTCCTGCAATCCTTGGAGTGGGCAGGACACGTCCTGCGCCACTCGCACGGTCTGTACCCGGCTCAACGACATTAACCCAATGGGCAGTGAGGGAAAGGTGTCGCCCCTGTCCATGTTGACTGGTCCACGCATCGGTGGTGAGGTGGACCTTGCTACTGACGGCGTTCAGTAGCGCGTGTTTTATGTGTCCCTCCACATGCTTGTGCAGGGCAGGGACGGCTTGCCTGCTGAAGTAAAAGCGGCTGGGCACATTGTACTGTGGGACTGCCAATGACATCAAGTCACGGAAGCTGTCAGTCTCCACCAGCCTGAATGACAGCATTTCCAGTGACAGAAGTTTGGCAATGCCTGCAGTCAGAGCCTGTGCTCGTGGGTGGTTTGACGAGAAAGGCCGCCTTTTCTCCCATGCCTGTACTACCGATGGCTGTAGACTGGGCTGGGAGTGTGTGGATGACTGGGAAAGTGGTGCTGCGGGTGGAATTACAGCGGGTCTCTGGACAACAGGGCCAGAGGTTCTTCCACGGCGATCCTGGGAGGAAGCCGAACCAGCTGCGTGTGAGCTGGAGGAAGAGGCAACACGAGCTGAAGAGGTGGTAGCTGCCGCTGTTGGTTGGCCTAGCTCTTCAGTGTGTTTTTCTAACTCCGCCGGGTGCCTGGTGCGCACATGTTTCCACATGTTGGAGGTATTGAGGTTGCTGACATTTTTCCCTCTTTTGACTTTGTGATGACACACCTTGCATTTGACATAGCAAATGTCATCTGCAACTGTGTCAAAAAAGGACCAGGCACTGCAAGTCTTGGGAGCGCCCTTTTTGGCTTTTGGAAGAGACATGCTCCTAACGGGTGCCAAAGCGGAGGCTGCAGGATCCGCAGTCTTCCCCCTCCCTCTCCCTCTTTGGGCCGTACGGGGAATCTCTTCCTCAGAGCTGCTCCCACCACCTTCCTGTCCCTCACGCCAAGATGGGTCAAGGACCTCATCATCTACACTACCCTCTGCCCCCAACTGCTCCTCCTGGGTAGTCTCAGCAGCAGAGCACGCACCAGTAAGTGGCACCTGAGTGTCATCATCAGCTGATGCGGCCTGCGATGTGGTGAACGGAGCCACTGGCCCACCCGCCTCTTCAGAGGAAGAGAGAAAAAGCTGTTGGGCATCACTGCACCCTGCCTCTTCTTCCATTTCTCCAATGCTGCTTGGCTGGCCCCCTGTTTCCAAGCCAAGAGATTCAGAGAACAGAAGTAGAGACGGCTCCTGTCCTGGGCTCTCTGTCTGCCTGGGCAATTTGGCAGGTGGTGAAGAGACAGATGGCTGCTCTCCAGTGCTCTGTGTCTGAGAGGATGTGGCACTAATTGAAGTTGATGCATTAGCTGCCATCCATCCGACAACGGCTTCAATTTGTTCTTCACGCAGCAGCGGTGTACGGCGCTCTGTGACAAAGCTGCGCATGAATGACTGTTCCCTGGTGAAAGTGGGTGCTGATGAGTCACCGGTGCCCGCAGCAGGCACAGAATCCCCACGTCCCCTCCCTGCTCCGCGCCCACGCCCACGCCCACGTGCCTTACTCACTGCCTTCTTCATCTTGGTTGACTGATAAAGATAAGCAGAAAAGTACTAACGGATTTGTGTGCTTATTCCTGAACAACTCCTCCTAACAGGTATAAGAAACACTAATTTTCTAAAGTGTGGACTAGACTTTAATATGAGCTATTGTGGCCTACACAAATGTAAAGTGGTGTCACTGGTGTGTTTGGTGAACTTTACTATTTATTTATTTTTTGGGGGCTGAACTGACAACAGATAGAGCTGCAGTCACACGGAGACCGTGCAGACAGACGTAAACGGCGCTGCAAGGCCCAAAAACCCTCCTCTACGTTATCCTATGTAGTGTTTTTCCACAAGTTAGCTGGAGACGGGTGGAAAGACACTAATAGGAATTTTTTGAAAAAATGTGCAGCAGCCTGCACTACTTAAAACAAAATGAAAATTGATTTTGCGGTATGACGCAGTGAAGAACCCTGAGCTGGAGACAACCAGGCTATGGCTGCTCACAGACTACAGGGCGAGCTGCAGTCACACGGAGACCGTGCAGACAGCCGTAAACGGCGCTGCAAGGCCCAAAAACCCTCCTCTACGTTATCCTATGTAGTGTTTTTCCACAAATTAGCTGGAGACGGGTGGAAAGACACTAATAGAATTTTTTTGAAAAAATTAGCAGCAGACTACACTACATGGAAAAAAAAAAAAAAAAGAACAGTATGAGGCAATGAACCACCCTCCCTGAACTGAATACAACCAGCTATGGATGGCCTATGTGGCTGCACTCAGACTAGAGAGTGGGCTGCACTCACACACACACACACACAGACCTTGCAGATCGCTGTGAAAACAGCGCTACAAGGCAAAAGCAAGGTGAATAGTAGGTGAACACAGCGGTTGCTAAATTAGCCTTTGGAAAGCACAAAGAAGCAAATCGCTATCTCTAAACTGGCCCTCAGTCAGCAAACAGCGTCCTGTCACTAACTGAATTCACAGCAGAGTGATCGCAAAATGGCGCCAGCGACTTTTAAACTGCATCATGACATCATTTCAGCAGCCAATCACAGCCATGCCAGTAGTTTCATGCCCTCCATGCTGAACAGGATGTGCCCACACTTGGAATCATTCTCATTGGATGAATTTGTGCATTTTGAATCTGGGAACTTCCGATTCCGGTATCCGATACGCGGCAAGTATCGGAATCCCGGTATCGGAATTCCGATACCGCAAGTATCGGCCGATACCCGATACTTGCGGTATCGGAATGCTCAACACTAATTGCTAGTAAAAATTGTACTTTTAACTCCGCCATGTATAAATCCAGAGAGGATGTAATCAGCTAAAAAATATCAACTTACTACAAGATTGACTCAACCTATACTATTACACCAACACACTCAATTGAGAATTAATCCATTCAATAGTCATGAATGATATATTGCTACATGACTAAGTGATTTCTTGGTCTTTATCCTTAAGGATACAACAGACACTTCCTTATGTCCCTGCTGAGGACATGGTTTAGGCGTAATTCACAGTTGTACTGTCTCTTTAGTAAGCTCAGCTGTACTGTGATTATATGTATTATTTGTATTGTTTGATTAGCAGTAGCTGAAAATACATAAATCTGAGGTTTTTGTTCAATTATTTGCTGACATTTTCCAAAAATATACCTTACATTGATTGTTTTTTTTTCAACAGAACATCAATGTTTGATCAGATCTGAATAGGGTGAGCTGCAGAACCAGAGACAGCCGCACAGCCAATGTACAGTGGGGAAAATAAGTGTTTGATACGCTGCCAATTTTGCAAGTTTTCCCACCTACAAAAAATGGAGAGGTCTGTAATTATTACCATAGGTACACTTGAACTGTGTGAGAGACAATTTAAAAAAATGCAGAATTTACCAAATTAATTTGCATTTTATTGCATGAATAAGTATTTGATACAAGTGTACCTACGATAAAAATTACAGACCTCTCCATTCTTTGTAGATTGGAAAACTTGTATTTTCCCTACTATAAATATAAAAAGAAAGTCCAGCTCACCCACATAAATAGCTGCACCAATCAGAGCAAGAAATTGTCTGGGCCAGGACGTAGTCAAACAGGAAAAGAAGAAAATGTTCAGCTCCACGATGGTGCAGAATAGTTTATTCAGTGGAAGAATACAAAAAAATAGCCATGTGCAAAATACAATCAAAATGCAGGGTAAAAATAAAATTAAAAACATGTTGGGGGTGTTGGACCATATAAGATCTCATATTTATGACCTATGATAAGAATAGTTCAGTGCTAAAGTTTTGTAAAGACCTGTTAAGGACAGAGTAAAAGTATTCGTGGCAAACTATTCTTTTGTCTCTTATCTGCACTTCGGAAGGCTCTTCGGTATAATAGATTCCCTCGTTTCAAGAATTTGACTTATGCACTCGCACCTTAATATAATACAGTGCTGCTATTAGTATTTTATTCTATTTGTGGGCATGTTTTTCACCCCTATGCCATGATTACTATAAGGACGTGTACCTAAAATAATCTATGTGGCAGGGTGTTAATGGAGGTTATACCGTTTTCTTCTTATGGCGAGCATTGTGTATGTATGTGCCTGGTCCTCTTGACTTGGTGTCCTGTCGTTTCTAGATTTTAGTATTGATTGTGTAATATACAATAAAGATATTTATTAATTCTATTATACTCTGGTCTTTGGTCTTTTTGCACCAGCTTGTTTTGTGGTATTCCATTTGTTTTGAGTTATAATTCCTATATGTTATTCTGGGAGTTTTTTTGAGTGTTAAGATTTGGAAGTAGTAGAAGATAGAAAATGGCCAGTCTCCATGACAAGTTCCTTTTAACAACTCATTTCTGCGTATAGGAACGTCTTTACTCAAACTAAAGAAAGAAAAAAAAATCATAAGACACCTAATTGAATTGAACCTTTTTGGACGCCTTGGACGTGTCATTACGATTAGACCCGCCAGTCATACATGACAGCTGTCGAGCGGCGGTGATTTATTGCCAGTTGCACTTTGTGCCTCATTTCGCAGGGTATGCTGCCCCTTCCGCCCAGTCTTGAGTTCTCACCTGGTAGAAGTCATTATGCCCAAAAATAGCCACCTGCTGACTTGTAAGGTCTTGGGTGTTTTGTTCTACTTGTATGACTTGAGCGCTATTGTCTCCGGGGCTCCTTACTCAGGCAGTAGACTGAAAGACACAGAGTTCTGCAAAATGTTGTCTGCACTGCACTGATGCTTGAAATCAGGTGCATCCAGGGAAGCCGCCGTTAAAAATTTAATACACCTTCACTAATTATAGTTTGTGTTCCATTGTGTAAAGTTAGATTGCACATTCCTTCCAATAATCGCTCAGGCTCAGAAGAATGCCGAGCAGTCACCAGTGTTCTCGCCCAGGATTCTTGGGTGCAACGCTCAACAGTCTCATTTGTATTCAGCTCTCTGAAAAACAGCGATAAGAAGCCAAAAACTCCCAGGAAACGGCACCAATGAAACCCGGCACTCCAAAGGCAAGCTATATATAGAAACAAAATATCAGCATTTTCCACATTTACACACAGCAATTTTGCGTCTTTGTACTCTGTGAAAAGAGCAGTGGTGGCATGAATTCATTTACATCAAGCCTTATATTCAGTCCGGAACACACTGTCTATGGGAAGCTTTGAGTTTAGTCAAAATGACAGATTAACTAACCCCACTCCGAAATCCATACTGAACGTGGTGAGCAAAGACAATGAGCGGGGACAGAGAGGTTAATGAAGCGAGGGTTTCTGGCTTCTTTTACAAGGCTCGAGCCAATGACTAAAGGATGTTTGCGGGAGCCGAGGAAGTGTTGGCTATGCTTTATTTTTCGTTATTGTCATTTTAAGAAGAATAATTTATCAAAGAATGCGGTATATATCTAAAAAAAAAATTCATAGGAAATAATGTCACCCATCTTCTCATGAGGGCCCAGAGTTGAGGTGTAAACATAGAAGCAAACAGAACGTTAGCGATGGAAAGCAAAATAATTTGTTTCTTTCCTTATCTACATATCATATACATTTTTATTTTATTTTACTTGATCATCTAACGCCATTAATTCCACAGAACTTAACAGACATTATCATCACTGTCCCCGTTGGGGCTCACAATCTAAATTCCCTATCACTCTGTCTTTGGAGTGTGAGGAGAACCCGGAGGAAACCCACGCAAACACGGGGAGAACATACAAACTCTTTGCAGATGTTGTTCTTGTTATTTATGAGCTTCGAATGCCACTATCTATGAAATCCACTAAAAAATAATAAGAGATTATCAGGGAAGAAAGGAAAATCGAGTTAGCCCCAGGAAACCTCCTTTGTGCATAAGTGGTGAGACACGAGATGTATCGATTATTATCATTAATGTTTTAGGTTTAAAATCTTGAAAATTATCATTCACTCTCTAGACGCAAAGGTGCAATAACTTGTAAGGAATCGCATACAAATACCTAAATTAGGAGTATGAAGGAGCGTATGACCAATAAGGCTATACAATTAGCCTTACAGTTGTATCCAAGGAACTGTAGTTCATGACCCTCAAAGAAATATTATCGATAAAGATGGTTTTGTCGCATTCTCTTCAGAACAGATCAAACGTGAGGGAGCTGTGAGTCTAGATTCCCAGAGAGGATTAGGATATCATCTACATCGTTGGTGAGGATGCATTTTTTATTGCCAAGGGCTATTTATACCATCCCTTGGGGGAAATTTATAAGATCCTTCTAGGACCCAGTGGCAGCCTTCCCCAGCTCTAGTTGACCCACCTGGACCGGGGTGTTTATAACTCCCAGCTTGCAGCTGGGAGATGCCAGTAATGTTTCCATTTCCCTGTTGAGGCTTGAAGCTCTAGAAGTCGGCTATCTTCCTCTTTGGTGCTTCTAGAGGATGTCTGTGTTTCTCTCTGAATCTAATGAAGCTAAGTGTTCCCCCTTGTCTATCCTCGTCTGTCTTTAGTTGTAGTGGGCAATGACTAGTTCCTATCCTGTCCTTCCCTATGCACGGCTTACTGCTAGGGTCAGTTACTGATTAGGTATCCTGCTTGGTGAGGATGACTCCTGCCTTGTACTGCTGCGACCCTCCTCATCTTAGCCCAGGACTCGCAGCATCGCCCCACTCCTGCTGCCAACTATCTGAAGCGGCAATCCTGCCTCCTATGATCCCACTGTACCGCCTAAACCCCAGTAAGCTACTTTCGGACTTTAAGATGCACCCCCATTTCCTCCCACATTTTTGGGGGAAAAAGTGTGTCTGAAAAATACAGTATGAGTATTTTTTATTATTTTTTTAAATGCTTTATTTTTAATAGGTCAAAAGGGGGGTGGTTTGAACCTGTGTTTTTTCATATTTTTACTGTAATTCACATTCCCCTTAGGGTACTTGAAGCATCGATTGTCAGATCACCTGTGCTATACAGTGGGTACGGAAAGTATTCAGACCCCTTTAAATTTTTAGCTCTTTGCTTCATTGCAGCTGTGACGCCCCAGGGTCCTGGTCATCACAGTGACATTGCTTTCCTCATGGGGATAGTGATGTTACGCTTGGAAGCGATGAAAGAGCTTCTTTATCAGGTAATCACAATGCATACAACATGTTCACACTCCAGGCCAGAAGGTGGAGCTCTAAGCCTGGTTTAGGATGAACTCCCCTACAAATACATTCTGATTTGGAGGGAAAGGGTTCAGAAAGTGAGAGACAGAGAAGAGAGCAGACCGACATAGAGTGTCAGAAGGTCTGAAGGGGTCCTGTAGTCCGAAGAACTACAGCCCCTGGAGAAAGAGACATGCAGAAGTACAGAACATCATTCAGTGAGCATGCAGGAGAGCAGTGCTAATGGCCGATGTTCACAGGAGAATCATCATGACAGGCATGGGGATCATCAGTAGATCCCTGGCTTTCATGGCAACCCATCGGTGCTTCGTGATCACATCATGAATGCCCCGATGGGTGGGTGGAATGACATACCCCTCTACCGGTGGGTGCCATATGCCGCTGTCAGAGATTGACAGCAGGATTTAACATGTTAACAGCCATGGGCAGAGCTCGATTCCACCTTCGGCTTTTAGAGGCACATGATGGCTGATTAAATCGGCCATCATGTGCAGGGAAAAATATAAGCTGAGCATGCGAGCTCACATAAAAGGCAGGGACACAACATATGATGTAAATATACATCAAAGGTCATGAAGGGGGTAAGTTTAGTAACTGAACAACATCCAGAGATATCCATGGGCTGCAGAGAGGACCTACCAGGAGACCATACCTACTAGGCTCAACCACACACACAGAGACACACACAGAGAGAAACACAGACTCGCGCACAACACCGACTTAACACCATTCTCTCTTCTCTTCAGTCCTTCATACTACCGTAGAGTAAAGGGCTTATGGTGTCATCACGGTCACATGACTCGTCACATGATCGTGATGTCACCAAAGGTCCTGAAGTCTCGCATAGTGCAAGTCCTGTGGAGACATCATGGTCACATGATCGTGATGTCCCAAAGGTCCCGAAACAGTCTCCACATCGGAAGCTTCATTGATAATGCAATCATCAGTGAAGCTCCTGTTGCAGATGCTTGGGGGAGGCCATGGGCAATTTCCTACTTTTATCCCTAACGCTTCCCCTCCATGTATTAGACACTTATGGCACATGCTTCTCTCCCTCCTCTGATTTATCTCTGATAAGTAGGGGTGACTGTTAACTTCACAACTCTTCTTCTTCCTGCAGGTACCATGCCTAGTTGGCATATTGATCATTGGGTGATTGGGACCTAAAACAGGTGCTCATGATCTCACTAATAGCAAATGTTATAAGAGCAGGATCTGGGTGTTGGGGAAACACAATCACCAGCAGAATAATGGACACAAACATAAGTCAGATCGCGAAACATCAAACAACTGCATAACATGCAGGCGGAACTCACATAAAATGCTATAAAATAAAAAGATGGAACCCAAACACTAAAACAAGAACTATATAAAAAATCCCAGTATTGTTTTCAGCTTTAAGCATCAATAAATGATATTCACATTTTTTTGTTTGACTTTTTTTTTAACATAAAGCTTTTTATTTAATTAAGTGAAGAAAGCTTGTCAGTTTCGTCTAATTATAATCCACATGAAACGATTAGTTTTTCATATTGGTACATTTTTATCATCACTGCTGCAGAAATATTCCGAGTTCCTTTGTCTCCATTGACGTAGGAGACTGTGAAATCTTTAACATGAATGGCGCCAAGTATGACTGAAGTCGCTATCTGGAATAAATCACTATTCCTTATGACGTGGTTGAGTAACCTTCAGGTGCAAGAAACCCAGCTATTTATATTTGTAGTGAAACCTAAAACCTTGTCATGTCTTTTTTTTCCTAACACAGTCTTATGTCAGCAAATGTCCAGGTGGCCGAGATCTATAAAGGAGTGGAGAGTTACCCGTGCCAGCTGTTAGGGGACTTTCTCAATTTTTGCTCTTGTTGAAAACTGTTATATCTTTAGAAAAGCAGCAGGAGCAGGTGTCTGGCTGGCTGGCGGAGAGAGAGGAAGCTACATTGTGATCGCTGCTGACTCCAAACTGCACCTGGAGAGCAGGAAAGCATGCATGGAATTAAAAACGGGGTCGAGTAGGGTCTGTATTGTAAAATATACCTGCGACTATTGGAAAGAATTAGTATTTCAGTAAAGGGAATATAACAGGTTGCACATTTGGTGCGGCTTTTTCCCACGACGTACAGCGTGTCGACAGCAAAATCCATACCAAAACCTGCATCTGTTACACGCTGATTTTGTTTCCGATTACTCTCAAATTTGGACCTTTCAATTAGGACTCATTCAGACATCCGTTTTTTTTCAGGCGAGCTCAGAGAATGAAGCTCCATAGACTGGAGTAGCAGCCAACGCCAGTTTTCAAGCTGCGTTCCGCGAGAACGAGCAGTGACGACAGTAAGGTTACTGCAGTTTACAGCTGCCAGGTCACATAGAGGGCAGCGCAAGAGCCAGAATGCTGAGCGGTTATGTTAGCACTCATCATTCCGGCTCTCGTGCTACGAAGCGTGAGACCTGGCAACTGTGAACTTTACCGGCCGGTCATCACAGAAGTCGAGTTCTCGCAGAGTGCAGCGTGAAAACCAGCATTGGCTGCTGTTCCAATCTATGGATCTGCGTTCTCTGAATGGGGGTTCCATACACTGGACGAAGAAGACGGTGATCGTAGTGAGACCTCCAGTATGAATTTTTTTTTTTTAAATAAATGGGTGTAAGAGGGAAATTCACGGGGAGTGATTTTTACAAATAAAGGACTTTTGTGTGAAAGTTTATTTCTTTTTACTATGCGGTTAGTAATGGGGGTGTCTGACAGACACCTCTCCATTACTAACCCCAGGGCTTAATGTTAGAGACAGCAGCTGACATCAACCCCACAAACCCATTACCCCGATTGCCAATGCACCAGGGCAATCAAGAAGAGCCGAGGCTAAGAGCAAAAATTGGTGCGTCTAATGGATGCGCAATTCTGGGGCAGTTAGGCTAGGAAGGGGCCAATATCCGTGGACCTTCTCAACCTATTAATATCAGCCCACAGCTGTCTGCTTAGCCTTTGCTGGTTATTAAAAATAAGAGGGATCCCCTGTCATTTTTGTTTAGGGTCCCCCTTTGTAATAACCAGTAAAAGCAAAGCAAATAGTTGTGAGCTGATATTAATAGGCTGGGAAGGTCCATGGTTATTGAGTCCTTCCCAGCAAAATAAGACTTGCTTTACCCTTGGCTAGTTGCTAAAAAAAGGGGGGACCCCATGCCATTTTTTTTCTTTTTTTTATTTATAGGTAATTACATATACAGTAAACTACACACACACTAATATCTCACGGATATCTTTCTATCTATCGCATTTATCTATTCTGTCAATATATTTATTGTATTTTTCTGGTCTATATATTGTTTATCTATTCTATTTATTTATATATAATATTGCTTTATTAGTTTGAAAACTAGTATTAAATTACATAGAGAATTACAGTATGTAAAACATGATGTTAAAACCGCATTGCATACAGATGTCATATGAATGTTAGTTGAGAAAAAATGCATTGTAATCGCATGTCACTGGTCCTACTTTTCTGGACCAACATCGGACCGATTTTTTGGACACTAGTGTGATTCCAGCCTTATAGTTATTATTGGTATATTCTCTAATTACTGTTATGCACTTTATAGAGATGATTGGAAAGTTTGAAAGTCAACTTTACCAAATTTTCCTCAAAAATATAATTTGCGGAGATTAATTTTCATGAATCTCAGTCCAAAAAAATGTTCAAAATTTGATCAAGTCATCTATAGCACTATATATTTATGAGCTCTAGCACCTTTGTTAAATGTAGGGATTCATTAGTCAGTGTTGTCAAGGTTTACATTGTAACAGATGTGCTATACCGTGTTATTGGATAGATACAAAGTTTTCGGTCTTTTTTACATTTTTAGTAGTCTTGTAATTGTTTTGTAATTTGTTATTAAATAAACTTTATCTTTTATCCCATCTTCTATTAGTTGCTGAATACACAACATACAGGCCCCATTTTATCAAACAAGCTTCACCATAATTATTGCATGAAATAGTTTGAAATGTTTCAAAATGTCATAAGATTTATCTTTTTCTTTGTGCCAGTCCAGCTCTGACATTTTTTGAAAAGTGAGCTTGATGTCATCAGAAGGGGCAAAGCTGAGCGTGTGACAAATTAATCATAGTTTGAATCTCAAAAGAGGAATAAATTAGGACAGAAATATGCTATACATAAAGCTATGTTCTATAGTCTCTGGATCCAAGATTGGTGTATTTTCAATTCTAAAGAAGGGCCGCATATTGCATTCAGTGCATACATTCAAATATGAGAGTGAAAATGCCCTTAACACATATAAATGTACCCATTGTGACATAGTCACTTGTAAAATGCTGGAGGGGAGATATGTTTAATTACGCCTAATGGCACCAGTGATATAAGACCTAGAGTTTTTCCTCCAACACAGTAAATGTTTTGAGGGGTTAAGATAATTAACATAATGGGCTGGCTTTAATGTGGACATCCATAGAGTGGGTGGGAGGATGTCCACCTTATATCCTACCCAGGATGTGGTCTGGGGCTTAATTAGCTGGCCTCCAAAGGCAGCACTGCTCAGTTCCTGGAGAGGAACACTTCAGAGAAGTGTTTTTTTCTATGCCTGAACCATGGGTCTTGCTAACCTTGAGTGGGCTGATCCTCACTAATACGACTGTACTTAGTGCTACCCTTTTGTTTGCCCAGAGGACATGTATATTTTGTGATTCAGCTTGGTTTATGCCGATCTAATTAATTAAGTGCATTCCTAAAGCCTCAGTGCTCCCGTGTCTACCTCCGTGTGCAGCCGAGTGAGCTGATCTACCACACCATAGACATGGACCTTGTGGATGTCAAAAGCCAGGTTGTGATGCTCTGGTCAACTGGCCTTGTAATCTTCCTAAGCTTGTTGTTACCTTCTCTCTGTGCGTGGCACAGGTGGGGTAGTCGGCTTGGGAAGATGAAGCCAGGTTTTGAACCTCCTGTCAACTGACTCATGTACCTGAATGGACTGTCATCTTTCTACACTTGTCATTACCTCCTCTCAGTGTGCATGACACAAATGGGATAGTCAACCCTGGAAGCTCTGAAGTAACAGCTGCTGTTATCCCGGAGGGTCAGCGGAATGGTGAGATTCTGTAATGTGCACCATATTGGGGTATTTTGCTGGGACTGTTCTATGTGCTATCTGCCTGTTTTGTGGTTCAATAAAGCAATGCCACACTGTTTTATCATCACATTTTGTTGTCTGTGTAGTGTTAGGCCCACGTTAAAAGGAGAGCGGTCCATGCTGTTTCGGTTAGCGGACTAGGGCATCCGCTGACCCCCCGTGTCTCCAAAACGCCCCATTCTCATCATAGATAAGTGGGCTCACATTGAATGCACGTAACTATCATGTTAGGGCCTGAAGATGTTGTTATGAACATGATACTACCTGCAATATCATCCAGCATGATCGGTTTGTCAGCAATTTAGTGATGGTCTGGGCCAGTGGCGGACACTGACAGCTTTGGGCCCCTGTGCAAGAAATGTGTCTGGGCCCCCCTCCCTGCCCAGCATCATACCTCCCAACTTTTGAAGATGGGAAAGAGGGACAAAGCAACGCGCGCCGCGGCAAATTTTAGGCCATGCCTCTGGCCACACCCATTCATAACTAGTCACACCCATATCCACGTCCCAACCACACCCATTTAGCACTGCTGATCACACTTTCATAAAGAATAATTATAAATAAAAAAATATGGCCACACAGTGCTCCATACTGTATAATGGCCACACATGATGGTCAATACTGTATAATGACCGCAGATAATGCTCCATACTGTATAATGACCGCACATGATGCTCCATACTGTATAACTGTATAATGGCCACACATGATGCTCCATACTGTATAATGACCGCACATGATGCTCCATACTGTATAATGACCGCACATGATGCTCCATACTGTATAATGGCCGCACATGATGCTCCATATTGTATATTGACCGCACATGATGCTCCATACTGTATAATGACCGCACATAATGCTCCATAATGTATAATGATCCCACATGATGCTGCATACTGTATAATGGCCACACATGATGCTCCATACTGTATATTGACCGCACATGAGGCTCCATACTGTATAATGACCGCACATGATGCTCCATACTGTATAATGACCGCACATAATGCTCCATACTGTATAATGACCGCACATAATGCTGCATACTGTATATTGACCGCACATGATGCTCCATACTGTATAATGACCGCACATAATGCTCCATAATGTATAATGACCGCACATGATGCTGCATACTGTATAATGGCCGCACATGATGCTCCATACTGTATAATGACCGCACATGATGCTCCATACTGTATAATGACCGCACATGATGCTCCATACTGTATATTGACCGCACATGATGCTCCATACTGTATAATGACCGCACATGATGCTCCATACTGTATAATGACCGCACATGATGCTCCATACTGTATATTGACCGCACATGATGCTCCATACTGTATAATGACTGCACATGATGCTCCATACTGTATATTGACCGCACATGATGCTCCATACTGTATAATGACCGCACATGATGCTGCATACTGTATAATGGCCACACATGATGCTCCATACTGTATATTGACCGCACATGAGGCTCCATACTGTATAATGACCGCACATGATGCTCCATACTGTATAATGACCGCACATGATGCTCCATACTGTATAATGACCACACATGATGCTCCATACTGTATGATGACCACACATGACGCTCCATACTGTATAATGACTGCACATGATGCTCCATACTGTATAATGACTGCACATGATGCTCCATACTGTATGATGACCACACATGACGCTCCATACTGTATAATGACCGCACATGATGCTCCATACTGTATAATGACTGCACATGAGGCTCCATACTGTATATACTGTGCACTGTACTATGTGCACATATATAGTGTTATATACACTGAGCACTGACCATTATAATATACTATATTATAATGTGAGTTCCTGCAGCCTGGTCAGTGCTCAGTGCACATAACACTATATATGTGCACATAGTACAAATATATATCTGATATATAATGTGGGATGTCCTGGAGCCGGGCTCAGGGTCACACAGTGCAGGGTGAGGATCACTGTGACTTATTGCTGCAGCTTCAGCTTACATGCAGATCGGGTGACGCTGGAGCCGAGACCTTATCTGTATGTAAACTTAAGGTGGTGCAATAAATCTCACAGTACAGAGAGATCCTCTACAGAAAGCAGATAAGAAAGCAGGAGTGAAGCCCGTCACATACCTCCTGCCCGGGACCCCATGGCTTTCTACTAACTTCATCTCTCCTCTCCGGCGCGCAGGTGACGTCAGATCAGCAGACACACAGGCTCCTGCTGTGTCTGCAATAGGAGGATGCCGGCCGACACGGCACTTGTACACTGCTAAGTGCGGGGCCTGCACCGATCTACTGCAGCAGCAGAAAGCCGGGCCCCTGTATGTCCCTGCCTGCAAGGGCCCCCCTCCACCTCCGGGCCCCGGTGCGGCTGCACCGGTTGAACCGGCGGTGGGTCCTCCCCTGGTCTGGGCAGTCATATCCTTGGATGATCACACAAAGGCCACTTGAAAGCCAGCAGTACCCTGACAAATATTGAGTACTGGGATGAAATCATCAGGGCTATTGTAAGATCTGACACTGGTACAGTGGACCCTATGTTCCTCATGGTGCAGGCTGATACCCACCACACATGGCCAGAGTGTGTATGCAGTCCCTAGATGGTAAAGCCATGGATGTATTGATGCAACCTAACTTCTTCTAGACTTGAATCCAGGTGAGAACCTATAATAATAATAATAATAATAATTTTATTTATATAGCGCCAACATATTCCGCAGCGCTTTACAACTTATAGAGGGGACTTATACAGACAACAGACATTACAGCATAACAGAAATCACAGTTCAAAACAGATACCAGGAGGAATGAGGGCCCTGCTGCTCGCAAGCTTACAATCTATGAGGAAAAGGGGAGACACGAGAGGTGGATGGTAACAATTGCTTTAGTTATTTGGACCAGCCATAGTGTAAGGCTCGGGTGTTCATGTAAAGCTGCATGAACCAGTTAACTGCCTAAGTATGTAACAGTACAGACACAGAGGCTATTAACTGCATAAAGTGTATGAGAACATGATGGAGGAACGTGATTATGTTGTTGTTTTTTATTAATAGGCCACACAGGGATAATTAGGTTAATGCGTTGGGGCGGTAGGCCAATCTGAACAAATGAGTTTTTAGTGCACGCTTAAAACTGTGGGGATTGGGGATTAATTGTATTAACCTAGGTAGTGCATTCCAAAGAATCGGCGCCGCACGTGTAAAGTCTTGGAGACGGGAGTGGGAGGTTCTGATTATTGAGGATGCTAACCTGAGGTCATTAGCAGAGCGGAGGGCACGGGTAGGTTGGTAGACTGAGACCAGAGAGGAGATGTAGGGTGGTGCTGAGCCATGGAGTGCTTTGTGGATGAGGGTAGTAATTTTGTACTGGATTCTGGATTGGATGGGTAGCCAGTGTAATGACTGGCACAAGGTAGAGGCATCGGTGTAACGGTTGGCGAGGAATATGATCCTGGCAGCAGCATTCAGGACAGATTGGAGCGGGGAGAGTCTGGTAAAAGGTAGGCCAATTAGTAGAGAGTTACAATAGTCCAGACGAGAATGAATAAGTGAGACAGTAAGAGTTTTTGCAGAGTCGAAAGTAAGAAAAGGGCGAATTCTGGAAATGTTTTTGAGATGCAGATAAGAAGAGCGAGCCAGTGATCGGATGTGGGGGGTGAATGAAAGCTCGGAATCAAGGATGACTCCAAGGCAGCGGGCATGTTGCTTTGGAGTAATGGTGGAACCGCACACAGAGATGGCAATGTCGGGCAAAGGTAGGTTTGTAGAGGACCTCTGGGACATTACATATTAGTGCGTATGACTGGGCCAAATTTGAAACAACGTGTCCTGGAGCTCACTGGTATCTTGATCCATGTCATAGAGGACACTCTCCAGGACACCATCTGCGTTCTCATCAGGAGCATGGCTAGAAGTTGTCTTGAGTGGCTTGACTGTGGCATCCATACACAGTACTGAATCACAATATGAGTTGCCTTGATGAAATTAACACAGATTGGATCCACCTTTGATTTCAATTTTTTACTTTGATTTTCAGGGTGATTTGGAATCCAGCCTTCAGTGGGTTGATGATTTCGGTTTCCATTGATTGTTGGTACACCATTTTGTTCTCAATATTATACAGTTTATATCACATAGATCTTTTCTTCATCAAAATCCAATGCGTGGTCTACCTGTTCCCTTAGTTTTGTGAGCAGTGTGGTTGCAAACTGTTTGTCAGAGGCATCTGTTGGAGGTTTATGTCCAGAGTATTGCTTGCATGTCAAAGGGATGTTTTCTAATGGATTTTGTTCAAGGAATTTTTACAAATGGATATGTTTAATGTGAATTGATTAATAATTTATTAAGTGGATGAATAAATGGACTAATGTTGCACTAATGGCCTAGGGACATGCAAATTTACATCACTGATTGTTGGGGTAACAGAAGTATATGCTGTGCCTATAACAATCCTTGTGTATATCAAGGGCGCTATAGCAATATTTAGCATCAGGATCAGTTCGCCTACCTAGCCAAGGCACAGTAGCTTGTTTGTATCACCCTCAAGTACTTAGAACGTGCCTTTTCGGACCCTGCTAGGCACATTGGACTAGATATCAAAAAATACAGAAAGAAGATGACCTATTCCATTATGTTCCAGTCTGATACTGGCGGTTTAGTTCAACCTTGTTGGGTAGCATTTTCAATATGGTGCAATTGAATTTAAGGAGGACAATTTTAGAACAAAGCGTTTGATCTTTTGACCTTTGGGATTTAGGATAGACCTTGCATCTACAGAAATGACAGAGACGTGATAATTTGCTTCTATTCATGGTGGGGTTCATAGGGTCACTTTGATCTAGCTAAAAATAACAAAAAAGTAAACTGCTTAATTAATCTCATTAATTAAAATTATATGATGAAATGACAATTTTAATTTGCACAGCATTTTACCTTTAATGAGAGGATCTATTTTGTTTTACGCCATCAGATGCTGAGAGTCATAGCATTTTTGGGAATTTTTCTGTTATTGTAACTGGATGAGAAATTGTATTTTGCAGAAACAGTTTTAGCTTTCAGTGGTATTATTTTAAATTGATTAGGACTTATTGAATATTTATTATTCAATTTTAGAAGCGAAATATGGGCTGGTATGAGGAACAACAACCCTGGCTAACAGACTCAAAGACATGGCAGACTGGAGATTTTTGCAAGTGCAATTGCAATCAATCAGCTGGTGAGGTGATAGAGAAAGCCCACTTCTACTGTCAATCTTAGGGAACTCCAAGCCCAGCCATTGAAGCAAGACTTTGGCTGATTGCTTGGTGCCCTGGCACAGTGTGGAAAGGGGTTAATTCCAGGTCATAATTCCAGAATTTTTCCATTGGGTAAGCATGAGAAAAAGGGCATCCATCATTGTTGGGCTTCAAATAGTTTCAGGAGCAATGAATATGAGTTCAATACCCAAGGCCCGTGAAGTATTTGCTGTTTTGTAGAAACAAGTAACATTATTAAGCGGATATCTCATCTAATTTTCTTCTGTAGGGCTGGGTCAAACTTTAGAAAAATTGTCTCCCAGGAAAATCCTACATTTGACACTGCCGGTCTAAAATACACCAGACCCCAAGAATGCAGTTGCAGCTGTTATACCTATTGTTAAGTCCCACATATACATTAAAAGGCTGTCGGCAAGACATAGGTTTGGTTGTGTGTTAGGCCGGCAGCTATCTCAGCCCTCCCTGCCATGCACGGGAACGCATGCTAGGCCAAGCACTCCTGTGTTCTCTATGAGGAAAACGCCGGCATACATCTCGGGCAGTAGTTTGTCAAAGGAAGAACAAAAGGATCAAAAGGTAGTTTGAAATCAGACATGCCGGATCCTTATCTCCTCCAGCAATCGTCTGGGGTCCCATACACATTAGACTGTCAGACTTGGTGGGTTCAACCAACATTAATCTAATACATATGGGGGGCTTTATTCATTGTTATTTTAGAGAAGATTTTTATAAAAAGACGATATTACTTGGTGTCGGGCAGATATACTCTGGTAATGAGAGGGTTACAGATAAGTCACTTAAAATAGCATCTGTAGCACATGAATTGGCGCCGAGTCCCACAATATTGTGGACTAATGATATGTGTACAGGCACCTGCTGCCAATAGTATCACTTCATTTCATGCTCAGGAAGCTCGCAAACAGCAGGAATGAAAACATAAGCATTTCTGGCCAATTGAGCTGGCTGGGAAAAACATTCAGGTAGCAAAAAAGGAAATGGAATACAAACAATGCGCAAATCACTTGGACAGTATTGTAATGTGCGGTGAAGACGTTCAGCTGAGGAAACTTGAAAGATTCTTCTATAATCCTCTCGCTCCGAGAACTGCTGTCTCTTGTTTGGCAGAAAGTTTTATAAACTTGAAGTTAGTTTGGATTCTTTCTAGACACACTACTCCAAATGTTCAAGTGGAATCAAATAATTTTATGTCATATTTTAATTGCGGCAAATTAATCCTAAATTTTATGAAGTTAATTATTGAAAAGTATTTTTTTTGCTAAATATGTTTATAAAAGATATCAGAAGAACACGAGCTAACACAGGACAAGCTTTAGGCTTGTGTCAGACTCGATAATCACCCAGAGTGCACGGGAAGGTTCTGGAAGTGTCCTGCAACCACTCAGCCAGGATATACAGGGACTTTTCAGTGGTAAATGGGTAATCAAGACCTTTGAGCCTGCCAGCAAAGTTTTTCAGGCACTCAAAAATAACTATATTTTTAACCTTTTCAGGAAATTCTACTTTTCTGGAGATTTTTTTGTAGAGTTTTCTTTTTTTGGATGCTGTTTTGAGAAGTTTTGGAAAAGATTGCATTACAATCTTTTGATTTGTATGGGCACAAGAGTGGCTCAGTGGTTAGCACTGTTACCTTGCCATGCTGTGGCCCTGGGTTCAAATCCGACCAAGGACAACATCTACAAGCAGTATGTATGTTCTCCTGTGTTTGGTGGGTTTCTTCAAGGCTCTTCAAAGAAGTACTGATAGGGAATGTAGATTGAATCAATATGATTGAAACCTTAATTGAACCCCACCATAAGTTGTCTTTTGTACAGCAGCAACTGTGCAGGATTTGTGTGTTTTAAAATCATGTTTCTATACAATATGAAAGGCATGTATATGAGGGGTGTTCAATAAGTTATCTAGCCTCCTTCAAGCACAAGAAGCTCAGGCAAGGGTCTACAATCGGTCCGCGAGACAGACAGTTTAGCCCTGGAGACTGGGTGTTGGTGTTTATCCCCACAGTGGACAGTAAGTTCCTGGACAACTGGCAAGAGCCATACGAGGTGGTCGGAAAATTGAGTGACGTCAAATACAAGGTCCACCAGCCAGGAAGAAGATAGCAATATCAGGTGCACCACATTAACCTGCTCAAACCATGGCAAGACAGGGAACCAGTGGAAGCTATGTTCCTAGGGGCCAATCCTGAAAGCACAGTTGAGGATGTCATGGAGGCAGAGACACTATCACCAGCCCAGAAGCAACAGTGCCGAATGCTGCTTCAGCAGAACCATTACCTGTTTTCGTAGTTGCCAGGTTGTACGCAGGTTGTGGAGCATGAAAGTTTTAGGGAACTGCATGTGAGGGTGAACCAAAAGCCGTATCAGATTCCCGAAGCCTGCCGCGAGGTGACCGCCAAGGAGGTGAGGAGAATGTTGAGCCTGGGTATTATCGAGGAATCAAAGAGCGGCTGATCCAGCCCCATTGTCCTTGTGCCGAAGCCGGATAGAGAGTGGCGTTTCTGTAATGACTACAGAAAGCTGAACGAGGTGTCCAAGTTCGACGCATATCCAATGCCCCTGGTCGATGAGCTCAATGAGAGGCTAGGGTCAGCCAGATATATCACCACCCTCTACCTAACCAAAGTGTTCTGGCAAATTCTCCTGTCTCCTAGTGCCAAGGAGAAGACGGCCTTTTCTACACCTGATGGGTGCTTCCCGTATACCAGGATGCGGTATGGTCTGCAGGGAGCCCCAGCTACCTTCCAGAGGGCCATGGACTGGATCCTAGCCTCTCACAAAAAGTACACCACAGCTTACCTGGACAACATTGTGATCTTCAGTCTAGATTGGGGGAAGTCATATACAGAAAGTCCAGATGGTACTGGATGCGCTAAGGAAGGCAGTTCTTTACCATAACCCCAAAAATGTGGGCCATGGGGAAAGAAAAGGCAAAATACTTGAACTATATAGTTGGAAGGGGGGAAATCAAGCCCTAAGTAAATAAGCTAGAGTCAATTCAGAATTCACAACCAGTCTCCAAAAAGCAGGTTAGGGTGTTTCTGGGAATAGATGGATACTATCAGCAATTTATTCTGAATTTCTCCATGATGGCCACCCCACTGACTGATCTTCTTAAAGGCACAAAGACTTCAATAGCAAATGGTTCTCTAAAGTGGAGATGGCCGGTCTTGATCGCACTGGACTTCACTAAGAAGTTCATGGTCCAGATGGATGCTTCAGAGGTCGAGTTGGGGGGGCTGGGTTGTCCCAGGAAGTAAATGGGAAAGAACATCCCATCCTATACTTAAGGAGAAAGCTTTCTCCCGGTGAGAAAAATACGCCACCGTTGAAAAAGAGTGCTTAGCCATCAAATGGGCAATTGACATGCTGAGGTAGTACCTGTTAAGCCAGAAGTTTAGGTTAGTGTCAAACCATGCACCCCTGAGATGGATGAGGGAAAGGAAGGGGGAAGAGTACTCGGGTGACTAGGTGGTTTCTGGCTTTCAAGGACTTCAGCTTACACGTGGAGCATAGGCCAGGGAAACCACATGGTAACAGATGCCCTGTCCAAACATCCCTGCTTAGAGAGTATAGGTGTCAAAACCCCAGGGTTTGGGCACAGGGGAGGAGGGGGTGTGACAAAGTCACTGGTAAAGTGATGTAGGGGAGATATGCCTTACTGCGGCTATTGGCTACAGTGATTTGAAACACAGAAGTTTGCTCCATCTCACTATGTGTTGAGAGAGGTTAATCGGCTGTATTAGGGGCTAGGTTTTTGAGGACAACCATAGAGCAGGTGGAAGGTCACCTTATCTCCACCCCAAAGTATAGTCTGAGGTTTAAATAGTTGGCCTCCTAAGGCATTCAATGTTTAGTGTGTATGGAGAGACAAACTCCAGAGAAGTGTTCGCTCTTGGGCTAACCTAAACCGTGTTTTTGCTAAACCCCGAGAGGGTGGATCCCCACTACCACAAGGACTGTGCTTTACGTTACCACTGTTTTATTTTCCTGTTTTTGCCCAAAAGGGCCATATTTATTTTGACTTTACTATGTTTTATGTTGCATGTTGTATTCTCACCCATCCCTTGTAGATTGTGAGCCTTCGCGGGCAGGGTCCTCTCTCCTCCTGTACCAGTTATGACTTGTATTATTTAAGATTATCGTACTTGTTTCTATTATGTATACCCCTCCTCACATGTAAAGCGCCATGGAATAAATGGCGCTATAACAATAAATAATAATAATAATATAAAATAAACCAGTGAAGATCTTAAAGAGGCAGTGGTCCCGTGTCTACCTCCGTGTACAGCAGAGTGAGTCGATCTATCTACAAGTGCTTCTCACTAAATTAGAATATCAAAAAGTTATTTTATTTCAGTTCTTCAATATAAAAAATGAATCTCATATATTATATAGAGTCATTACAAACAGAGTGATCTATTTCTAGTGTTTATTTCTGTTAATGTTGATGATTATGGCTTACAGCCAATGAAAACACAAAAGGCATCTCAGTAAATTAGAATAATTAACAAAAAACACCTGCAAAGGCTTCCTAAGCATTTAAAAAGGTCCCTTAGTCTGTTTCAGTAGGCTCCACAATCATGGGGAAGACTGCTGACTTGGCAGATGTCCAGAAGGCAGTCATTGACACAGTCCACAAGGAGGGTAAGCCACAAAAGGTCATTGCTAAAAAAAAAGCTGGCTGTTCACAGAGTGTTGTATCCAAGCATATTAATGAAAAGTTGAATGGAAAGAAAAAGTGTGGTAGAAAAAGGTGAACAAGCAACCAGGATAACCGCAGGCTTGAAAGGATTGTTAAGAAAAGGCAATTCAAAAATTTGGGGGAGATTCAAAAGGAGTGGACTGCTGCTGGAGTCATTGCTTCAAAAGCCACCACACACAGACGTATAAAGGACATGAGCTACAAGTGTCGCATTTCTTGTGTCAAGCCACTAATGACCAATAGACAACACCAGAAGAGTCTTACCTGGGCCAAGGAGCAAAAGAACTGGACTGTTGCTCAGTTGTCCAAGGTGTTGTTTTCAGATGAAAGTAAATTTTGCATTTCATTTGGAAATCAAGGTCCCAGAGTCTGGAGGAAGAGTGGAGAGGCCACAATCCAAGCTGCTTCAGGTCTAGTGTGAAGTTTCCACAATCAGTGATGGTTTGGGGAGCCATGTCATCTGCTGGTGTAGTTTCACTGTGTTTTATCAAAACTAAAGTCAGCGCAGCCATCTACCAGGAAACTTTAGAGCACTTCAAGCTTCCATCTGCCGACAAGCTTTTTGGAGATGGAAATTTCATTCTCCAGCAGGACTTGGCACCTCACCACACTGCCAAAAGTACCAATACCTGGCTTAAAAACAACATTATCACTGTGCTTGATTGGCCATCAAATTCGCATGACCTTAATTCCATAGAGAATCTATGGGTTATTGTCAAGAGGAAGATGAGACACCAGACCCAACAATGCAGATGAGCTGAAGGCTGCTATCAAAGCAACCTGGGCTTCCATAACCCCTCAGCAGTGCCACAGGTCGATCGCCTCCATGCCACGCCGCATTGATGCAGTAATTGATGCAAAAGGTGCCCCAACAAAGTTTTGAGTGCATTTACTGAACATAAAGCTCTGGAAAAAATTAAGAGACCACTGCAAAATTTTTACTTTCTCTGATTTTTCTCTTTATAGATATATTTTTGAGTAAAATGTAAACTGTTCTTTTATTCTATAAATTTCTGACTAGGGTTGAGTGACTTATTTTTATAGGATCGGGTCGGGTTTCACGAAACCCCACTTTCTCAAAAGTCGGGTCGAGTGAAATCGGCCGATCCTATAAAAAAGTCGGGGTCGGACGAAACACGAAACCCAATGCAGTGCAATGGGATACTATGGTTCCCAGGGTCTGAAGGAGAGGAAACTCTCCTTCAGGCCCTGGGATCCATATTTAAGTGTAAAATAAAGAATTAAAATAAAAAATATTGATATACTCACCTCTCCGACGCAGCCTGGACATCGCCGCTGGTAACCAGTATCTTCCGTTCCTAAGAATGGCGCTTGAAAGACCTTTCGATGACGTCACGGCTTGTGATTGGTCGCGGCCGCCCACGTGACCGCTCAGCGACCAATCACAAAGCCGTGACGTAATTTTCAGGTCCTAAATTCCTCATTCTAGGAATTTAGGACATGAGAATTACGTCACGACTTTTGATTGGTCGCTGAGCGGTCACGTGGGCCGCCGCGACCAATCACAAGCCGTGACGTCATCGAAAGGTCCTTCACACGCTCATTCTTAAGAAGGAAGGCTGCCGGAAAGAAGCCGAGGGTGAGTATATTCCTTTTAGGTATATACTCACCCTCGGACACGCCCTGCTTCTTTCCGGCAGCCTTCCTTCTTAAGAATGAGCGTGTGAAGGACCTTTCGATGACGTCACGGCTTGTGATTGGTCGCGGTGGCCCACGTGACCGCTCAGTGACCAATCAAAAGCCGTGACGTAATTCTCATGTCCTAAATTCCTAGAATGAGGAATTTAGGACCTGAAAATTACGTCACGGCTTTGTGATTGGTCGCTGAGCGGTCACGTGGGCGGCCGCGACCAATCACAAGCCGTGACGTCATCGAAAGGTCTTTCAAGCGCCATTCTTAGGAACGGAAGATGCCGGTTACCAGCGGCGATGTCCAGGCTGCATCGGAGAGGTGAGTATATCAATATTTTTTATTTTAATTCTTTATTTTACACTTAAATGTGGATTCCGATACCGATTTCCGATATCGCAAACATATCGGAACTCGGTATCGGAATTCCGATACCAGATTTAGAAGATCGCCGACCTCATGGCCGACCCCACACAGGGGTCGGGTCAGGTTTCATGAAACCCGACTTTGCCAAAAGTCGGCGACTTCTGAAAATGGCCGACCCGTTTCGCTCAACCCTATTTCTGACAACATGTCTCTGAATTTCCAAGCAATACATTTTGTATTTTCTTTCTGAAAAGGAGAAGTGGTCAAAATTTAAAAAAACAAAACAGTGCTTTCAGACCTCAAATAATGCTAAGAAAACAAGTTCATAATAATTTAGAAACAACAATACTAATATTTTAACTCAGGTTGAGTTCAGAAATCAATATTTTGTTAAATAACCATGATTTTTAATTGCAGCTTTCATGTGTCTTGGCATGCTTTCCATCAGTCTTTCACACTGATTCTGGCGCAAAAATTTAAGCAGTTCTTCTTTGTTTGATGGCTTGTGACTATCCATCATCCTCTTGATTACATTCCAGAGGTTTTCAATGGGGTTCAGGTCTGGAGATTGGGCTGCCCATGACAGGGTTTTGATGTGGTGGTCTCTTAATTTTTGCTAGAGCTGTACATTCAGTAGGCCAATATTTCAGATTTTAAAATCATTTTTCAAGCTGGTGTTCTAATTTACTGAGATAATGACTTTGGGGTTTTCATTGGCTGTAAGCCATAATCATCAACATTAACAGAAATAAACACTTGAAATAGATCACTCTGTTTGTAATGACTCTATATAATATGAGTTTCACTATTTGTGTTGAAGAACTGAAAATGAATTAACTTTTTGATGATATTCTAATTTAGTGAGAAGCACTTATATATATATATATATATATATATATATATATATACACACACACACACACACACACACACACACACACACACACACACACACACACACACAATCTTATATTACAACTCAATTTATTGCATTGTTGCACAATTGTATTTATTACTTTTTGACATTACTGGGAGGTCTGAGTAGACATTTTTCAGTGTAGTTAAAATTGAATTATTCTTTAACAATCCCGATATTGCACTAAAATGCCCTTATTTGTGATTACTGAAGCAGGAATGTAATTTCAGCCTTGCAAATTATATATAAATTAATGCCTCTGGTACCTTACAGGCGCATTTCCATCTTAGTAAATGATGGCATATCGCTAACGTACGTTATCCATTAACCCCTTCCCACCGTCATCAATTTCCATTTTGTGCTTTTGTTTTTTCCTCTCTTTCCAATAGTCTTAACTTTTTTGTCTATCAACATAGCTATATGATGGCTGTTTTTTCTTGCAGGATAAGAAGTGGTTTTAAATAATATGATTAATTTTAACATGAAATTAATCATAAAATAGAAAATTCTGCGGTGAAATCGCATAAAAAACAAACTAATTGTGAAATTGTTCTCTTGAGTTTTTTTTATTGCAGCATGATTCTTCACGTGAGTATGATTATGGAGATTGCAAATGTGTATGCCTTTTAATTTTTTTTGCGGTGAAATAAATTCAGAATTTTGGAAAAGAAAAAAAAAGCTATTTGATTTGTGTCGCCATTTTCTGACACCCATATCTTTATCTTCCCATCGATGCAGCTCTGTAAGGGATTGTATTTTGGGAGACGAGTTGATGCTTTCATTGGTAATATTTTGAGGTACATATGATGATTAAACCACTAAGAATGAAGGGGACCCGTACGCCCTCCATGTTACCCACCACTTTACCACTAAAGAAATGTCTACATGGGACAAGTGCTCAAAATGAGGAGAAAAAATAAACAGCTTAAAAACAAAAAAAAGGAAAAAAAAAACAGAGTTTTAAGGCTAAAAAAATATTTATTTTTGACAGCACATAATAGTAAGCCATTTCATATATCATAGAAAAGACAGACAGACTGGTACAAAGGTAACAAAGCAATATTTTTACCTCTAGCAGCAATTAATCAAACAGACGTGCAAGGGTGAATATCCAGGGTACATATGACACAGTCGTCATTAACCCAAATGCAGACATCCACTTCACATATAGCATAGATTGACAATGAAGTATTCCTATCCATAGTGATAGTGGCTACTGCAAGCGTTACCACACAAAACTGAAGTCCCCAACGCGCGTTTCGCATATTATTGTATAATGCCTCCTCAAGGGGGTCCGTTAATGTTAATTAAATGTCACAGAGGACAAGTGCTGTCTGTTAAGTTATATTTCCCGTTCTCTCTCCTATTTGGTAGTTTATTTTTATCACATTTGTACATGTTCAGTACATGCTCGACCCACGCAGCATTCAGACGGGACTCTGCAGAGCCCCCATTCTGAATATCATTAGGGGCTCTCAACTCAACCCCAGCAGTCAGTTATCTGCATCCTATAGACAGAGGATAACTTTCAATCTTGGAAATCGCTTTTAAAAGGTCTAAAAATGGGCATGTCTTCATCTTAAAATTTTACTCACAGGGGTTTTCTAGCAATAGAAATAAAAATAAAGAACATATCATTAGGAATATATTCCTAAATACCTTTAATAAGCAAATCACATTTGTTTTGTCTAGGGTGGGTAATCACTAGAGATGACAGAAGGCTTATTACTCTGACAAAGTTAATAGGACCAATGTCTGTGAGCACGAGCAGTAGGAAGCTCCATCACCACCCTTCAAGTGTGGGAAGATCTGCTGATGTAATACTGGAGATACCAGACTGCTGAGATAAGGAGAAGCTGCTCTCCACAATGTCGGTCTGATCCACTACTGGAGTTACCCGGAGTACTGAGGTAAAGATGAGGCTGCTCTGACTGCTATCCAGCATGTCTTTGATGTAATACTGAAGATACTAAAGGGGCTGAGGTAAGAAGAGACTGCTCACACTGCTGTCCATCTGATCTAATACTGTAGATACCAGGGAAGATGAGGTAATAAGGGGCCCCTCACACTGGCATCCACCTTGTGTCTGATTTAATACAGGAGATACCTTACTAAGGTAAGAAAAGACTACTCACACTACTGTCCTCCCTGACTATCTGATCTATTACAGTAGATGCCAGGGTGTTGAGATGAGAGGTTGTTCACACCGCAGTCCACCCTATCTAATCTAATACTGGAAGTAGCAGTGTGGTGGGGTAAGAAGAGACTGTTCACACTGCTGTTCACAGTGTGTCCGATTTAATATAGGAGACACCAGGATGTGGAGGTAAAAAGGCTGCTCACACTGCTTTCTACCCTGTCTATTTGATCCAAGACTGGAGATACCAAGGGTGCTGAAGTAAGAAGGGACTGCACATTGCAATCCACCCTATCTTTCTAATCTCATGCTGGAGATACCAAGGGGTTGAGGTAAGATGAGGCCGCTCATTCTTCCATCCAGCCTGTTTTTCAAAATGCTAAGTGACTGCTGTGACCTGAAGCAACTCGACAGTATGTGGTACAGAATATCTCCTGGTCACAGCAGCAGAGCTTCCTACTGTACATACTCACAGACATGTGTCCTACTACAAATCTGGGGAAGGTTTCTGTCAGTGTTACACAATTTTGGCCATGTAAATTCTTAAGTGAGTACTTTACTAGAAAAACAAGTATGATTTGATAATTAAGAGGTATTTAGGAGTTTCTTAATTATGCAACTTTCTTTTTTTTTCCCAATTCCCAGAGAAACTTCTTTAAAGTAAAGCTGTCACCAGTTTTGGCCTATATGAAGTAAGGCCACCACCTTTCGGGGTTGATATACAGCATTCTCTAATGCTGTATATTTGCCACCAACCCCACCCGTCCTGTAAGAGAAGAAAAATAACTTTTTATACTGACCTGTGGTGCCGTCCGGTCTGATGGGTGTCAAAGGTCTTGTTCTGGTCCCATTTTCTTATGATCGCCGTCCTCCTGCTTGCTTTCTGTGTAGGACACATCCCTGCATCATCTACACAATCTTCTCAGCATCATGCTCCTGCACAGGCATACTTCTCTGACCTGTTGAGGGCAGAGCAAAGTACTGCAGTGCGCAGGCGCTGGGAAAGGTCAAAGAGCCCCAGCGCCTGCGCACTGCAGTACCTTGTATATATCTTTCCTGCATCATCTACATTAGGCAAGGTAGAGAACAGCAATCGTAAGAAGATGGGAGGCGCCAGACCAAGAAGAACGACACCCCTCTGACCGGACCGCCCAGCAGGTGAGTATAATAAGTTATTTTTCTTCTCTTACAGATCGGGTTGGGGGCTGATATACAGCATTCTAGAATGCTGTATATAAGCCCTGAAAGGTGGTGGCCTTACTTCATATAGGCCAAAACTGGTGACAGGTTCCCTTTAAAGAAGTCCTCCTCCTCACATCAAAGTTTATATCTTAATATATTGCAGTCATCATATTATATAGCACTGTGTACAATTCCTCATTTCGCCTTTCTACCCAGTTAATTCCCCACTTTTCTATTATGTTTATGACCTCATTTGATTAATAACTGACTAGCTGAATCCTTCTAAGTGCTGTGTAGAAACAGGAGAACAATTTTCTTTGCACAAGTCATGTATCACTGCAAAAGTCTATGGCAGGGAGGAGGAGAAAGCAGCTGGGTCAGGAGATAAAGAAGGGAATGAGTTATACAGGGACAAGAGACTTCCTGTTTCTACATAGAGCAGAGAAAAGAGAAGAAGTATCTGGGAAGAAAGGCAAAATGAGCACGGTTAGCCATTATTCTTTCAGCTTTCCCAATAATGGATACAGCTAATAAAGGGCAACGCAGAATCATTATTCACCTGACAGAAGCCGACAAGTGAGAGATATGAACCAGTGACTTGTTTTTACATTGAAGCAAAGTGATTTTAAGGTAATTTCCCTGGTAAAGAAGCGAATAATCTTGTTATAAACCTACAAGTTTAAAATGTGTCATTTTACATCCAAACGATCATGAAAAGCAACTATCGCGCCCGCTTCATCACCACGACAGTCTTCAAGTACCTGTCTGAATAAACTATTTAAGTCACGGAGTCAGCCAATCTTAAGACTTTCCAAAGCGGTGCCCAATGCACTGTGCCATTTTTTCCTTAGTTCTACCATGTGTAATGATCCGTTTCATTGGATGGTATCTGGAGGGAGAAGACCCTTAAACGTGTTAACTTTAATCTGGTTAAAGAGCATTCTGAAGATCATCATGGTCCCGTCCCCATCTGTTTAGAAAGTGTTATGTTCGGCGGCGGCGGCCATTAGTCATAAAAGTTGGCCATGCAATTAATCTTTCAATTAATCTTCAATTAGCTCTATCATTCCTTTTGTGATGAAAAATAGAAAAATTGCTGATGTACGGCGGAGTGGAGGAGTATGTAGGTCTCTGGACTCCAGCTGTCCTGAAAATGATGATTATACACTACAAATGACTTTTCAATAATGCGCTTTCAGTTTGTATGAGCTAAATTGCAATGCCAGCATTAACATTTGCAACATAATCTCTTTCCCCCACCTACCGGGCTCTGGAGATTCGATGCATCTGGTTGCCCTGTTCCGTTCTCAGCAGCTACAAATTATAAAGTGCTCATTTCGACAAAAGCAAAACACAATTACACAGCAGATCATACTGCCCTTTCCTTTCTACCTCCGACTGGGGTCTTTTAATTTTAAATCCAACTTTAATGTACCTTGACAGGATGTGAAGTGTTACAGATTGTGCCGCCGCAAAACACAGACGTACCTGGATATTTTATACAACGTGGACACCAGACAGGTCATCTCCGTCACAGCTGCAATGTATCCAGAGGCCATTTCCCCCCGTTTTTTTTTTTTTTTGCTGATGTTAATTTGTCAATCACTTTGAATTCCTTTGATATTCAAGGTCCATAAGATTAGCAAATTTTCAATTAACATACAAGATACAATTATGTAAAATATTATAGTTTCTTCTACTGGCATGTATAGTGTGTGCACACAGATAGCGAGGAGAGCCCCTCTTGTCGGAGTGTGATGAGGGACCTGTCTGAATGAGGTTGGTTGGTTTTATTCCATGTAACAATCAAGACAGACCCTGTTCTTTTCCTGCGTCTTCCTTTCTCGGAACAAACCTGAAAGTGGATCGATCCCTTTCCAATACTGGAACATCAAGACTGCTAGGACAATGAAAGTATAGAAGTTGGGTGAATTCCAAATTCCAACCCATTTAACCAATTTTTATCTTTTTGAACAAACCCTTGAAATGATTCGTCCATCTTTGATCTCAATATCACAGTTTATAACTAAAGCTCCATATATCAGGTTGCGCATCGTTATATACATTGCATTACTTATCCTGGTGCACAGGAGTACTTTTTTAATCTAAGAAACAAATGTGTACTGATCCTAAAGTTACAGTCCGGCAGTAAAATTCAGAAGGGCATCCAATGGATTAATTAGACCAAGGCAGGTCAGGAACAGAGGTCACTCCAATAACTGGCAAGGAACCAGTAGGGGACTTAAATCGGGCCCTATGCGACCCTACACTGATTGTAACGTATGACTGTTAAACAATGAATTCTGTCCAAAAACCATTGGCTTGTGAAGAATATTTAGATTTGATACAATCTAGTTGAGATTTTTCTCTGGTGGCTTTCACCTTAGGTGTCCATCCATCCACAAGACCACTTTTTCATGTAATTTTGAGTAGTTTCCAAGGATGCAGAACACAAAATCGATGTGCTCGAGGGAGAAAATCGCCGTGCTGCTAAGGTTCATGAATCCCTCATTCTAGACTTGCTTCTAGACAGTTTGTTTCACCAGCAAAACCGCACGGCTGACGACAAGGCAGCAGTGGCTCTGACCCATTGCAAGTCTTGGCAAAAATAAACTTGGCACTCAAATTGATGAAAGGAGGAAATTTAATTAACCCCTTTACCCCCAAGGGTGATTTGCACGTTAATGACCGGGCCAATTTTTACAATTCTGACCACTGCCCCTTTATGAGGTTATAACTCTGGAACTCTTCAACAGATCCCGGTGATTCTGACATTGTTTTCTCGAGACATATTGTACTTCATGATAGTGATAAAATTTCTTTGATATTACCTACGTTTATTTGTGAAAAAAATGGAAATTTGGCGACAATTTTGAAAATTTCGCAATTTTCCAACTTTGAATATTTATGCAATAAAATCACAGAGATATGTCACACAAAATACTTAATAAGTAACATTTCCCACATGTCTACTTTACATCAGCACAATTTTGGAACCAACATTTTTTTTTGTTAGGGAGTTATAAGGGTTAAAAGTTGACCAGCAATTTCTCATTTTTACAACACCATTTTTTTTTTTTAGGGACCACATCTCATTTGAAGTCATTTTGAGGGGTCTATATGATAGAAAATAACCAAGTGTGACACCATTCTAAAAACTGCACCCCTCAAGGTGCTCAAAACCACATTCAAGAAGTTTATTAACCCTTCAGGTGTTTCACAGGAATTTTTGGAATGTTTAAATAAAAATGAACATTTTTTTCACAAAAAATTTACTTCAGCTCCAATTTGTTTTATTTTACCAAGGGTAACAGGAGAAAATGGACCCCAAAAGTTGTTGTACAATTTGTCCTGAGTACGCCGATACCCCATATGTGGGAGTAAACCACTGTTTGGACGCATGGCAGAGCTCGGAAGTGAAGGAGCGCCATTTGACTTTTCAATGCAAAATTGACTGGAATTGAGATGGGATGCCATGTTGCGTTTGGAGAGCCCCTGATGTGCCTAAACATTGAAACCCCCCACAAGTGACACCATTTTGGAAAGTAGACCCCCTAAGGAACTTATCTAGATGTGTGGTGAGCACTTTGACCCATTAAGTGATTCACAGAAGTTTATAATGCAGAGCCATAAAAATAAAAAATCATATTTTTTCACAAAAATGATCTTTTTGCCCCCAATTTTTTATTTTCCCAAGGGTAAGAGAAGAAATTGGACCCCAAAAGTTGTTCTACAATTTGTCCTGAGTACGCTGATACCCCATATGTGGGGATTAAACCACTGTTTGGGCGCATGGGAGATCTCAGAAGGGAAGGAGCGCCGTTTGAGGTTTCAATGCAAAATTGACAGGAATTGAGATGGGACGCCATGTCACGTTTGAAGAGCCACTGATGTGCCTAAACATTGAAACCCCCCACAAGTGACACCATTTTGGAAAGTAGACCCCCTAAGGAACTCATCTAGATGTGTTGTGAGAGCTTTGAACACCCAAGTGTTTCACTATAGTTCATAACGCAGAGCCGTGAAAATAAAAAATATTTTTTTTTCCACAAAAATTATTTTTTAGCCCCCAGTTTTGTATTATTCCAAGGGTAACAGTTGAATTAGACCCCAAAAGTTGTTGTCCAATTTGTCCTGAGTACGCTGATACCCCATATTGTAACAACTCTGCTGGCATCACGGCATGGCCTCGCGTCTCTCACACTCTTACCCACTGCTCCAGGTCATGATGTGGTTTCTGTTTCATGCCAGCTCCATGTCATGATGTGGTTTCTGTTTCATGCCAGCTCCATGTTCTGTGTCTCTGCTCTCTGCATGCTTCATGGCTGATGGCTGTGTGTATAGGGGGGCGGCGCCTGAACTCTCTGGTTCTTATAGGAATCAGGTGCATCTGTCTAATCTGTTCCTGACCAATTGCCAGGAGGCCTCCAGTATTTAGTGCAGCTCCACCCAGTGGTCTGGGCCTGTGCAATGTGTTAGCTCAGTTAGTGTTTAGCTGCTGAGTTTGCCAGGCCTTGCTCTGAGTTACTCCCTCTCTGGAGGCTTTTCTCTGTGCTATTGCCTTGGTCTTGTTGTCCGCCCTCCAGGAGGCAGAATATCCTGGTCCCTGTGTCCTTGTCTTGTTCCATTTCCTTGTCTGAACTTAGTCTTATCTTGGTCTCCTTGTCTGTGGCTTCCTTCCCTGCTGTGTCTTTCCTCGTGTTCTCAGTTTGCTTACACTCCGCACTCTTGCGGCTCTACCTGCTCTGTACCTTTGTGGCTTTACCTCCGCTCCGCACTCCTGCGGTTCTGCTCCTTTCTACTCTGCTTAGCTTCTGTAGCTGCCGTAATCCCTTGCAGCAGCTCCTCTCCACATTCCTTGCGGTTCTGCTCTGCTTAGCTTTAGTTGCTACACTTTCTCTTGCTGCTCAACCATTCCTATCCGCAGCCTTGCGGTTCTCTTCCTGTGTGAACAGGTCCCAACCTGTTCCTTCATACCTCATTCCTTTCTGCTTGTTTCCTTTCCTGCACCTCTTGTGTGAACAGGTCCCTACCTGTTCCTCCACACTACATATCCCTACCTGCTCCTTCATAAACGACATCAACCAGTCCAGTGTTCCTGCCGTGCCTTCCAATCCAGTGTTCCTGCCGTGCCTTCCAATCCAATGTTCCTGCCATGCCTTCCAGTCCTGTGTTCCTGCCGTCCTAGCCAGTCCTGTTTCCTGCCGTTCCTGCCAGCCCTGTGTTCTCTGCTGTCTCTGCCAGCCCTGTGTTCTCTGCGTGTCTCTGCCAGCCCTGTGTCTCAGCCGTGCCAGCCTACTCGTCTGAGTTTCAGCCGTGCTCTTCTGCCAGTCCTGCCTGATGCCCGCACCAATCCTGGTGTTCCTGTCTCCCAAGTGGGATCAGCAGCCACAGCCAGACACCACCCTGGAGTAGCACCTGGCAGCTGCCTGCTACAAAAGCCTGACCTCACCATCAGAGGCTCCAGTGAAAACCCAGGCAGCTGTCATAGTCACGCCCCTTCCAGGGTAGTCTGGTTTGTGGCACAGTGGGGCCACAAACCCCCCGGGCTCACGCCCACCAGTCAGTGCGTGAGCGTGACACATATGTGGGGGGAACCACCATTTGAGCGCATGGCAGAGCTCGGAAGGGAAGGAGCGTCGTTTGGAATGCAGACTTAGATGGATTGGTCTGCAGGCGTCACATTGCGTTTGCAGAGCCCCTAATGTACCTAAACAGTAGAAACCCCCCACAAGTGACCCCATATTGGAAACTAGACCCCCCAAGGAACTTATCTAGATGTGTTGTGAGAACTTTGAACCCCCAAGTATTTCACTACAGTTTATAAGGCAGAGCCGTGAAAATAAAAAATCCTTTTTTTTCCACAAAAATTATTTTTTAGCCCCCAGTTTTATATTTTTCCAAGGGTAACAGTTAATTAAATTAGACCCGAAAAGTTGTTGTCCAATGTGTCCTGAGTACGCTGATACCCCATATGTTGGTGTAAACCCCTGTTTGTGCACACGGGAGAGCTCGGAAGGGAAGGAGCACTGTTTTACTTTGTCAAGGCAGAATTGGCTGGAATTGAGATCGGACACCATGTCGCGTTTGGAGAGCCCCTGATGTGCCTGAACAGTGGAAACTCCCCAATTATAACTGAAACCCTAATCCAAACACACCCCTAACCCTAATCCCAAAGGTAACCCTAACCACACCCCTAACTCTAATCCCAACCCTAATCCCAACCGTAAATATAATCCAAACGCTAACCCTAATGGGAAAATGGAAATAAATACATTTTTTTAATTTTTCGCTAACTAAGGGGCTGATAAAGGGGGGATTTGACTTACTTTTATAGCGGGTTGTTAAGCGGATTTTTATGATTGGCAGCCATCACACACTGAAAGACGCTTTTTATTGCAAAAAATATTTTTTGTGTTACCACATTTTGAGAGCTATAATTTTTCCATATTTTGGTCCACAGAGTCATGTGAGGTCTTGTTTTTTGCGGGACGAGTTGACGTTTTTATTTGTTTTCGGGCACGTGACATTTTTTGATCGCTTTTTATTCCGATTTTTGTGAGGCAGAATGACCAAAAACCAGCTATTCTTGAATTTCTTTTGGGGGGGGCGTTTATACCGTTCCGCGTTTGGTAAAATGGATAAAGCAATTTTATTCTTCGGGTCAGTACAATTACAGCGATACATCATTTATCATGGTGCTTTTATATGATAAACTATTTTATAGAAAAATAATTATTTTTGCATTGCTTTATTCTGAGGACTATAACTTTTTTATTTTTTTTGCTTATGATGCTGTATGGCAGCTCGTTTTTTGCGGGACAAGATGACGTTTTCAGCGGTACCATGGTTATTTATATCCGTCTTTTTGATCGCGTGTTATTCCACTTTTTATTTGGCGGTATGATAATAAAGCGTTGTTTTTTGCCTTTTTTTTACGGTGTTCACTGAAGGGGTTAACTAGTGGGACAGTTTTATAGGTCAGGTCGCTACGGATGCGGCGATACTAAATGTGTACTTTTATTGTTTTGTTTTTTTATTTAGATAATGAAATGTATTTATAGGAACAATATATATATATTTTTTTTTTTTACACTATAACATTGCCCCAGGGGGGGCATGATGTTATAGTGTAAGATCGCCGATCTGACACTTTGCTGTGCACTGTGACAGATTGGCGATCTGACGTGCACAGCTCCTGGAGGCTTCCCGGCGCCTGCTCTGAGCAGGCACAGTGAAGTCACCTCCCTGCCGGACCCGGATGCCGCAGCCATCTTGGATCCGGGCCTGCTGCAGGGAGGAGGAGGTAAGAGACCCTCCGAGCAACGCGATTACATCGCGGTGCTCCGGGGGACTCAGGGAAGCACGCAGGGAGCCCCCTCCCTGCGCGATGCTTCCCTATACCGCCGGCACACTGCGATCATGTTTGATCACAGTGTGCCGGGGGTTAATGTGCCGGGGGCGGCCCGTGACCGCTCCTGGCACATAGTGCCGGATGTCAGCTGCGATAGTCAGCTGACACTTGGCCGCGCTCCCCCCGTGAACGCAGCCGATCGTGCTGAACGTACTATGCCGTCGGTGGTCATATGGGCCCACCCCACCTCGACGGGATAGTACGTCATATGTCAGAAAGGGGTTAAATTTCCTCATCTTTCATCAATTTGAGTGCCAAGTTTATTTTTGCTTAGATTACAAGTTGGATACCCTACTTGAGCACCATCCACAAGTCATTTTTGTTGAGTGCCTTGTTGTTTTCTACTTTTCGGCCATTGCAAGTCTTGGTCGTGAACATCTGTAGATGAGTAACACCTGTAAAAGAGATTTTAACTATCAAGATGTACATGCAGCCTGAGCTGTGGGCAGCATGGTATAGAGAAGGAAAAGCTGAGCAGAAAAATATATAGATTTGTTGGAAAAGATTCATTATAACATGTGTTTTATTCATGGAAATACTGGGTGTCAAGTGGGCGGTCCTACTCTGATTGACAGCTGTCTCTACATGTACAGTCTTACAGCAAAAACTATCAATCACTGAATAGGACCACCAACCGGACTCATATGCATAGGAACACCAAGGATTACAGATAATAAAATGCAACATTTACTGAAACTTCCCACAAAAATGTACATCAATCCGATCTAGGGGTGGGCAATTAATTTTCCTGAGGAGCCAAGTGAGAGACTGACTGTTGTGGAAGGTCGAACCAATAGGCTGAAATTATTTCTGCTTAATATTAATATATTTATATTAATTGTATCACTTAATATTGAGCTGAATTAAGTATGCTGACATCCCCAATATACCATAAGAGCCCCACATAGCCTACTATATACATACCAATATCACTTACACATGAAAAAGAACACATACTCACCTCACTTCTGTTCCCCCGCCTGTCTCCTCCTGTGCACCGAGTCTCAGCAGCAGCGTAATGAAATGAGGACATCACATCTGCTGTCTCACACACTGATTAGTGGAAGATGGAGCTGGCGCCCCTGTCCTCCACAAATGTAGTCACTGCGGTTGCAGATACTTGTGACAGAAGGTGATGGTGGATGAACGGGTGGGGTAGGGCATTGTGCAGCCAGTGGGTCACTATTTTAGCCCTTCGGCGGTCTCGGTCGGAGATTAGGGTTGGATGTGGGACCCTGGCTCCATTCATTGTCCATTGGAATGAAGGCAATAGATGACAGCTTCGCTTTGTTTCACGGTTAGTCCCATGGACAATGAATAGACTTGGTAGTCGAGCATGCTCACTTCTGCTCTAATCAAGATGGGCTTTGCAAAGCCCAGTTCTTGGGATCATCAGGGAGGCCCCATTGCCCGGACTCCCAGTAACTTATCCATAACCTTTTAAGAGTTTAATGCAATCTTACTTTTAACTAGATCTCTCCATTACTGAGCATATGGACATCTTATAGAACGTTTCTGCAGCATGTGAACGAGTTTCTGAAATTTCTGCAACCAATCTGCCATGTCTGAATATACCCTAATGTGCGCATATGCCTATCTTCTGCCGATTGTTCACCAGATTTAGTATTTCTGCCGCACCATACATGTGGTTCACTGGCCTCTCCCGACTGCAGCACGAAACTCATTCACCATCTGACACCAGCTAAAAAAACATAACACGTAAAACCCAATATTGTTTCGTGAGCGTTGCTGCCATAAAGCTGCACCTACTTTCTGATTTGTTTGATTTATTATTTTTTCTCTCTTTTTAAAATAGCTTTGTCTTCTTCTGCTTTTTCTTTGTTGTACCTGTGTAGAATGTTAGTACTAAAGAATTAAATTTTTTATTTTTTTTTTACATAAAATGATTTATTTATAAAATAAACCAAAACATGTAATCCCTCATTGGGCAATGAGAATACGTGGGTAAAAGGCACTTCATTATGACTTTCTATATAAAGCCGGCTCTACCAGGATTTATTTCCTACTGAAAATAAAGAATAATTTAGATAGATTAACGCACGCATGACTCATCAGGAGAAAGGGTCTAATTTTCTTCCAAATTGTACAGGTTTTGAAATAAAGCCGGAATTAGCATTCTTAACAGGCAACGACACATAATTCATGGCGAGCGCGGATGCGGCTAACTGCATTGCAGTTTCAGTCTAGATCTTCAGCTTTTATATAGTGTCAGGCCTCAGCTTCCACCCGCAGAGACCCTGTCAAATCCTTGGTTAGTTCTGTAACATCTTTCTCCGTTATAGGGGAAGCACCTGAAGCCACGTCCTCCACATTTGTCTCCCTCTTGCATTGCCGGAGGCATTTGTCCAATCTTTTGATGAACAGGTCAATATCTTGCTTTTTAATGCCGATGGCTGATGCAGCATTCAGGTAGGCGCATGGATAGTCATCGCTGTGAGACATAAAGCCCTGAAACGTATATCCACTGATGGTTTGTGAGGTTCCTAATGGCACCACCCTGGAAAAGATGGAAGGGAAGAAAAGGAAAGAAAAAAAAATGCAGAGATGGGAGTTAAAAAGGGCGGTAAACATATCTGAAACAAAAAAGGTATTTGGTATCAGTGCCCCATATGGAGCGCAGAGTCTAAAAATAAAAAAGTCAAAAGTGTGTGCACGAGACTTTTTTTTTTTAAGAGTTGGGCAAAATGATTCTCAGGACCCTGGTCAGCGGCCATGTCGGCCATTTGTGGCTGCCAGATGAGAGCCCTCTGTACCACCTCCTACCTGTCGGCAGCCCCGGCTTCATTACTGATTAGTAGGCTCTGTGCAATGTCATGCATGCATCACGCCAGACTAATGAGCCTACAAATCAGAAGACAAAGACTGACTGGCACTTCCAAGCTAATGTGAACAGGAGCATACTAGGACCATGGCCCCGGCTGAAAGAAAGAATACAGATCTTCTCCATTGACCATCGCTGAACCCTCAGAGATGTCTGGAAGAATCCAGGTTGGGGCAATCAGGTCACCTGGCCACTATACCTCACTGCTCTCGATCTGCTTCCTACGCTTGCCTTTACTTGCTCTCTGTGGGTGCCCGCCCAAAGCAGAGTGCCACTGATGGGGGTAGTCGGCCCTTGAAGCAGCTCTAAACCAGGCAAGTCAGGCGAAGTGTGAGACTCTGTAATTTGCATCATCTTTGGTATTTTGCTGGGACTGTTCTATGCGTTGATTGTTTTATGGTGCAAGAAATTATTGCCACACTGTTTTACGCTCACCTTGTGTTATTGGAGTAATATTATGCACATGGTAAAAGAAGAGCGGGCGTTCGGTGGGATTATCCCTGGTCCATGTGGTCTCGAACCAGTGGATTAGAGCTCCCACTGACCCCCGTGTCTCCACAAGCACCCTTGCCAGTTTTTCTGCACAATGGAATGTTTTAGTTGTGGAATTCGACTTAGGCCTCATTCACGTCTGTGTTTACGCACGCATGTGAAAAAAACGGTGCTGTGTCAGTGTTTTAGACCAATGTATGGTCCGTGTGTCTGTTTCTACCATCAGTGTATCATCTGTGTGTCTGTTATTACCATCAGAGCATGGGCTGTGTGTCCGTTTTCACCATCAGTGCCCTTAGTGTTTTGCATGGATGGATAAATAAATGACCAAGCTTCTCCTATCATTTGTAATGTTAAACACAGACTGCACACTGATACCATCCGTGTGCTGTACGTGGTGCTCACAGACCCATAGACTTGTATGGGACCTTGTCATCCATGTGGTCAGGGAAAAAAAAAAAAAAGGGCATCTCCATGAGTTTTGAACGGACACAGTTCCTGAAAAAACATGGACATGAGCATAGCGCCATAAATTATAATGGGTATAGGTTTTATCAGTGAAAACAAAAATGGATACCACAAGTATGGGTAAGGGTAAAACGGATGTCCCAATGAGGCCTTAGCGAGTTTTGTAACTAGAAAAGGGCTGGCAATGGAGACTCCGGGGACAGAGTTTAAATGGGGATCTAAAAGTACCCAATTCCACAATATACTTTTACTTGCATTAGAACATTACTTATTTTACAACCTCATTCAGGCCTTAAATAGCCACAGAATAATCAACCCCAAATTGTTCCTTGTTATCAGTTTACAGATTGCAATGATCCGAACCATGAGACCTGATCAGTCGGCTGGTACCGACACTCTACAGAGAGTAACATGGTCACAGAGGGACGCAGCACAGCCTTACTGATGTGCGGAGCTCCTACGAATATCAGATGCATCTGGTGGTCTGATCCTATAGGAGTGGAGGTAAAATAATAAACAGCCCTCCTGTCCTGTATCTGCTTACTGGCTCGGAGGTCGGCTGTGGCTCGGCTGCTTCCCAGCAGTACGGAGACATTACCATCTCAGCGGAATACGATCCACAAGGCTGCCGGGCGCCGGACATGTGGATACAGCAGTTATTCCAACAGATGTTAAAGAAAACTCAATAATTCGGAGTAATACAGCATTTTTGTCTTAAAGAGGACTTTGGTCTGGGGCAGGTGTACTTTGGTAAACACTTGCATTCTGCAGCAGCTTTTCCCAGAATGGTTTCTGGTGCCGTTCCCCTCTTATGCCTCCTAGAGAATACAGGAGTAATTTGACATCTGGGTGTTGCCAGTTGGGGGCGTGTCCCTGCACAAATGACACTGTCCAATAACTGCTGGCAATGCCAGACTGTAGGGACACGCCCCTCTGATAAAAAAAAAAAATGGAAACACCCAGATGCCACTTTTCATTATAAATATTCTCAGGAGGAAGAACAGAGGAACGTCAGAGAGCAGAGATCAAAGAGAATAAGCTCCAGCATTGTTATTTCATGGGAAATACAAGTAATTACTAATAAAGACATGTCAGGAACGTGGAGCATTCACCGAACCTAGTGGTATTGGTGAAGCATGGCAGACCGTAGGAAAGCATTCCCGTAGGAGACAAAAGGTACTATCTACAAGAAATCATCCTTGTGGAAGGCTTGTGAAAATATTCCAGGGAGCACCAATTTATTCCGAGTGTCAGACAGAAAAATCATCGCATCCAATTCTTATGGAGACATTGTAATTCTTACATCCCTTAATGTCAAGAATGGATGACTGGCAGTTGAAGGCCATTGTCTGCCTCCAATAGCTGCCAGTGGATCAACATTCTGACCAAAGGTATTAACCTGATAAATGCCAGTCATTCTCAGACATTGGCAATTACAGCGCACGGCCAGGGGTGGAGGCACCGATGGGCTGGTAGAAGAGCTGGGGTCCTGCTGAAGACCCAAGTGCCTGCCATGACGGTGCCCCAGTGAACGCCAATGTATCTGTGCAATATATAGAGATCCAGTGGTATTGATCACCATAATATAAGTGATTGCATGACCGCAGGTTGTAGTCCTTTTTAAGGGGAATACAAAGTAAAATAAAAAATATATACCTGTATTTGTCTCGAATCGTGCCCCTTTTTACTCCCCATTTGCAATAAGGACCTTAAATAGAGTCTGACAGCAGATACAAGCTGCCCGTACATCAGGAAGCATGTACCAGGCACCGGCTGATTTCAGACAGGGATAGTTTCACTCGAAAACGCTGCCATGTTAAAGAGAAAAACAAAGTTTAATAACAGTCATGGACTGAGACGCACAGGAGACTAGTCGGACTGGCCGGTCCCTTAGCTTCTCAGGGAACAGATGGCGTTGAGACAGTCTTGGCTAATAAAGGCGTGGAAAGTAAGAGATTTTCAGGCCTTGTGTGTAGCATTCAGGCAGCACTGATGTGGCCGCTGGACCAGGATCCCACGAATAGATCCGCTCATCTCTAATAGTGAGAGAATCCTGCTCCCCGAAACCCAACAAAAGCGTAACTACAAAATCTCTGATGGCGCCCCTATCTCATACCATTTACAGCTGTGGGTAGGAGCCTTACCTCAGCATTCAGTCAGCATTCATTTCCTAGTAAGCTTGTTTGCCCCCTAATTTAAAGCTACCACTCACCGAGCGCCAGACACTTGTCTTGTGAAGAGCATAGAGCCAAGCTGTGTGATGGCCGAGCCGCCCTCCTCGCCCAGATTCTTCAGAGACATTGCTACATGGTTATAAGGGAGAAAGAATACGTAAAACGTTACATACAAGGCCACATCTGACACATAGCAAGGCATACCACTATCTACAGGGCCGCTCCCTCCATCTATAGAGACATCCTACTGTCTACAGGGCCGCTCCCTCCATCTATAGAGACATCCTACTGTCTACAGGGCCGATCCCTCCATCTATAGAGACATCCTACTGTCTACAGGGCCGATTCCTCCATCTATAGAGACATCCTACTGTCTACAGGGCCGATCCCTCCATCTATAGCAGTGCTCCCCAACTCCGGTCCTCAAGAACAACCAACAGGTCATGTTTTCAGGATATCCTTAGTATTACACAGGTGATGTAATTCTTGCCTTTCCAGGTAATGCAATTATCACCTGGGCAATACTAAGGGAATCCTGAAAACATGTCCTGTTGGTGGCTCTTGAGGACCGGAGTTGGGGAACACTGATCTATAGAGACATCCTACTATCTACAGGGCCGATCCCTCCATCTATAGAGACATCCTACTGTCTACAGGGCCGCTCCCTCCATCTATAGAGACATCCTACTATCTACAGGGCCGATCCCTCCATCTATAGAGACATCCTACTGTCTACAGGGCCGCTCCCTCCATCTATAGAGACATCCTACAATCTACAGGGCCGATCCCTCCATCTATAGAGACATCCTACTGTCTACAGGGCCGCTCCCTCCATCTATAGAGACATCCTACAATCTACAGGGCCGCTCCCTCCATCTATAGAGACATCCTACAATCTACAGGGCCGATCCCTCCATCTATAGAGACATCCTACTGTCTACAGGGCCGATCCCTCTATCTATAGAGACATCCTACTGTCTACAGGGCCGCTCCCTCCATCTATAGAGACATCCTACAATCTACAGGGCCGATCCCTCCATCTATAGAGACATCCTACTGTCTACAGGGCCGATCCCTCCATCTATAGAGACATCCTACTGTCTACAGGGCCGCTCCCTCCATCTATAGAGACATCCTACAATCTACAGGGCCGATCCCTCCATCTATAGAGACATCCTACTGTCTACAGGGCCGCTCCCTCCATCTATAGAGACATCCTACAATCTACAGGGCCGATCCCTCCATCTATAGAGACATCCTACTGTCTACAGGGCCGCTCCCTCCATCTATAGAGACATCCTACTGTCTACAGGGCCGCTCCCTCCATCTATAGAGACATCCTACAATCTACAGGGCCGATCCCTCCATCTATAGAGACATCCTACTGTCTACAGGGCCGCTCCCTCCATCTATAGAGACATCCTACAATCTACAGGGCCGATCCCTCCATCTATAGAGACATCCTACTGTCTACAGGGCCGCTCCCTCCATCTATAGAGACATCCTACAATCTACAGGGCCGATCCCTCCATCTATAGAGACATCCTACTGTCTACAGGGCCGATCCCTCTATCTATAGAGACATCCTACTGTCTACAGGGCCGCTCCCTCCATCTATAGAGACATCCTACAATCTACAGGGCCGATCCCTCCATCTATAGAGACATCCTACTGTCTACAGGGCCGATCCCTCCATCTATAGAGACATCCTACTGTCTACAGGGCCGCTCCCTCCATCTATAGAGACATCCTACAATCTACAGGGCCGATCCCTCCATCTATAGAGACATCCTACTGTCTACAGGGCCGATCCCTCCATCTATAGAGACATCCTACTGTCTACAGGGCCGCTCCCTCCATCTATAGAGACATCCTACTATCTACAGGGCCGCTCCCTCCATCTATAGAGACATCTTACTATCTAAAGGGCCAATCCCTCCATCTAAAGTGACATCTTACTATCTACAGGGCCTCTCCCTCCATCTATAGAGACATGCTACCATCTACAGGGCCGACCCCTCCATCTATAGAGATATACTACTATCTACAGGGCCGACCCCTCCATCTATAGAAATATACTACTATCTAAAAGGACGATCCCTCCATCTATAGAGACATGCTATTTACAGGGCCGTTCCATTCATCTATAGAGACATCCTAGTGTCTACAAGGACGATCTCTCCATCTATATAGACATATTAATATGTACAAGGACAATCGCTCCATCTATAGAGACATCCTAATATCTACAGGGCTGATCCTTCCATCTATAGAGACATACAGTGTGTATGGAAAGTATTCAGACCCCTTTAAATTTCTCGCTCTGTTTCATTGCAGCCATTTGGTAAATTAAAAAAAAAGTTAATTTTTTTCTCATTAATGTACACTCTGCACCCCATTTTGACTGAAAAAAACAACCCAGAAATGTAGTAATTTTTGAAAATTTATTAAAAAAGAAAAACTGAAATATCACATGGTCATAAGTCTTCAGCCCCTTTGCTCGGTATTGAGTAGAAGCACCTTTTGAGCAAGTACAGACATGAGTCTTCTTGGGAATGATGCAACAAGTTTTTCACACCTGGATTTGGGGATCCTCGGCTATTCTTCCTTGCAGATCCTCTCCAGTTCCATCAGGTTGGATGGTGAACGTTGGTGGACAGCAATTTTCAGGTCTCTCCAGAGATGCTCAATTGGGATTAGGTCAGGGCCCTGGCTGGGCCAGTCAAGAATGGTCACATAGTTGTTCTGAAGCCACTCATTTGTTATTTTAGCTGTGTGTTTAGGGTCATTGTCTTGTTGGAAGGTGAACCTTCGGCCAAGTCTGAGGTCCAGAGCACTCTGGAAGAGGTTTTCATCCAGAATATCTCCGTACTTGGCCGCATTCATGTTTCCTTCAATGACAACCAGTCGTCCTGTCTCTGCAGCTGAAAAACACCCCCATAGAATGATGCTGCCACCACCATATTTCACTGTTGGGATTGTATTGGGCAGGTGATGAGCAGTGCCTGGTTTTCTCCACACATACCGCTTAGAATTATCACCAAAAAGGTCTATCTTCATCTCATCAGACCAGATAATCTTATTTGTCATAGTCTGGGAGTCCTTCATGTGTTTTTTAGCAAACGCTACGCAGGCTTTCATATGTCTTGTCTTGCACTGAGGAGAGGCTTCTGTCGGGCCACTCTGCCATAAAGGCCCGACTGGTGGAGGGCGGCAGTGATAGTTGTCTTTGTGGAATTTTCTCCCATCTCCTTACTGCATCTCTGGAGCTCAGCCACAGTGATCTTGGGGTTCTTCTTTACCTCTCTCACCAAGGCTCTTCTCCCACGATTGCTCAGTTTGGCTGGACGGCCAGGTCTAGGAAGACTTCTGGTGCTCCCAGACTTCTTCAATTTAAGGATTATGGAGGCCACCGTGCTCTTAGGAACCTTGAGTACTGCAGAAATTCTGTTGTAACTTAGCCAGATCTGTGCCTTGCCACAATTCTGTCTCTGAGCTCCTTGGCCAGTTCCTTTGACCTCATGATTCTCATTTGGTCTGACATGCACTGTGAGGTCTTATATAGACAGGTGTATGCCTTTCCAAATCAAGTCCTATCAGTTTAATTAAACACAGCTGGCCTCCAATGAAGAAGTAGAACCATCTCAATGAGGAACACAAGGAAATGGACAGCAAGTGACTTAAATATGAGTGTCTGGGCAAAGGGTGTGAATACTTATGACCATGTGATATTTCAGTTTTTCTTTTTTAATATGCAAAAAATTCTACATTTCTGTTTTTTTCAGTCAAGATGGGGTGCAGAGTGTACATTAATGAGAAAATAAAAGAACTTTTTTGAATTTACCAAATGGCTGCAATGAAACAGAGTGAAAAATTTAAAGGGGTCTGAGTACTTTCCGTACCCACCGTACTACTATCTACAAGGACGATCCCTCCATCTATAGAGACATATGATTATGTACAGGGACAATCCCTCCATCTATAAAGGGGTTTCATGTAAATACAATGTGACCAGAAGTTATGGGACCTTCTAGTTTACTTATCACCTGATCATTTTTCAAGATTTCTGCTTGTTGTTCATTCAAGGACAGTGTTGTTTCGGCATGGAGATTGTGGTGCCGCACTGTGATATCACAACCAATGATTTGTACTCATCGCACTTTAGGACTTGTGACCTATCAGAAGGAGCACAAAGTTTTCCAAATGTCCTTGAACTTCTGTCACTGGTCACCAGCAACTCCCTTGCTGTAGACATCAATATAAGTAGCATGTGATTTGCAGAAATCCTTTTGGTCGCATGATATGTCTGAGAATTGCCATCACACAACATATATTGACGTGCAGCCTTACAAGCTGATGACCAGAGCAGAGATGCTGCCCTTTGGTCACAGAGGATGGCTTAAAGGCCCCGTCTCACATAGCGAGATCGCTAGCGAGATCGCTGCTGAGTCACAAGTTTTGTGACGCAACAGCGACCTCCATAGCGATCTCGCTATGTGTGACACGTACCAGCGATCAGGCCCCTGCTGCGAGATCGCTGGTCGTGTCGGAATGGCCTGGACCTTTTTTTGGTCGTTGAGGCCCCGCTGACATTGCTGAATCGGTGTGTGTGACACCGATCCAGCGATGTCTTCACTGGTAACCAGGGTAAACATCGGGTTACTAAGCGCAGGGCCGCGCTTAGTAACCCGATGTTTACCCTGGTTACCAGCGTAAATGTAAAAAAAAACAAACAATACATACTCGCCTTCTGATGTCCGTCAGGTCCCTTGCCGTCTGCTTCCTGCTCTCACTGACTGCCGGCCGTACAGTGAGAAGTGAGAGCACAGCAGTGACGTCACCGCTGCGCTCTGCTCTCAGTGTACGGCGGCTCAGTCAGTCAGAGCAGGAAGCAGACGGCAAGGGACCTGGACACCGAAAGGCGAGTATGTACTGTTTGTTTTTTTTGGTAACCAGGGTAAACATCGGGTTACTAAGCGCGGCCCTGCGCTTAGTAACCCGATGTTTACCCTGGTTACCCGGGTGCTGCAGGGGGACTTCGGCATCGTTGAAGACAGTTTCAACGATGCCGAACTCGTTCCCCTGATCGTTGGTCGCTGGGGAGAGCGGTCTGTGTGACAGCTCCCCAGCGACCACACAGCGACTTACCAACGATCACGGCCAGGTCATATCGCTGGTCGTGATCGTTGGTAAATCGCTAAGTGAGACGGGGCCTTAAGGCCCCGTCTCACATAGCGAGATCGCTAGCGAGATCGCTGCTGAGTCACAAGTTTTGTGACGCAACAGCGACCTCCATAGCGATCTCGCTATGTGTGACACGTACCAGCGATCAGGCCCCTGCTGCGAGATCGCTGGTCGTGTCGGAATGGCCTGGACCTTTTTTTGGTCGTTGAGGCCCCGCTGACATTGCTGAATCGGTGTGTGTGACACCGATCCAGCGATGTCTTCACTGGTAACCAGGGTAAACATCGGGTTACTAAGCGCAGGGCCGCGCTTAGTAACCCGATGTTTACCCTGGTTACCAGCGTAAATGTAAAAAAAACCAAACAATACATACTCGCCTTCTGATGTCCGTCAGGTCCCTTGCCGTCTGCTTCCTGCTCTCACTGACTCCCGGCCGTACAGTGAGAAGTGAGAGCACAGCAGTGACGTCACCGCTGCGCTCTGCTCTCAGTGTACGGCGGCTCAGTCAGAGCAGGAAGCAGACGGCAAGGGACCTGGACACCGAAAGGCGAGTATGTAGTGTTTGTTTTTTTGGTAACCAGGGTAAACATCGGGTTACTAAGCGCGGCCCTGCGCTTAGTAACCCGATGTTTACCCTGGTTACCCGGGTGCTGCAGGGGGACTTCGGCATCGTTGAAGACAGTTTCAACGATGCCGAAGTCGTTCCCCTGATCGTTGGTCGCTGGGGAGAGCGGTCTGTGTGACAGCTCCCCAGCGACCACACAGCGACTTACCAACGATCACGGCCAGGTCATATCGCTGGTCGTGATCGTTGGTAAATCGCTGCAGTGGAGTCTCCATCCAGCACACACTGCGCACAATGGAGAATTTTCACACCTCATAATAAGTCTATGGGTTGGTCTGGGGCTGATGGGAGTTGGAGACGGTTTAGTTGGGTTTTCTAGGACAAGAAGCACAGCTGGTCAGTCCTAAAGGTCGTCACAGAGGCTCGGCTCCAGTGGTCACATGTCTGTCTAGACGGATCAGGGAGTACAAAGACTGGGAAAGCCAAATGGGATTATTGAAGGGGAGAGGATCGGTAAAGGGAGTGCCGTTAGGATCAGTTCATGAAAAACGGACTCCTATCAGAAACTTTCATGGGCAAAACACGCGCCCATTATAGTAAATGGGCCTGATGTCCTCCTCCTCAACCTACCTCCTCCTGCCTTAGAAATACTGAGGTAAAATACTGACAAAATACTGAATGTGTGAACGAGGCCTTAACATATGATTAAAAAAAACCCTGATGAAACACTGATGTTAGGAACGGACACATGGATGTGTGTGTGTGTGTGTGTGTGTGTATATAATATCACTGACAAGAGGTGACTGTAGGATTTTATTCTGGGCCTGTGCAGAAGAGAACCAGAAGCCACAGGAAGAAGTCAGTGTCCGGATGTTGCACATTTTCGTGCACCGGACATACAGGTCTGCATGGCAGAGATGTAGTATAATGTGTATCCCAACGTCTACAATTTTTGGTCGCCTTATTTTTTTTGTGTGTGTGTGAATATGTCCCAGTATGTGGTAAGGAGACAAACAGAATAAATGGAATCGGAGTGCATGAATTTCAGTCCAAAAAGAAAAATTGAGGTGCAATCAAGACATCTTAAAATAACAATGTGTGCTGTTAACGGCAGATTCCCCGGAGGCCCTGACAGCCACTTCCTTCAGCCGAATACTACATAGCATTAATAGGCTTCATGTCACACAGCACAAAGTATCAGAAGCCATTTATGTCCGGCGTGCACACAGCGGCATAAAGAAATGGATCCATCGATTGTGCTAAACCATTACGTCCGGTCTAAGTGCTTACTGCACATCCCTTTGTGCTGATAATACAGATTCACTGTAGGCAGAGTCAGTGAGTGCAGAACAAAATGATCCAGGACCACATTTCTAGCATTTTATCCAAATATAAAGACTTGTATATCAAGAATTAGATTTAAAGAGCACCAGACACTAAGACAGACGTTCCATGCAGATACTCCTAGCACTAACTGCGCCCTCTGCAGTGTAAGCGCAGCACTTCAAGGTGCCTATTCACGATGTATTGAGTCTCCCGGAGAGGGAACAGTTCTTTGCAATGTCCCTCTGCTCTGGATCACCTTATTCTATGTAAAGGACTGACCTTATTGGCACGTATAAGCTCCAAAAGGGACAACCCCCATCTATGGCAGCTATAAACTCCAAAAAGGGACAACCCTCATCAATGGCACCTATGAGCTCCAAAAGGGACAACCCCTATCAATGGCACCTATAGACTTCAAAAGAGACAACCCCCATCAACGGCACCTATAAGCTCCAGAAAGGGAATAAGTCCCATCAATGGCAAGTATGAGCTCCAAAAGGGACCACCCCTATCAATGACATCTATAAGCTCCAGAAAGGGGCAACCCCTATCAATGGGACCTGTAAGCTCTAGAAAGGGAACAAGTCCAATCAATGGCACTTATAAACTCCAAAAAGGGACAACCCCTATCAATGGCACCTATAAGTTTGAAAAAGGGACAACCCATATCAATGGCACCTATAAGCTCCAAAAAGGGACAACCCCTATCAATAGCACCTATAAGCTCCAAAAAGGGACAACCCCATCACTGGGACCTGTATGCTCCAATAAAGGACAACCCCTATCAATGGCAAACAGCGACCACATGTTACTGTAATTAGAGTGCAAGTGTCATTTGAAGTGAACTCCTGAAGATGTGTCTGCCTCTCTCCTCTTCCTCCAAAGAATCTTAGAAGCACCAACTGCCCTCTCAGCAATGGTAAGGTCTGTAATCACTGATGACGAATTTTACTCAGGAACGGAGAGTGCAACATCAGTCGAGGAGAAGAAAAGAAGCAGCTTCCTCCAATATGACATATCAAAGTTTCTTTTCTTCTCTTGTACTATCAACTTATAAAAAAAACAAAAAAAAAAAAACCCAGTAGATTAAAAACGATGCTTACTCTTTAAAGGGAATCTGTCACCAGGCTTGGCCGATACGAGTTATGGCCACCATCTTTCATGGCTGATATACAGTATTCTATAATGATGTATACCTGCCCCTAACCTGACCTGTAAGAGAAGAAAAATAACTTATTATACTGACCTGCGGGGCGGTCCGATGGGTGTTGCTGGTCTTGCTCCGGCGCGCCTCCCTTCTTCTTGCGATGCCGTCCTCCTGCTTGCTTTGTGTGGATGACGCATCTCCTCAGCACCGCGCTCCTGCACAGGCATACATATCTGTCCTGTTGAGGGCTGAGCAAAGTACTGCAGTGCACAGGCGCTGGGATAGGTCAATTAAAGTCGGCGCATGCGCACTGCAGTACTTTGCTCTGCCCTCAACAGGACAGATAAGTATGCCTGTGCAGGAGTGCTGTGCTGAAGAGACTGTGTGGATGACGAAGAGACGCATCATCCATACGAAGCAAGCAGGAGGACGGAGATCGTAAGAAGATGGGAGGCGCTGGACCAAGACCAGCAATGCCCATCGGACCGGACTGCCCCGCAGGTGAGTATAATAAAAGTTATTTTTCTTCTCTTACAGGTCGGGTTGGGGGCAGATATACAGCATTATAGAATGCCGTATATCAGCCCTGAAAGGTGATGTCCGTAACTCTTATCGGCCAAACCTGGTGACAGGTTGACTTTAAAAGGTAACCGGTCAGCAGGAATGTGCACAGTAAAGTACAGAGTCAGGTCAGTGCCGTTATTCCGATTACAATGATACCCGGGTGATGAAATCTGTCTTGTGGTGGTTGTTTAATATTTATTTGCAGTTTTGAGTTAATGATATGTATACACAGCCCTGTATGGCTTCTGACAGGTCACTGATCCCTCCGTAACCTGCCCCTTATTTTACAAAATGCACATAATATTGTGGGTTACAAAAAATAAATTTACATCCAGAAATTTACATGGCGCCGGCACTTGCGCAGTAGGAGATGGATACTACTGCGCAGACGCTATTTTGCCGGATCTAAATTTCTTTTTTGTAACCCCACAATAGTATATGCATTATGTAAAAAAGGGGGCAGGTCAGTGAGGGATCAGTGACCTGTCAGAAGCCATACAGATGAATATGGAAGCAGAGCACCACATGAAGACCCCCCACACAGGCCGCCCTGGAGCACGAGCACATCATTAACTCACAACAACCACCAGACGGATTTCATCAACCAAGGCATCATTGTAATCAGTATGATGGCGCCAACCTGACACTGTAGGTTACTCTGCACAATCCTGCTGTCAGGTTTGCTGTAAAGCTTGAATTGGCAGTTCGCTGTGAGGAACATTGTCGCCTGATAAGGCTAAACGAGGGGAATCGTAATATCTGCATTTGGCGTTTCCTTGCACCCCCATAGCCTGATGCCATCCTCTCTACCAATGCATTAGCGGATTTACATTGTGGCACAGGCTCTCTAATTATTAACACACATTTGCACAAGCATCCTCAGTGATTTGAGGAGCACATACATAATATTACATATACTGAACTGGAGAGAAAACATGGCCCGCACACCCAAAAATCACACATTCATCTAATGCCGCCAGGCAAAAATGTACAAAACTGAACACAAGGCTCTTTGTTTAACATTCTGATCAGACTGTATGAAGCCACTGCCACGTCACGGTGAACCTCTGAATGACGGCCTTTGTTGCTGTGGTTTTGGGCCTGTGGGGCAGTGTGGTCTGGAGTAATGGAGACTCAGCCTTGCAGCATTGGTGCGGTGAGGCACCACATCGCCTGCCCTACGGGTGCACTGTCGCCACAGCCGTGATTAGCGCACGGCACCGCACCTTTAAGGCTACAAAGAGTTAGAGATTCTCCGTGACTTGGCAGTGGCTTCTTACAGTCTGAGAAGTTTGCGGTTACTCTGTGTGACTACAGACTTATGAGCTCCCCCAGTACACGCACTGTGCGCCGTGGGGAGCTTCTGAGCCGGGAACTGGAGGGTATGCATGTTATACACACTCCCGGGCACAGCCCGTCCAGTGGGCGCATCCTCACGCCATACACTTGTATTACGTGAGTTCAGCCACAACTACTGGATGTCCGCGTCACTACTCGGGGCGCTGCCTCGCCCCATACAAGTGAACGGGCTGTGTATGTATAACTCATACATACCCTCCGGTCTCGGTACAATGCGTGCTCTGGGCAGATTTATAAATCTGGAGTCACATAAAGTGACTGCAGACTTATCGATTTCGACCAGATAACCCCTTGAAAATCAAGAAGCTAATGATAAGTTTTGTTCATTTTTGCTTAGCGGCTATAGATAAATGTGTGTTATTTTTTGGATGTGTGGTCCATGTCTTTTTTTCTACAATTACCGTATATGTATACATACATATTGATACATTCACAATCACAAATAGGAGGTACAAAGTCTACACACATCTGATAAAGAGTACCGGTAATTTCAAAACTTTTTCCAGTGCTCTGCAGCTCTCAGCAGAGGCCACTACACACTGAATGGAGCAGTCATCAACATTAGATGTTCGGATAATGCCCTTAACAGGTGGGTTTACTACTTAACTGCCATATATTGTAATAAAGTACAAAAGGCACCGGGCACTGACATTTCCTGGCTCTTGTAAAACAGACTGCGACTTTTTGAGTCCGGCATACTGCGAGGCGCCAGAGAAAGGAACCAAAATGTCATTTTTGCTAATGCTTACATTGCATGCTAACCCTTTAATGACAGAGCCAAATTTTTAACATCTGACCAGTGTCACGTTATGTGGTAATAACTCTGGAATGCTTCAAATTCCAGTGATTTTGAGATTGTTTTTTTTTTCGTGGCACTTTATACTTTATGATAATGGTAAATTTAGGTTGATATATTTTATAAATAAACTCAAAACCTATCAGAAATTTGACAAAAGTGTAAAAAAAATCTGCAATTTTCAAATTTTTTATGTTATCCCTTTGAACAAGAGAGTCGTATCATAGAAATATCTTAATAAATAACATTTCCCACATGTCTGCTTTACATCAGCACCATTTGTAAAATGTTATTTTATTTTGTTAGCATTTTAGGAGGTTTAAAAAAATGGAGCAACTATTTTTCATTTTTTGATGGAAATTTACAAAACGTAATTTTTTTAGGGACCTATCCATGTTTGAAGTGACTTTGGGGGTCCTACATATTGGAAACACCCCAAAAGTTATACCATTTTAAAAACAGCTCCCCCTGACATACTGAAAACTGCTGTCAGGTAGATTATTAACCCTTCGGGTAATTTTCAGGAATTAATGCAAAGTAGCATAGCAGAAATGGAAATGTGTATCCTTACCACCTAAATGTCACTAACTTCTGAATATGCCGCTATAGCCCGGAGACTCTATGGCGGTTAATTGGCTATGAATTGTGATAGCAAATATCAGGACCACACAATCATGATCTCAGGGTGCCAATGGGCATAAAGAGAAAGCTCCCATACTCTTAACTATTTATATGATATAGTCATTATTGACAGCAGCATATGAGGGGTTAAACAGGTATGGACGGTGCAAACACTGATCATGGCTGATGCAGCAAGTTGTCAGCTATAGTGTACAGCCGACAGCTGCTGGATCGTCACTTGTATGTGGATGCAATTCTCTTTTATCTCTGGTCAGTAAAAAGACGTATCGGCGGTCATTAAGGGGTTAAGGGGAAGACCCTTCAGCATCTGGCATCAAACTATTCTTGTCCTATGAAAACTTACCATATATACTCGAGTATATTCGGTATTAGAATTTTTGTAACCTCCAGGTTGTGTAATAATTATACTGGGCATGCTATGTAACTGCATACACTTACCCAGGGAAATGGGATTATGTGGAGTATCTAGCAACCTCTCGTTATGTTTTGCTGCCAATGCCTTCAGTTCCTTGGCAAGATATGTATATAATTCCTAGAAAAGGGGGAGAAAAAAAAAAGTGATTGTGGATAATGAAACATCTATGAACCAAAAAAAAAAAAAAAAAAAAAAAGAAAAAGAAGGAGGCCGCAATATAATACACACCTCGCCAACACCTACAAAATACACAGTGGGTAAAAAAATAAAAATAAACAGTATATATATATATATCTATATATCTATCTATCCAAAAGTAGGTGGACAGTATGTGTAATAGGGTTATGAAGGGGGAGATTTATCACACATGGCGTAAAGTGAAACTGACTCAGCTGCCCTTGGCAACCAATCAGATTCCACCTTTTATTTTCCAAAGAGTCTGTGAAGAATGAAAAGTGAGGTCTGATTGGTTGCTAAGGGCAACTGAGTCAGTTTCACTTTACACCATGTTTGATAAATCTCCCCCTTCATAACCCTATTACACATACTGTCCACCTACTTTTGGACCACCCTGTGTGTATATATATATATGTGTGTGTGTGTGTGTGTGTGTGTGTGTGTGTGTGTGTGTGTGTGTGTGTATATATATATATATTTTAATCTGTATTACACAAAACACAGGTAAACCAGGTAAACAGACTGCAATATGGAAAAAAATTAGAAAATGCCCACACAAAAAGTATACTCTACATACAAATATAATAAAGCTCCCACAAATACCTGGAATATTCAGTGTTAGAGACCAAGAAAGCCAGTAGTGGCATTATCAAAAAATACATCTATGAAATGCAAACATAATAAATCTGAGACAAAGTAAAACTGTAATCCAGAATGATAAATGACCAATACCAGTGGTTGGAGGTGCCCCATGAGAACAGCCACTCACCTGGGCATCCTCCGTCTCAGCGCTGGACAGCCACATAGAGAATGAATGGAGCCGTGGTCTGTTTGATCCTTTTTGTGGACTCCTTGCCATTATACATACACCCCCCTTTTTATTCCATTTGAACAATACAAAATGAAATTGTGGTGATAGTCATATGACAACATGACACAAAGCATGCCGGTCATCTCAGAGTACGTCGTCGAGTGACTAGATGAAGAGTAGCAAAATTTCTAGCCATAAATGACTTGAAACCTACATTTTTC